>NC_136510.1:93508134-93583134 GCF_053919585.1 Euprymna scolopes
GCCATCGTCAAGTATTATGTTTATTTTGTGCTTTTTAAACCAAAATGAACGCATTAATTTGTCGTGCGCCCCCCGTCGTATCAAGTAACCGAAGATTATTTTAATGTACATTAAAAAATACATTAGGTTAAAACATGCTGATGTAAACGATTTAAAATAGAACATATGTTTTTTTTTTTTTATTATTATCATTATTATGGAAAACAAACACCAAACAAAAGTACTTTTTAAAAATCGATAAAAGTGCAGAATAGTTAACAGTCGAGAAATTGAGATTTTGGATGCAAGGATTTATAATTTAGACTGCCGAATAATCCAAATACCCCCCCCCTAAAAATAATATATTTAATTATTCACCGATCTTTATACTTTTAAAGTGTTAAAACTGTTTGTAAAATGTATCGTTTCGGAATTTGTTTTAGTTAAGTTGACGTATTGATACATAAAGAAGAAAAAAAAAAGAATTATCGATTTTCATTGGTGGTCGCTTACCTTTTGATAACTTTATACTGAAAACACACACACACACACACACACACACACACACACACACACACACACATATATATATATATATATATATATATATATATATATATATATATATATATATATATATCTTTTTGCAGAATGATTTACCCTAACAACAAACCTTCAGTTTGAATCGTAAGCACGCCTCGGACTTAGCGTTGGTAATAGGATATATATATATATATATATATATATATATATATATATATATATATATATATATATATATATATATATATATATATATATATATATATATAGCGCATGCAATTATCCGACAATAAATGACCACAAAAAAAATTGGATATCTGTATTTTTTTCGTGTATTAATAAGTCAATTTAAGGAAAAATAGGTAATAACGAGTTAATAAATTTTACAATCAGTTTCACTACTATAAAAGTGTACTGGTCGGTAGATAATTAACTTCTATTGCGTTTGGTATACTTTATTTGTTTGTTTCCTCAATGTTTAAATATTCTGCACTTTTACCAAAAACTTTTAAAAGAAATAAAAGCAAAATATTTATTGAATTAATTATATTTTTAGTAAAAAAAGCTTTTGCAGTCAGATTCGAAATGATCTATAAAGATCGATAGATTATTTTTTTATAAAGAGAAGTTGCATTTTATTGTAAATTTCAACAGTATACTCGTGGTAGATAATTTAATTCTACTCGTATGAGTTATTTATTTTTTAATGAGTAGAAACAGATACATTGAGAGCATTGCCAAGGCTGCTGCCAAGAAGGTGGGTTCTCTCTACCGTCCTAGAAAGTTACTTACGCCTGAAAATATCCGTACCTCTACAAGGCCACCAGTCGCCCATGTATGGAGTATTGTTGTCACATTTGGGCTGGTGCACCTGCTACAAGTCTCTCCCACCTGGATAGTGTGCAAAAGAGAGTCGCCACCTTGATAGTTACTGAACTGTCATCTAAGCTTCAACTTCTGTCCCATCGACGAAATGTTGCTTCCCTTTGCCAGTTTAATAACTATTTTAATACTGGATACTCTGACGAACAACGCGCCCTTGTATCCCCCTCAACGTAAATACCCCAACAAACCCGAAAGCTGCAAAATCCCACCCCTACGCTGTGGAGATACCTAGATGTAAGAAAGCCTTCTACTCTAATAGTTTCTTCCCCAGAACGGTTAGATTTTGGAATTCCCTTCCGGATTCCTGCTTCCCCAACTGTACTGACATGCAGAAGTTCAAGTGTAATGTGAACAGACATCTTGCTGCTCAAATCCCTGCAACTTATGTCTGATATTAGCCCCCTACATCAAAGTGGCATTGTGCCTTATTAGGCGTGAAAATGTAATTAAAAATAGTTAAACACTTTTACTCAAACAATTTTTAATAAAAGCAAAATATTTTTTAATCAATTAGATAAAAAGTATTTTCAAAGTCAGTTTCAACACTTTAAAAGTATAAAAGTCGGTGGACGATTAAGTTGCACAATGTTTGGTATAAATTATTTTCTGGTTTTTCAACTTCAAACTATTCTGAAATTTTACCAAAATCTTTTTTTACTGAATAAAAACAAAATAGTTTTAATTAATTAGATAAAAAGTATACAACCAGTTTCAACACTTTAAAAATATAAACGTCGGTAGACGATTACATTATACTACGTTTGGTATAATTTATTGCCTTGTTTTTCAACTTCTAACTATTATTAAATTTTACGAAAATCTTTTTAAATCAATAAAAGCAAAATATACAGTCAGTTTTAACATTTCAAAAGTATAAACGTCGGTAGATTATACAATGTTTAGTGCAAATTATTCCCTTATTTTCCAATTTCTAACTATTCTGAAATGTTATCCAAATCTTTTTAAATGAATAAAAGCAAAATATTTTTTTGTAAATTAAAAATAAATACAGTCACTTACAACAATTTAAAAATATAAGGATCAGTGGATGATTAAATTTTACTGCATTTGGTATAAGTTATGTGTTTAATTCTCCTAAATGTAACTATTCTACATATTTACTATAAAGTAAAAAATAAATAAAAAAGCAAAATATTTTTTAATTTATTAGTTTTTAAATAACTTTTGTACAGTCAGTTTCAATTTTTTTAAAATGAAATAATTGTTTTCTTTTACTCTAAATTTCAGCAGTTTTGCATATATTCGCGGTCAATAATTTAATTTTTATTGCGTTTGGTACAAGTTATTTATTTGATTTTAGTAACTTTCGACTATTCTACACTTTTACCCTAACAATTTAAAACGGATTAAATTAAAAACAAAATATTTTTTTATTAGATAGTAAAAAAAAAAAATAAAAAATAAAAATACAATCAGTTTCAACATTTTAAAACTATAAGGTTCAGTAGATTAATAAATTATACTACTTTTTGCATAAGTTACTTGTTTGTTTTTTGTTTTTTTAACTTTTAACTATTCTGAAATTTTATCAAAAAATTTTAAACAAATAAAATCAAATTTTTAATAAAAAAAAGTTCATTTTTTTACTGATCATGATCTTTTAAAAAAATAGTAATACAGCAGAAGCCCTAAGACGTTACGATGTATAATATGATTTTTTTTTTTTTACACGGTGGTCACCACTTATCAAGGCCCGGAATCCACTCAGGGATAAGGGTTATTGCAAGTACAGTACGTTAGTGTAGAGATTTGATGAAATGTTTACTTAAGGTGGCGGTTCATTAGAAATTTGCTAACGTTGGACTTGTATACATCCAATTTGTAGTCAGGTGGGAAGCAGGCAGACGGAACAGAGTTCCACAGGCGTGCAGTTCTAAGAAAGAAGCTTTGTTCATGGAATCCACGTTTTGATTTAGACACAGATAAAGAGTGGGGGAAATTTTTCACAGTGGATTCAGCTAGACGGGTGTTTTTCGTGAAAGATTGGCGAGGGTGGAGCAGAGATTGGAGTTCAGACGAGCACCTACCATGGAAATAACGATAAAACAAGGATAGGCTCGCAATGTCCCTTCTGTGGGAGAGAGGTTTCAGGGTAGAGAAAGGGGCATACCTCACTAATCCACGAAGTCTATTTTGTACTCTGTCAAGGCAGGATAGGCTACTTTTAGCAGCTCCTGCCCAGATATGGCAGCAGTATTCCATCCTTGGACGTACTTGGCTTTTATATAGATAGAGAATTGCATCAGTAGTTAGATATCTTCTGGAGCGGTGTTATTTATAATGTTATTTGATTATATGCATATGTATTATATACTGTATTTTGTTAGTAATTTTTAATGCCGTATCCCGGGG
Organism: Euprymna scolopes; assembly: GCF_053919585.1. Taxonomy (NCBI): domain Eukaryota; kingdom Metazoa; phylum Mollusca; class Cephalopoda; order Sepiida; family Sepiolidae; genus Euprymna; species Euprymna scolopes. The sequence continues at coordinate 93,511,915 of NC_136510.1, forward strand.
TATCACTGTACATATTTTTACGTTATTATTATTCTTCTTTCAACTGGAAGAAATGACCCGGTATTTTTTTTCATAATTTTAAAGAAATGTTAGATATTAAATAAATTTATGGCCATTTTTTCTTATTTATTTTCTCCCCATGAAGTCAGAATTAGAACAAAGCCGGTTTTTAATGTTGGGAAATTCAGCTCACCCAAAGGGCACTCTGGATTGTGTCAAAATAAATTGCCTTCGTCTAGAATAACATCTATACTGATTGAAGTGAATGCAGATGAAGTGCAGTATGAGAACATATACTACCCTTTGCTCCTAACCATGAGGATATTTCAACGTTATTATTTCGTATGAAATTGTAGTAGTAGTAGTAATAGAAGTAGTAGTAGTAATTAGTGTTGGGACGGAATCAGGAATCAGAAAAATCGGAGCTTTTGGGGGTATCGGAATCGAAAAAAATTGAGTCTATTTTCCCATGCCAAAACCGATTCCTTAAATTATCTTTTTTTTTTATTTCATTTTGGTTTAAGAAAATATATTCCACTGCCGATAGTAATAGTAAAATAATAAATATTTACTGATTTAAACTTCCCAAAAGACTTACATCTCTAGATCACCCCCTCGGAAGTGTGTTTTTACGTTTGAGGAAATATATGCACATTTAAGATGTGTTTTTACAACAATCGGGACAAAATAATACTTTTATAGTTTAATATTTAGAGATTTATAAAGAAATAGGATCGGAATCGGTAATTGTATCGGAATTGGGAATTTAGTACGAAATTTATAATGCTACCGGAATCGGAAAAAATACTGGAATCGTCCCATCACTAGTAGTAATCCTGATTTCCTTTGATAACGTCTCTCTAAAAAGAGATGGGCGTTCATTTTCAGAGGATTCCCTCTCAATCCCGGCTCCAAACTAGGAGCTCCAAAGATCAAGGATTTTTCTTAGGATATTGGTGGTACCCACAATGGCAGAGGTAAGAAGGCCACTCAATACATCAGGAACTCGTATATATTCTTTCAAATGTCCTTCCAGACGATTAGATACCACATCTAACGTACCTACTATCACCAGGATTACTTGTGGTTTAACCCCGTGCATACGCCTTTTCCCCAAGACCAACCGAACATAATTGCCACGCTTCTCCTTTTCAATCACATTCTTGACTGAGGGCATAGAAAAGTCTACGATTTGCCACCTCATTGACTACAAAATCTTGACGATTATATTTCAATTGCTTGATATTATGACGATTTTGTCCCATCATACTTACACATTGTCATCGTCGCTTATTTTTACATCATTGGGTACCTCCTCAAACCACTTCCTAGCACACTTCACCCCAAATAATAATAATAATAATAATAATAATAATAATAATAATAATAATAATAAAAGAGGCATCTTCCAAGGAGACTCGCTATCACCACTACTGTTCATCATAGCCATGATGCCCTTGAACAGTAATCTGAGAAAGTGTCAAGCCAGATACAGATTCTCCAATACAGAGGAAAAATGAACCACCTGATGTACATGGACGATCTGAAACTTTTTGCAAGGACCGAAAAGGAGCTAGAGACACTAATTAACACTACCAAATGGAATTTGGAATGGAAAAGTGCGAACAACTAGTTATTAGAAAGGGAAAACTGGAAACGACAGAAGGCATGGAACTACCCAACCAAACAGAAATGAGAGTACTAGGGGAACAAGACAACTATAAATACTTGGGAATTCTGGAAGCGGACACCATCAGAGCAACAGAAATGAAAGAGAAAGTTGGAAAGGAATACCTCAGGAGAACAAGTAAACTCCTGGAAACTAAATTATATAGTAGAAACCTAATAAAAGGTAGTAATACATGGGTACTGTCACTAGTAAGATACTCTGGACCGTTTATAGGGTGGACAAAAGAAGAACAGAGACAACTCAACCAGAAAACCAGGAAACTCATGACCATGCATAATGCACTGCACCCAAAGGACGATATTGACAAACTCTACGTGAAAAGGAAAGACGGTGGGAGCGGACTGATCTCTATAGAAGACTGTGTGAAGGACACCACAAAAGGACTAGAAAAATACATAATGCAAAACACTGAAAGAATAATTATGGCAGCGAGAGACACTGAAAAAAAAAAAACAGAAAACAGAGAGACGAACGACAAAACGAGAAAAGAGAAGTGGGAAGAGAAACAACTCCACGGAAGATTCATAAGAATGACAAAAGATGAGAATAACGAAAATACCTGGACATGGATGCGAAAAGGACATATAAACCGTGAAACTGAATCTCTAATAACTGCAGCACAAGATAACTCGATAAGAACCAACCATATCAAAGCAAGGATCGATAAAACACAAGAAAACAGCAAATGCTCTCTGTGGACAAAGAGACGAAACGATAAACCATATAGTAAGCGAATGCAGCAAACTTGTCCAAAAGGAATACAAGAACAGGCATGACCAAGTGGGGAGGGTGGTATACTGGGAATTGTGTAAACGACTGCATTTTGAGCGTACAGACAAATGGTACAAGCATAAACCTGCAACAGCACTCGAAAACGAGAACCACAAAATCCTATGGGACATGGACATACAGACGGACAAACGCATCCAAGCAAGAAGACCAGATGTCGTAATAATTAACAAGAAAGAAAAATCCTGTCTAATCGTGGACTTTGCAGTCCCAGTTGACCACAGGGTGTGCATGAAAGAAAAGGAGAAACGAAGCAAATACACAGAGCTAGCTAGAGAGTTAAAAGGGATTTGGATGATGAAGAAAGTCCAAATAGTACCGATAATAGTAGGAGCACTAGGACCAATCCCGAAAAACTTTGAAAAAAGAATGTCAGAAATTATAATCAGAGGAATAACTGCAAAAGTACAACGACTAACGATAATGAAAACGACTGAAATATTAAGGAAACCCCTTGAATGCGGAGAATAATACAAGACAATATAACGAATAAGCATTACAGGGAATGAAGAACACCGAAACTGCATATTTACAAGTTCTACACCCCCCATCATGCACTCCCCCCATTTTTTCATCACCGATCCCCCCCCCCAAAAAAAAAATGATACCAAAGGGCCAAGAAGGGTCAATAAGGACTGAAAGACCGAGGAGCGAGCGCCAACCAGACCTCGGCTGGACAAGCGCAAAGAGAACTGGGACCTTGGAGAGGCTGAGTACCACTTAAATTCCAGCATAAACCAATGGCCACTACCAGCGAGAAATCAATGGTAAGCGGCTGTTTCGATGATGCAAATTCATTTGCAAATGCTATCGAAGGAGGTGGAGAGGTCTGGACGTCTGGGGAGACTTGTTGTCACTCAGCTTCCAGAGAATACCACAGGTTTCCAATCAGATCGTTTGTTGACTTGTGTGAAAGCTCCATGTGAGCCAATAATAATAATAATAATAATAATAATAATAATAATAATAATGTGAGCCAATAATAATAATCCTTGAATGCGGAGAATAATGCACATGCCTGAGCTAGACAAACTGCTGTGGAGGCGAAACAGGAAGAAACGTCACAGAGAATGAAGAACACTGAAGCTGCATATTAACAAGTTCTACATCCCCATCATGCATCCCCTCCCATTGTCCCAATCACCGTTCCCCCCCTCCAAAAAAAAAAAAAACGAGTGATACCAAATAGCCGAGAAGGGTCAAGGAGGATGGAAAGATCAAGGAGAGAGCACTGACCAGACCTCCGCTGGACAAACGCGAAGAGAACTGGAACCTTGGGGAGGCTTAGTGCCACTCAAATTCCAGGATAGACCAATGACCGCTGCCAGCGAGAAATCGGCGGTGAGAAGCTGTTGCGATAACTCAAATTTAGTTGCAAATGTTATGGAAGGAGGTCGAGAGTGCTGGACGTCTCGGGCGACTTGTTGTCACTCAGCTTACAAGGAACAGCACAGGTTTTTCAATCATATCTTTGGTGACTTGTGTGAAAGCTCCATGTGAGATAATAATAATAACAACAACAACAACAATAATAATAATAATAATAATAATAATAATAATAATAATAATAATAATAATAATAATAATATCGAAAAGCGCGCACTAGACTGGGGACGACAAAAAGCATGAAACTACCCAAGCAAACGGAGACATCTCGATCAGAAGAATAGGAAACTCATGACCATGCCCAATGCACTTCGCTTAAAGTACGATGTTAACCGACTCTACGTGAAAAGGAAAGACGGCGGGAGAGGACGGTTTGTAGAGAAGACTGTGTAAATGACACACAAAAAAAATTTAAAAAAAATGCATAATGCAAAACACTGAAAGGATAATTATTGCAGTGAAAAACACTGAAAAAGTAAACAAAACAGAGACAAAGGATAAGACAAGAAAAGAAAGATGTGAAAAGAAACAACTACACGGAAGATTCCTAAGGATGACAACATATGAGAATAATGAAAACATTTGGATATAGATGCGAAAAGGATACATACACCGAAAAACTGAATCATTAATGACTGCAGCACAAGACAACCGCACGATAACCAACCACATTAAAGCAAAGCTCGACAAAACACAAGGAAACAGCAAATGCAAACTCTGTGAACAAAGAAATCGAACGATAAACCATATAGTAAGCGAATACTGTAAACTGGCCCAAAAGCAATACAAGAACAGGCACGACCAAGTGGGGAGGGCAGTACACTAAGAACTATGCAAACAACTACATCTCGAACACAGAGACAAATGGTAAACCGTAAACCGGCAATAGTACTTGAAAACGAGAATCATAAAATCCTATGGGACACCGACATACAAGCAGATAAACACATCCAAGCAAGAAACCCGTTATAATTAACGAGAAAGAAAAGTCCTGCCAAATCATAGACTTTGCCATTCCAGCTGACCACACTGTGAATATCAAAGAAAAGAAAAAAAATGGAGCAAATACACAGAGCTATCCAAAGAGCTGAAAGGGATATGGATGATGAAGACAATCAGAATAATACCTATAACAGTAGGAGCACTAGGAATAATTCCGAAAAGTTTTGGAAAAAGAATGGGAGCAATTGGAATCAGAGGAATGGCTAGAAAGATACAACGAATTAGAATAATAAAAACAGCTGAAATATTAAGCGAAACCCTTGAATTCGAAGACTAATACACATGAGCGGGCCAAACAAATTGCTACAGAGGCAAAACACGAAGAAGCGTCACATGGAACCAAGAACACTGAAGCTGCATATCTACAAATTCTCTATCCCCTAACCCATCCCCTCCCATTGCCCCATCACCGCCCCTCCCAAAAGAGTGATACAAAATAGCCGAGAAGGATAAAGGAGGATTAAAAGACCGAGGAGAGAACACTGACCAGACCTCCGCTCGACTAATGCCAAGAGAACTGGGAACTTAGGGAGACTTATTGCCACTCACATTCTAGTCGAAACCAATGGCCGCTGCAAGCGAGAAATCAATGGTAAGCGGCTGTTGCAAGAATGCAAATTCACTTACAAATGTTATCGAAAGAGGTGGAGAGTACTGGAAATCTGAGGAGACTTGTAGTTATTCAGTTTCCAGGGAATACCATGGGTTGTTTTCAAGGAGAGATCTTTGATGACCTGTACGAAAGCTCTTTGTGATCTGCTGCTGCTGCTGCTAATAATAATAATAATAATAATAATAATAATAATAATAATAATAATAATAATAATAATAATAATAATAATAGATTGACAGATAGATAGATAGAGAGTAGGAGTTGTAGTAGTGGTAGAATTGCGAGGATCTTTCAGGGAAATCATCGTGTGTGATCACTCACTGGAAATAGCAAACGTCTTTTCCTGGAGCCTGAGTGACGGCAAGTCTCCCCATATTAACGGCATTCACGACTTCTTTTGATAACCGATTCAAATTACTTTGTATCATCACAACAGCCGTTTACCACTGATTTTTCGCTCGGAGCGATCACTGTTCTTCTCTAAAAATTTGAGTAACAATAAGTCTCCCCAAGCTTCCAGTACTGTTCACACCCTTCCAAGTGGAGGTCTAGTTGGTGGCCTTTCTCCTCAATCTTTGGAACTTTCTCGACATTTCATCACTATTTTGTTTGGTTCCAACCGATGCTGGTTCTAACATGTTTATGCGTGTGAGTGTGTGTGCGTGTAAAAGAGAGAGAGAGAGAGAGAGAGAGAGAGAGAGGGATAGAGAGAGAGTGAGAGTCCTGTGTTATAAGGCGGAGCATTATTAGTAGTAGTTGCATTATCATTCTTAGTAGTAATAGTAATATTAAGAAATACTCACGTTATAACCACCCATGATATTAAATCCGAGAGTGCCTTCTTCGCTCTCTAAGACGACTGCAACCCTGGGGTCTTGTCTTGTCTGCAATAAATAGTGGTACAGATGGCCCATAATTAGTCGGAGAGAGTAGTCGGCCAGGGAACGAACTGATGATCAGGGGCGATGCAGCGTGTGTTCCGAGGGACAGGCAAATGGGGAAAGGGAAAGGGGGCGTTTGAAACAGGGTTGAGGTGTCGAGAGAGGGAGAGAGAAAGAGAGAGGGGGAGAGAGAGAAAGTAGGGGATTCGATGGCAGCAAGAGTGGAGGTGGACAAGTTTACTGTGGGCAATAGATAAAGATACGTAGATGTCTATATATGTCTATCTACATGTATATAGTCATACACAGTGTCACGCTGTATCACAGCTCTTTATAGAAGTGCTTTCAGCTGAGATTGAAAACCGACCGTTTCCTTTATAAAGATTCTTTCTTCTACACACTCAACGCATGCCACGAGGAAAGAATACCTCAATAAACAAAATCAACTTCCGTGAAGTGCTCTATTCTCTTACTAAGAACTTTGAATTATGCTAATGGCAGTAATATCGCTAATGGCATATCTATCTCTATCCCCCATCTCTCTCATTTCCCCACTCTCTCTCTTTATATATATATATATATATATATATATATATATATATATATATATATATATACACACACACACACACACACGGAATGTTCTTGCTTAATGAGCTTTTTTTGTAATTTTTCAATTTTTCGAATTGTCGTTCTTATTTCTTGATCGAATCTGTGCAAGGAAGTTCCATAATCGTCTTCGTTTATCTGTTTTTTTTTTCTTCTTTTGGTTGTTTTTCTTTTTAGATGGACGAAGGCGACTATGGAACTTTCTTGCACGGATTCGACTGAGAAATAAGAACGATAATTCGAAAATTTGCAAAATTGCAAAATTACATTCCGTATATATATATATATATATATATATATATATATATATATATATATATATATATATATATATATATATATAAGGAAAGAATGAGTCCAAAATCATATTTATTTATTTTTTATTTGAGCGAATATATATATATATATATATATATATATATATATATATATATATATATATATATATATATATATATATATATCCTTTCCGGTCTTACGCACGTTTCATAGCCCGTAACGAAGAATACCGGTGTTGGTTTATTTGGTTCAAAGACAATAAAATATTAAAAGAAAAAAGACAGAGTGTTCAAAAACAAAACACAAATGATGCAATTGGAAATGATGATATTGGAAAAAAGAAATATTTAAAAACACGAATAATTCATCTAAAGATGTAAATAAAAAAAAATAGCTCCTTTCCCATTTCTTACACTGCCTTGGAATATTCTCCAGCTCTATCTTTAGAAATCTAATTCCATCGAGTTTACTTAATATTTAATCCTGATTGCTATTTTATTTTCATACAGCCATCGGGTTTGTAGTGTAATTCAAACCTTGTCGGTAGCTGAATACCTGATGTTTCGTCAGGGCTATCAAGGGTATATTTTATCCTGATGGAATCACTAGACGGGGTGCCTATCACGACTAAGAAAGTCCCATCTACCCTCGAGAGAAGGATATACCGCGCCAGTTTCTCAACCTGGGATTTTACCTTGCGATTCATACAGTGTCTCGCCTTCCCAAATGGTCACCCATCTGGCACTGACCAGGCTCAACGTTGCTGCTTAACTCTGGTGATCTTGTGAGAACCGGTGTGTTAAGGTATATATATATATATATATATATATATATATATATATATATATATATATATATATATATATATATATATGTGTGTGTGTGTGTGTGTGTGTGTGTGTGTGTGTGTGTGTGTGTGTTGTTTGTTTTGGTTTTAGTGATATGTTTTGAATGAATTCAATTATTTACGAAAGTGCATTTTTACCTAAATGCTACTTGGGAATAATTTTTCCTTTAACCAATTTGGTACCCCCACATGGGGAGCGGTATATATATTATTTTTAATATATAATTATCCTATGTATATATATATATATATATATATATATATATATATATATATATATATATATATATATATATATATGCGCGCACGCGCGCGTGTGTGTGTGAGAGAGAGAGAGACAGAGGGAGGGAGAGAGAGACCAACATAATTTTCATACATACTTAGATATATTGGAGAGGAAAAATTTGCTCTCTAGTTCAGAAATGTTTTTACTCTTATCCAATACACCGGATAAAAATTTATGGAAACAGAAATTCCTTGATTCACGGAAAAGTAGTATATTTTCTAAATTCCCATGCATTATTCCATCGCATAAAGTTTAAAACATTGGGAGATTTTTTTTTTATTAAGTTACCTTTTCAAAATCCTATTTTAGAATAAACACATTTGATATCGTCAGATCATTACTCCTAAAAATAAGCTAATATTAACTCGAGAATAATGCGTTAAAAAATATGGTTGTCTCCGCCGTGAGGTAACAAAAATAACACTAGTGAAAAGATTTTTTTTTGTCATATTTTGGCTGGTGAATGTTCATTTGAGGGTTTTTGATAGAAGTATATCAAATTTGATTTGCCCACACACTTTCCTTGCACGACCGCTTGGTCTCTCATCTCTCTTCCCCCTCTCTCTTTATTACCATATATATCCAGTATCTATTCAGTAGATATCTCACTGCTGATGCAGGTCTCTATCTATATAAAAGCCAGGTACATCCAAGGATGGAATACTGTTGCCACATCTGGGCAGGAGCTGCTAGAAAGGACTTGTCCTGCTTTGATAGAGTTAAAAATAGACTTCGTAGCCTCGGAGGAGACGTCCTTTTCTCTTCCCTGCAATCTCTATCTCACAGAAAAGATGTTGCGAGTTTGTCTCTGCTGTATCGTTATTTTCATGGAAAGTGTTCGACTGAGCTTCAGTCTATGATCCCCTCCCTCGCCAAACTTTCACAAGAAACACTCGTTTAGCTGAAAGCACTATAAATAATTCCCCCCACTCTTTATCTGTGCCTAAACCTAAACGTAAGTTCCATGAACAAAGCTTCTTTCTTAGAACTGCACGCATGTTGAATTGCCTTCCGTTTTCCTGCTTTCCAGCTGACTACAATATGGTTGTCTTCGAGTCTAACGTAAACAAGTCCTTGATGAGCCGTTCCACTTGTTAACAAATTTAACGAATTTCCATTTACTAACGATTACTATATTGTCAAATTTCTACTGTACACTCTTTAACCGATATCCTCGAGTGGCCTCTTGGCCTTGATCAGGGGTGATGCCTATGTAAAATATATATATATATATATATATATATATATATAACAATCATGACGGTGCTAGTTTCAATCTCTTTTAATTGTATGCTATTTGTGTTCCAATTCGTTTGACTTGTTGTCCTCGTGATCTTCGTTATTTACGTGACTCATGAAAACGCTATGTTGTACTATGAACACTAGAATTACGTAATGTTGGCTCGGTTTCGACACGCAGCACACATATCTTTAAAAAATGAATTATTTTTTAAATAAATTGAGAAATACATTTTTGGGACTTTTCTTTTAGGGTTAAGATGAGGGTTGGAATACTTAAAATTGTTTGTGAATGTAAATTAAATTTTTAGGGTTTAGTGTTAGGGTTAGGATTTTAGGTTAGAGTTTAGGGTTAGTGTCAGTGTTTAGGTCTAGGGTTAGACTGATTTAATTTGTCCGTGAATATGAACAAAATTTATAGGGTTAGGATTTAGGGCCAGTGTTAATGTTTCTGGCTAAGGTTAAACTGATTAAATTTATGCGTAAAAGTTATGATTAAGGGGTAGGGTTAGGATTAGAGTGATTAAATTTTGCAAGATTAAAAACAGAATTTTTTCTTCCAAATTATTCGACTTTTAATCACTAAGCATTTTTGCCATCGTGTTTCGATTGGCTAATCAATTTGATCAGCAAATCTCATATTCTGGTAGTTTACGTCAACTGCCAGTCGAACCCGAGCCAACGTTTGCAAAGTGCAAAAGTACCTTGAAAACTTTTAGTATATAACACCTTTATTCTTAAAAAAAAAAAAATAATAAAACGAATGTACTGAAAACTTTACTCATTAAAACAAATAAATAAACCAAAACTAATCATCAACAAAAACATTTTAATAGTAGAAATAAATACATGCATAGGGGGGGGTGATATAGCAACATGTTATAAAAAATAGCACGTGGATACCGGGGACAACAAAAGTCTATCACCCATATAAATATCCTAGCAACATGTCCTTTACTGATAACCAGCCTTGATGATAGATATTGACGGACCAGAAAGTACTCAGATGAAAAGCAATTATGGCAGATACATCGGCCACTTTCCACTCGAAAGAAGAGGATACATTAGGCAATTAAAACTGATTTAGACAAAAGTGTGTAGACAGAATTTGTGTAAAGTATGTAATGATTATATATATATATATATATAGAGAGAGAGAGAGAGAGATAGATAGATAGATAGATAGATAGAGAGAGAGAGAGAGAGAGAGAGAGAGAGAGAGATTTTAAAGCTTTTAACGTGACCTTCTGACTATTACGCTAACAGTCGTTTCCTCTGATGAGAAGAAAAACATTCTTTGAAAGTCCGCGGATTAAGGAACACCGAATAATAAAGAAACTTTTTGTAAAATTCTACTCTACAACTCTTCTTCTTCTTCTTCGTCTTCTTCTCCCTCTCTCTCTCTCTCTCTCTCTCTCTCTCTCTCGGTATATATATATATATATATATATATATATATATATATATATATATATATATATAATCATCATACAGTACTGTTTCACAGCTCATCAGTGCGGTTAGACATTCAACTACCTCAAGCCAGGATCGAAACCCGATCGCCCAAACGACAGTCGGAGCTTCTAACCGTTGCGCTCTACAGCTACTGTTATGCGGGTAGTGAATTTACAATGTTTTGGCATTGTCCAAAAACCTACGCTCAATTTGTTTACACAAAGAGAATCGCTTCATATGCTAATGATAATTTGTATATCACTTCCCAAATGCTCAAACTAAGATAGCAGAAAGCCGATTTCGCTCTATCACAGCTCTTCAGTATGGCGACTAGGCAAGTACCTATACCAAGCTCGGACTTGAACCAACAACCATCGAGCTGTTAGTCAGTAGCTCTACCAAACAGACCACAAGATCGGTGCCGGTGTGCATGATATCTTACAGTGCTTTACACCATTATTGACCACCACTCCCATAGTGTTACATTTGTTTTTTGTTTTGTTTTGTTTTTACAAAGAGATTTGTATTGACTCTAAAGCAGTAGTCACCGATATCATTACCAAGAGTGCTCAATCCGAGAATAAAGAGCGTTATATATATACTAGCAGAAGTACTCGTCGTTGACTGGGTTCAAAAACAGCCTACAGAAAATGGACTGTGATTGATGAAAGTATGATAGGTTATGAAAAGGAGGGGGTTGTAAAGAGATAGGTTTTCATACTCTAAAATTTTACCCGAAGCAAAATATTATGAAAGTAAAGATAATTTTCGCGAAAATATATTTTTTATATCAACTTTATTTCCATTCGTAGCCAAGAGTGACCAACAAAATAATGTTTCCTTACAAAGAGAAAATATTATACATATAAGATTATAAATATACAAGAAATAAATGTTACCATAGTCAATAAAAGTTACTTTTATGGTAGAAAAGTTTATTGGTTTGTATTTTTAAGTAGTTTGTAAACATTTTTTTTTTAAATTCACGAACCGGTTAAAAAAATCAAAATGGCAGCGCCTTTGAAATGGAGAGCCCCGTTTTCAATTTGAAGGAGGGGCTCTTGAGCATTCTGTGTTAACAATTTAAGAGAGTTTCGTCAACGTAAGGAATATTTATAAACATATTTTAATCTTTTCCGTTATTTTGTGCTTGAGGAATATTCGATTATGGCATATGTAGTTTATTTAAAAATTCATTTAAGTAGTTATCGCCTCAAATTTCGTTTTAATTTCGGTTCGCTGAAATTATTTCAAGTAAAGAGCATTAAAAACTATTTAAAAAAAAAACAAAAAAACATGAACTGAAACGGTAACATTTATTTCTTGTATATTTATTTTTTCGGGTAGTCGTTTGTTGGCTTTTCTGCTAAACACTCTTACTAAATAATGTCGACGAAATATCGAAAAACAAAGAAACAAAAACAGTTTTGAAAAATAATGAAGCTTTACTTACTTTAATAAAATAATCCAAAACAGCAAAAAGGGATATTTAAAAAGTAAACACATAATTACTTTAGTTTTTTTTAATTCCTTCTAGTACTAACAAAAAAAATAAAAAGGTTATGTAAATGTTTTTAAAAAGACACGTAATCACGTGAGCAGGATTTTTTCCTGCTTTTGACACGATAACAAGTAACGTTCTTATTTTTTATTATTTATCTATTTTCGAAAGACTGCCACGTGTAAGTGGAGAAGGAAAAAACAGAGTTATGCAAAATTTGTGCCGAGAATTGTCTAAAGTTTCGACTTTTTTTTTTGGCTTTCACTTTAATAAGAACGTGAATTTATGAGGTGAATTTATTCGAAACAATATGATTCAACTCAAAAAAATAAATAAAAGCTAACGTGAATTAAGATTAAAGTTATGGTTTTATTGTGGACACTCACCCCTTTTCAAAAACCTTGTAAAACTTTGTGACATATTTACATTTTATGGAGGTCAGGCGCGAACGAACACCCAATAATTATATTATGCCATATTTCTTCAAACTGAAACATAATTATCAAAGTATACTTACGCAAATAGATATAAAAAGTCTTTGTTAAAATTTCTGCCATATTTCCATGGAGAACAGGCAGACCCCACAATTTTATTATACCATCCCTATTTAAGTTGAAATATACTCATCAAAGTATTCTTATGTACATCTATATCAAAAACACTTATAAACGTTTTTTTTTTCATTTTTCATTTCCATACTTTGGGGGCCAGGCGCGAACGCAGACCGCACAATTTTTATGAACCACCATTCTGCTAGATCAAACATACCCATTCCTGATCCTCGATAGATCTTCTATCATTATATGTAATCAGTTTTTTAAAATAGTCAACCATATAGGAGCCTATTCGTGACCACACACACACACACACACACACACACACACACACACACACAGTTTTATATTATATATATATATATATATATATATATATATATATATATATATATATATATATAATATCTTTATTCAGTAAGTGTTTCTCTGTAACTGAACAAAATTTGATCAAGTGTGAAACGTCTCATTTTATAAAAATGTAAATTTCTGAATTAAATGTTTGGAATGTGGCTTTTTTCCCATAAACTTTTAGGGTGTAGTATTGATACCCTTATGTGGGAAGGATTTTAAAATCTATCTTAAAAAAAGTTTCTTTTAAAAGGTTTTCAAATGATTTTAAATTTGTTTGTGTCTTAAATTAGGAGTATATATATATATATATATATATATATATATATATATATATATATATATATATATATATATATATATATATATATACACAAGTTAGAAAGCATTTCATCCAAGGCATGAAAATTGTTAAACAAAATGTTTTTACTATAGGCTTTAAAATTAAAGGTACAAAATTCAATTTGAAATTTATTTATCTTCAAAGTGCACTTTTATAAATTTTACAAAGTAAGGTTATAAAAATTTAATTTAAATTGAATCCCAAAATTACCTTCGATTTATTTTATGTAATGTCCATTCTGTTGCATTTTAAAAAAATAATTGAAAATTTATATGTATATCATTAATTGCTAGATGAAAGTTAATCTTTTTAAAGGTTTGAATATTCTCTCTGATTCAGTTTCTATTTCTCCTCACACCACAACTCTTTGTAATACGGATCTGAATAATGAGAAAATCTGAATTTTTTAACAAGAACTTTAAAATAACTTTTTTAGATTAATTTTTTTAAAACTTCTTCCACAGTAGAAAATTTAATAAAGAACGTGTTTCATGTAAGTTTCATTAACAAATATTCAGTACATAACGAGAAAAATAGAGATGAAAATTTCAAAAGGACTATATAACTGGATACGGTCAATAGTAGTCGTCGCCAGCGAAAGTCTTTGTTATTATTATTATTATTATTATTATTATTATTATTATTATTATTATTATTATTATTATTTAAAACATTTTGTGTCCTGCTCTTTCACGCGGAGACTAATATATATATATATATATATATATATATATATATATATATATATATATATATATATATATGTATGTTTGGCAGCATGTCATTATTCAAGCACATTTGATTGAACACGAAATTCTTTTTTCCGATTTTTCTGGATCTCATTTCGATTAACAGAGCGGTCCTTTTTATTTCAATATATTCGATAGAAAGTTCTTGAGTAGAATATGGCTAAACAACAACCAACTTTTGGGCGCCATTTTGTATAACATGCCAATTGAAATAAAAAAGACCACTCGACGAATCAAAAAGATATACAGAAAAATCGGAAAAAAGAATATCTGATTGAACACGACAGAGTTATTCTTTTTTCCGATATATGCATATATACATATATATATATATATATATATATATATATATATATATATACATACCTATCTATATATACATATCTATCTATATACATATATATATGCGCGTGTGTACGAGAGAGAGAGAGAGAGAGAGAGAGAGAGAGAGAGAGCAAGAGAGCTAGGGATATAGGTCTCGCTCTATCAGTTACCCGCTTTTTTAGAGAGAAGCGAGACCTTTTTCACCGCTTGAAATCTCGCCAGCTACGAAAAAGAGACACGGTATGGCGATCAATTTCCAATTCGTTTTAATTATTCTTTTCCAGTGTTATTACATTTGATTTGAAACACTTGCATGTTAATGTGAAACGGCTATAATGCTAATAATATCAATGTTGAATGTTTCATTATTTACTCTATGCCATTATGTTGTTTGAACTGCTTCCTTTGTGTCAGCTCGTTTGACTGGCTAGTCTATTGGTTTTCACCGATTATTTGTTTTGATACCTCGTTATAATACATTTTCCTACTGCAGTTTGTAGAACTCTCTTTCAGCTGAATTATTTCATCCTACGTATAGACTCCTATCTTTGTGATAATC
Organism: Euprymna scolopes; assembly: GCF_053919585.1. Taxonomy (NCBI): domain Eukaryota; kingdom Metazoa; phylum Mollusca; class Cephalopoda; order Sepiida; family Sepiolidae; genus Euprymna; species Euprymna scolopes. Next base: position 93,527,372 of record NC_136510.1, read on the forward strand.
ATTTTCCGTTATTGTTAGCTCTTTATATTAAGTAGCTTTATGCTTTGTCTGAAGCGACTTCCACAATGCCACGGGCAACTTGTGTACACACATCTAATGAATTACATGCTAATATGCTAGCAAGTTGAGCTTGTGGGCATACTGTTTTGTTTTATAGTCTGCTCACAACGGATGGGGGTGACACAGAGTCCATTTAATGTGGGAAAATCCAGATCTCTAAATAATGTCACTCTGAAAATAGGCAACAACAAAAATTGCGGGTCTGTATAATACTCCAGTAGGGTGAACAAGGTTTAGCACCTGTTAACCCACCTCTAATATTCCAGAGGGTTATCATTAGTGTTGGGACGAGTTATCTGAATCGGAATCGGGAATCGGAAAAATCAGAATATTTTAGGGTATCGGAATCGGTATAGAAATCGGAATAATTTGTACCGATTTTCCGATGCCAAAACGATTCTTTCCGTTGTCTTTTTTATTTGATTTTGTTTTTATTGCTGATAATGATGATGAAATAATAAATATTTATTGATTTTAAATTACCAGTGAAGCTAAAATCGATAGATCTTTCCCCAACAGTATATTTTTACGTTTAGGAAAATATCTACACATTTAATATGTATGTTTCTACGGTAATCGAAAAAAAAAAATACAACTATAAAATTAAATATTTAAAGATTTATAAAGAATCGGAATCGGAATCGGAATTGGTAATTGTATCGGAATTGGGAATTTAGTACGGAATCGGTAATTGTATCGGAATCGGGAAAATATTGGAATCGTCCTATCAGTAGTTATCATACAAAAAAGCTCATTTGCTGTTGTCTAGGCACTCCATCTAAAAAGGAAATTCTGAGGAGAAAACGAAAAGCGCTTAGAAACAGTTCGTTGGTCATAGTGATGTCATTACAAAACAATTTCCTAAGTGTCTTAATCCAGCACGGATGTAAAAAAAGAAGAAAATAGTCATAAGAATGTTCATATCAGTGCGCAATTCCGTCCAATATGAATGCCTACAGAAGATAAATTTAATGTCTACATAAGAGAACGAATACCTACTGGAGAGAACTTGAATGCCTACAGGAGAGAACTTGATTGCCAACAAGAGAGAACATAACTTCTTACTGGAGAGAATTGAATGCCTACTAGACTGTCCTCGAGTGTCAATAGTCTTTCTATTCGGTTAGTTAGGACAACCTGCCACGTGAACACTTTTCTCTACAAGTAAACCCTGGCTAAATATTCAAAATCGCATAGTATTTGCGGCACGAATAAGATTTCCTCTGTATAGTAAACCCACAGTGGCTTTTACGAGATATGATGCACCTTTTCCTATAGTAACAGCACATAGTATGATAATCCAACAGACCGGATGAATTCTTGTCCTGTAATCCAGTAAGACTAAGAGATTACAAGAAAGATATACTATAACATTTCAAAATAGTCAATTTGGGAGATGAAAACTAATGTTTTTAACTTTTTTTACTAATTCAACATTTGAGACATAAAGGAGCAAGTTTTTTTTTTACATAGAAATCAACAGATACCAAGGCCCGGAGGCCATTCGAGGATAAAGGTTAATGGGTATACATTAGTCAATGTTATTATAGCGTAGTAAACATAAGTAGTTGGAATTTTGTAAATTGGATTACTTAGGGGGACGGTTTATCAAGAACTTTTTTACGTTGGACTTGAAGACAATCAGATTGTAGTCAGCTGGAAAGCAGGCTATCGGAAGAGAGTTCCATATGCGTGCAGTTCTAAGAAAGAAACTTTGTTCATGAAATCTACATTTATTTAGGTTTAGGCACAGATAAAGAGTGTGGGAAATTATTGATAGTGGTTTTGGCTAGACGAGTGTTTTTCGTGAAAGTTTGGCGAGGGGGGATCATAGATTGAAGCTCAGGTTAACACTTGCCATGAAAATAACGATAAAGTAGAGACAGGCTCGCAACGTCTCTTCTGTGGAAAAAGGTGGCAGGGAAAAGAAAAGGGCATCTCCCCCCACTAAGCTACGAAGTCTATTTTGAACTCTGTCAAGGCAGGATACGCTGCTTCTAGCAGCTCCTTCCCAGATGTAGCAACAGTACTCCATCAATGGCTGTATCTGGCTTTTATATAGGTAGAGAATTGCATCATGAGTGAGATATCTACTGGAGCGGTAGAAGGAATCCACCATTTTTCCAACGACCTTGGCAATGGATTTGATATACATGTTCCATTTCCGGTCAGAAGTAAAGGTCAAGCCCAGAAGCTTGTCAAACCATGAAGCCTCCCCAAGACGAGAGCCATTCATTTCAACCGATGCCAGATTGACATCAGAGCGTAGATGGTGTAGAGATAGAAGCTTGGTTTTAGATTCATTAAAAGTTACCAGCCACCTCTTTCTCCATTGTAATGGAATATTCGAATATCTATGTATCTCATACAGAGATCAAGTGTTAGTTCTAGGAAGGGTCTTCTTGGTTTTTGAGAACTTCAACTGAAATAAAACGAAACAAAAAAAAAACAACAACTCTTAGTGGAACTAGCGAAGCACAAAAAAAGTCTGGGAGAACAGAACAGATACTACACTTTGAGTTTAGCTCGAGGGTCAGTATTTTTGTCGTGGGTATTAAGATAAGGATAAACACTAGAACCAAAAGTTTTAATCTCGGTCCTGTCTTTAGTGAGAGGAGGACAAATTCTTTTTATTTTGGTTCCAATGCCGTGTCTCCAGGAAGCTGGATTTTCTCCCCCCCCCCTCTCTTTTTTCTTTATCACTCTCATAATCCTATAAAAGTGTATGATTGTTTTTGTTTGTTTTTTTTTACAAAGGGTTTACCACATATCAAGGCTCGGAGGCTACTCGAGGATAATGGTTAATGTGTGTATTGTACTCATTGGGGCAGTAGTGTGATAATCGTCTGTGATGGAAATTTGGTATAATCAGATTATATACGAGGACAGTTCAATAAGAACTTGTTTACATTGGACTTGAAGACGACAATATTATAATCAGCTGGAAAGCAGACCACCGGAACAGAGTTTCACAGACGGGCAGTGCTAGGAAACAAGCTCTGTTGATTGAATCCACGTTTAGGTTTAGCCACCGATAGAGAGTGGGGGAAATATATTGATAGTGATTTTGGCTAGATTTTTTTTTGTGTGAAAGATTGATGAAGGGAGACCAGAAATTGGAGCTCAGTCGAGCACTAGCCATGAAAATAACGATAGAGCAGAGACAGGTTCGCAATGTCTCTTCTGTGGGGAGGGGGTTCTAGAGAAGAGAAAAAGGCATTGCTTACTAGTTACAAAGTCGGTTTTTGTACTCTGTCAAGGCAGGATACGTGTTCTGAGCAGTTCCTGTCCAGATGTGGCAACGATACTCAATTTTACGGGTCCTTGTGTGTGTCATGATAAAAATAAGAAGGAAGGAAAGAAAGAAAGAAAGAAAGAAGGCATGTATTTGAGTTTTTCAGAGGCTTGTTTGAGTGCTATACTAGTTTAGATGGTTTAATTATTCCACGAGAACGTGTCTGTCTTCTTTATAAGACGAAGTCACGTGTCGGGTATCTTCAGTCCGGCTTCCTCAAGTACTTGAAAAAGTAAATGCATCTGTCCCCACAGTCACTCAATTTTTCTGTCTGTCTGTCTGTCTGTCTGTCTCTGTCTGTCTGTTTCTCTCTCTCTCTCTCTCTCTCTCTCTCTCTCTCTCTCTCTCTCTCTCTCTCTCTCTCTCTCTATCGTATATACGTATCAGCAAACAAACAAGACGATGCCAGTAGTGTGAGCCTCGTTTTTTTTTTTTTTTTGTTCGTATTGGTGAAGGGGCGTTTTTATTTGAATGAGTGTCGAACTTTCTAAGTGTGATTTGTTTTACGGTCGACACATAGGAGGGCGGCGGTGTCGTTGTTTTTCTGCGTTGTTGTTGTCGAATTGTGCACCGCGTTATGGGACAAAGTGCGACCAAAAAATGACATGATGGATGGGCAGATAACAGAAAACGAAACAGAAAAACGTGGTAAAGAACTACTACTACGACTACTACTATTATTATTATTATTGTTATTATTATTGTTATTATTATTATTATTATTATTATTATTATTATTATTATTATTATTATTATTATTAGTAGTAGTAGTAGTAGTAGTGTGAATATAATCGTAAGGACAGGGAGTGAGAAATTATGAGGCAATTATCAATTCACTTAGTTTAACAGTTGGGACAGCTGGGAGAATAAGAGCACTGCTGCTGCTGCTGATGATGATTTTTTTTATTTGTGAGTCACTACTTATAAAGGCTCGAAGGCCACTCGAGGATAAGGTTTAATTAATGTAAGGTGGTAGTGTAGTAATCGTTAATGGCGTAAATTGGATAAAATTCGATTATTTATGCGGACGGCTCAACAACGACTTGTTTAGATTTGATTTGAAGGCTACCATGTTGTATTTAACTGGAAAGCAGGCCAGCGGAACAGTGTTCCACATGCGGGTAGTTAAAAATTTTAAAATGATGAAAAGTATAAAATTAAAGCACTAATTTGAAAAAGCGGAAATTACAGAATTGAACACGGTACATGAAGCTCGCATTAGGCACTATTGTGACCCTAACTCACTACATGAACGTAAGCATAAACATAAACACACACACACGCGCGCACGCGCGCGGACGCGCGCACACACACACACACACGCACACACACATACTTTCTCCGTAGTTTCATTTTATTTCAGTCGAAGTTCTCAGAATTCAAAGGACCCCTTCAAGGGGCTAAAACTTGACCTCTATATGAGATACATAACTGTTCGCATACTTCATTAAACACCGAGTTTGTAAAGACGTTGGGAACATCATTTTCCTTCCCTCAATTGCCCATTTAAAAACGTTATAGTATACTTTTCTTGTGGTCTCTTCGTGTTACTGGATTCCAGGACAAGAATTCATCTAGTCTGGTGGAATGTCTAATTTCGTACTGTTACTTGAGGTAACATCATTTGGAGAAAGTGCAGTATTTCTCATAAAAACTAGTATGGGTTAGCCACACCGAAGAGGTCTTATTTGAGTCACGACTACTATGTGATTTTGAATATTTAGTCGAGGTTTACTTTTAGAAAAAGTATCTTCATACTAGATTGTTCTGACAAACACGTATACAGAGATATCTTAGACACTCGATGATAGTGTCTAGTAGGAATTCAAGTTCTCAGGTGTGTATATTTTATCTACAACTTATTTATAAATATCATTAATTCCAAGTCCTTTAGTGAAAAACTTTTTTATTTTGTCTGTCAGTTTTAATACTAATGGTCTTGTAGAGAATAACAGTTGTTTGGCATGAAACTTTTTCGGGGTTTTAAAACAAAACTAATTTTTGCATGGTTCTCAAGCAGTGTTGAACGGACACCTCCTCCCTCATAACAAAACGATGGTGGACCAGATAGGAGACCGAATTTGCAAATCTGTAACATATTTTCAATTAAAATTTTTATCTGTGCCTCTCTTATTTCCATTTCCCCTTTCTCTCTTTCCCCCCTTCTTCTTTTTCTATGCCTATTCCCCTCTCTGATCGCACACATACAACTGTTTTTTTTATAGATTCCTTGAGGAATGAGTCGGCATAATGAAATCAACTCATTAATTAAAAGATCTAAATTACTTTTCCTTGGTACATAATCTGCCTAGAAAACTGACCCGCTTACTAAATTTGTACCAGGTTAGGTTCAGAGAATCAATTTTTTTTCTCATTCTTTGTGGATAAATATTTTGTCGTTTTCAGATTCAGCCAGACATGCAAACATAAACAGCTGCCCTTTATACTACAACCAAGCAGGCATACTAGGCGTTGCTCGGGTGAAAATATGACTATATATATTAAAACTTTTATATCTCCACCTCTCTCTATCTTTCTCTCTTTCTCTCCTTCCCCGTTTTGACCCCCCCTCTCTCTCTCTCTTGAACCCAATTCTTTCTCCTCTTCCCAGCCCATTTTTCCATGCACATAGACAATTATCAATTACATCATAAATTACACCTAAAAGTAGCCAACATTGTAGAAAAGAGCACTGAGAAACCGCTCGGCTATCTTACACCTTAAGAACCTTGGCTCCGGTAACCCTTAGAGAATGGATATTTTTTCTAAATTTCAGACATTATTTATACAGAGTATTGGCAATTAAAGATATGCCGACTTTGCGGGTGTTTGTTTTGTAGTTTTGATTTTTAGCTGAAAGTACTAACATACGAACACGCAGATATTCCCCCTTTATATAATAAGTGAGAAAAGGTGACAGGGGGGTAGCAACTTTTGTTTTATTCAGGGTTGTTAAACAGCTGTAAATCTGCATCATTAATATTACCATTTTATATTTGGTAAGTGATTGGGGTAACAAAATATTTCATCTACATGGAGTTATCCAGAATCAGCAAATGTAAATTATGGTAGTCCATTTAAATAAATCTGAACTATTTTCATTATCAACATAATTTCTTTTCATATTATTATGAAAGTGAGTGAGGGATTAGAATTACTTCAAGAATATCCTAGTGTTTTGATTTTACATTGGGACAAATAATGGAGAAGGTGCTAGTGTAATAGCAAGAATTAAGCGTTGAGTAAACGCAGGAGAATTCTGCCACTGCTGTTCTGCAGAACCTCACCTTTGTCGATCAAGGAAACTGATTTTTTAGGGCATGTGTACGCAATGTTATAATGTATGGAAGTAAAATTTGAACAGTGAGGATTGCGGACATGCATTGCATGGAGATAAATGGTATTTAAAAATACTTGATAAAGCTACAATTTTCCAAGTTATGACAATATATCATTCGTCGTACCATTAATGCAGCTGTCAGTATATAATTACGTCCTGAGGAGCACAGATTAAGAATCGAAAAATCCAGCTCTACCAAAAGGTGCCCTCTTGATTAAAATAAAAGCGAAAATGACCTAATTCTTAAAAGACTGATATTTCACTGATCGAGGAGAGAATAGACTAGGCGAAACAGCAGAACAGATACTACACTTTATACTTAGCTAGAAGGCCAATGAGTGTCAATGTTGGATTTCTCAAGTAATTTTAAAACTCGAAACTAAAGAGGAGATTCTTAAACTTTAGGTTATCAAAAAGAACATAAAAAGAAAAAAAAATTATCCCTTACTGAAGTTAGGAACAGATTGTTCAGAGACCTTACTTATCCCCCCCCCCACATCTAACCCCCGACCATATTAGAATGACACGATTCTAATTTTGTAAACGAAATGAGAAAATGTTTTTTGTGTCTTGAAATTTCAGTTTTCAAGGGTAATTATTGGCTTGAAGACGTAATCTCCCCAGTAACGGGTGATTACAGAAACATTTATGCACATATGTAGCCATCAATGTTTGTATAAAAAAAAAAAAATATATATATATATATATATACTAGCATGGGTGCTCAGCGTTGCCCGGGTGTTTGGAGGTGTATGCTGAGCAAAAAAACAAAAAACAAAAAAAAACCCCAAAAAACAAAACAAAAAAAACGGTCAAATTTTTTAAAACTTCGATCTCTATTATGACTACTTTACATTTATTGTTTTCGGCACAGATCAAGTTATTAAGATAGATCCATGTCCAAGGAACCTATATCTAAAATTTCAAGTGTTTAAACCCAAAATTATCGGAGGAGTTTGGTAGAGTTCTGAAAGGTTAAATCGTTGAACTTTGACCCCATAACAGCCAAATTTCTGGCCGAAAACCGATCACATCGATTTTCCCAAATCTCAGTACCCCGTATATAAAATTTCGAGCCTGTAGATTAAAAATTGACAGAGTTATGTCGTAGAGAAATGTACACAGACACGTTCACTTCTATATATATATATATATATATATATATATATATATATATATATATATATACCTTATTAATGTGTTTTAACCAAATGTTAATATATTAACATTTCGGTAATATTTATTTATGTAAATATCCATAAAAGTGAAATTGCTTGTGTGTGTGTACATTTTTCTACCAAATTACTCTGTCAATTTTCAGTTTACAGACTCGAGATTTGACATAAGGGGTACTGAGATTTGGGAAACTCTTTTTAATTGGTTCTCGGCCGGAAATTTGGCTTTCAAGGGGGCAAAGTTCAACGATTTGACCTTTGAAAACTCTACCAAACTCCTCCGACAATTTTGAGTCTAAGCACTTGAAATTTTAGATGAAGGTTACTTTGACATGGATCAAACTTTTAATTCAATTTGACCACAAAACAATAAATGTTAAGGGGTCAAAATTGGGGTCAAAGTTTTAAAAAAATTGACCTCTGCGGTTCCTACCAACTTCTTAGCCTATTTTTGGTCTAAACATTTGAAATTTTACATAAAGTGTATTCAGACATAGGGAAAGTATTTTAATCGATTTTTCGCCGAAAATTTGGCCGCCAAGTAGTCAAAGTTCCAAGGATTTGACCTTTGCGGTGTATAGCAAACTATTCGGACAATTTTAGCTCTAACGATTGGAAATTTTACATAAAGGGTATTCAGACATGCAGCAAGCTTTTTAATCATTTTGGGGGCGAAAATTTGGCTGGCAAGAGGTCAAGTTGAAAGAGTTGACCTCTGCAGACTCTATCAAACACCTCGGCCAATTTTGGGTCTAAACACTTGAAATTTTAGATGTAGGTTACGTAGACATGAGTTAAACTTGTTAACATATATATATATATATATATATATATATATATATATATATATATATATATATATATATATATATATATATGCATATGAAGTTATGAACAGTATATAGGGGCCGAGCAAAGCAGGGCTTAACTGCAAATATACTAATAAAATCAAAGTCCAAATAAATTGATTCACGATTCCTAAATTCCAAAGCTATTGAATAATAAAAACAAAAGAATATATTAGAGACCGGTGGAAGTAGGAAATAGGGATTATAACTATATTCATATATGTATACATAGTGTATTTTGCCGTCTGAAGAGTAGTTGCTTTGGAATATTTTTGAATGATAGAATATTTAAAATTGCCCGAATGATTACGAAACAATTGTAACGGATGTGAGAAGTTTTATATTTTGTTGTCTTAATTTTTGCAAAAAGATTATATATATATATATATATATATATATATATATATATATGTGTGTGTGCATATATGTGTGTATATATATATATATATATATATATATTATATCTATAAAAGTGAACGTATCTGTGTGTCTGTCTGTGTGTCTGTGTGTCTGTCTGTGTACATTTCCCTACGCAATAACTCTGTCAATTTTTAGTCTATAGACTCGAAATTTGAAATACCGGGTACTGAGATTTGGGAAAATCGATGTGACGGGTGTCAGCCAGAAATTTGGCTGTTAAGGGGTCAAATTTCAACGATTTGACCTTTAAGAACTCTACCAAACTCCTCCGACAATTTTGGGTCTAGACACTTGAAATTTTAGATATAGTTTCCTTGAACCTGGATCTAACTTAATAAAGTGATTTGAGCCCGAAACTATAAATTATAAGGGGTCATAATAGGGGTCAAAGTTAAAAAAAATTGACCGCTATTTTTTTTTTTGCTCAACATACACCTCCAAACACCCGGGCAACGCCGAGCTGAAATGCTAGTATATATATATATATATATATATATATATATATATATATATATATATATATATATATATATATATCGTAATGGTGGGAAGCCTTGATTCTCATTTTGACGGGCGGGTTTCGATCCTGCTTGAGGCAGTTGCCTGTCTAGCTGCACTAATGAGCTGTGAAACAGCGAGTCAGTACTGTATGTTGATAACTATAATGCTCCCTATTTTGGATTGAGCATATCGGGAAGTGATATACAAACTACCATTAGCATATTTAGCGACGGTTTTTGTGTAAACAAATCGAGCGGAAGCATTTAGACGATGTGAAAACATCGTTAATTCATTACCCACACAGCAGAAGCCATATAGCGTAATGGTGAGAAGCCTTGAATCTCATTTGGACGGTCGGGTTTCGATCCTGACTTGAGGCAGTTGTCTGTCTAGCCGTACTGATGAGCTGTGAAACAGTACTGTATGTGGATAATTATAATGCTCCCTATCTTGGGTGGAGCATATCGGGAAGTGATATACAAACTGCCATTACGAGTTCCGATCCTGGCTTGAGGCAGTTGCCTGTCTAGCCGCACTGATGAGTACTGTATGTGGATGACTATATATATATATATATATATATATATATATATATATATATATATATATATATATATATATATAAAATGGGTTAATAAATCCCAACGAAAGAAAGATGTATATTTAAATAAAGGAGTAGTCACCAACAATGTGTATTTTTGAACATTATTTTATTATTCCGTGTCTTGGTTTTTCATTGAGAATTATGTTTGGCTCATTGTAATTAATGTTTTTAAGTCAATGATCCAAACATAATTCTCAATGAAAAACCAAGACACGGAATAATAAAATAATGTTAAAAAATACACATTGTTGGTGACTACTCCCTTATTTAAATATATATATATATATATATATATATATATATATATATATATATATTCACACACGCACACACACACATTGTGGTGCGTGTTACCAGGGAAATACATTGTAATCTATATATAGATAAAAGTGAATCTGTATGTCTGTGTGAGGAACGGTCTCTATAAAATTACTAAATTCTTAAAATACAAACTTGAATCCTGATATATAGGCTATTCGGAGCTCTTACTACGCATGCGCAAGGCAATATGCATTTATATCTTTAAAAACTTTATTTTGTCTGTAGGAACTTAGATCAGACGGTACGAATAAGGCTGGAGGGCTACATGTTTTGGTTTCAATTCTGGCTAACAATACTCAAGTCTTTAACTTTTGAAATTACCTTTATATATTGACAATATAATGACCAATAGAGTATTATCTCTATAATAACAAATATGAACTCTGTATTAATTACAATATTTAAAGGTATTTTACTACGGAGACACGCCGGGTGGCTACTACGATATATTGGGTACAATATAATAATGAATAAAGTATTAGCTCCTCAATAATGCATATGAAATCTGCATAAATTAAAATATATTTAAGCGTATTTTACGACCTGCTAGTGTATTTATAGCAACAACTTTAAAATATTTAGGTTATTTTCTTTGAAATGTTTTTCTCTCACATGAGGAACTCAAAAATAAGACATGGCAGCGGGATTTTGTAGGGTACGGATCGTTAATGTTGACAGTACGCCAATGTTTATGAGAAAATGCAGCGGAAGGAACAGACAATTTAATTGAGATTTACAAACCATGACGAAAGAATGAGATAGAGTGAACAAAAAAAATCTTCCGAGACAAATGTGTAACGAAAGTTCTCTCCCAAAACTAACCAAGAGATCAGCTAGCCGAATCTTGCCACCTCGTTTGATAAGATGTTAAAAAAAAAAGAATCTTAAAGAGAGAACTTTAACTACCCTATTTGATATTGTGCTGGGAGAATCCTTTCAAAGCAATTTACACGAAACTTACATTTTTGATGTTGTTTCCAGGCTTTTTTTTTTGTACGGTATTTAAAATAGGTGAAAGTTTCAGTATATTATTGCTATCCATCTTATGAGATAACTGACGAACTTTTATGATTTCAGGTGCAAATAACAGCTACATCAGGAATTGGAATATACTCTACTAAAGACTGCTGATGAATTCCAAAAATGCAATCCGGACGTGAGGACACTTTAGAAGAACGATATCCAATAACATTCTGTTTTAAACAAGGAAAAATGCCACAGAAACGTATGGAATGCTTTCGATTGCTTTTGGACCATCTTGTATGAATCAAATATCAATCTTCGAGTGGCATAAGAGATTCACTGCATGCAGGGAGTTTGTACGGGATGATAAGAGGTGTGGGAGGAGTAAGGAAGTCAGAATACCAGAGTTGATTGGCCAAATAAAGAATTTCATGGATAAGGACAGTCATGTATTTATAGAGACAATAAGTGCAGCGTTTAATGTCACCAGAGGAGATGAATGAGGCTGTGACGGGGGTCAATGACATGCTTACACAAGGTGACTTACATGGGGCCTTCTAAAAATTGTTGGAACGTACACAAGTGTATTGCAGCCGAAGACTTCGAAGAAGCTTTTGAGCTTGATGTATGTACTGCCAATAAAAGTGGCTATACGAAAAAAATCTGGAAACTTACTGAAGGCATCTTGTAATACACTGAATGCAGCACTTAGCTTTAGTCTGCTTCCTCCTCGTTCTACGTGAAAAAAAGGTCATATATTTGATATTTGCACTATTCATGAGTCACTTCTTTATTAGATAGACAACTGGTATACGATGCAAACATTCTGACAGTGCGAGGACAAACTAGATGCTATCTAATAAGGACTTAATTGGTAATTAACCTATTGATATCGTGTACCGGAGGAGAAGCAGATTCATTGCGATATGTTTTAAAATGAAGCGAATGTTCCGATATTGATGGTGGTATTTAGTGCTCTCCCACTTCAAGAACTGTGACACAAGGGTCGAAAAGTGGGATTGAGAACACAGCACCCAGGAGGAGGAGAGGCACTCTGACCGTTAAAAAGTGCCTGGTCAATCCCGTTGGCATTCACCAGAGAGGGCGCCTCAGGCGATTAGCAATAAACGAAAAAAGACAAGGCAAAGCCTTGGAGGGTGGACCGCCTAGAACTGCACAGAACTTAACACCTACCGCAAAATCAACAGAGACCAGGTCATTACAGAAATAGTCTAATCTCTGTCGATTTTGGGGACCCAGGATAAAATCCTTGGCCTGTTCCGATATTGATAATCAAATCGGTAGTGACTGAGAGAAAGTGACAGTGCTCAAGTGGTTAACGACACAGACGGATGATCTGAGTGTTTCAAGTCCGAATCCAGTTTGTTCCACAAGATCACTTTTATTTAGGAAGCTGGCAACCTTATCATGTTTCCTCCCGTAAGTACCCGATATCTTTCTAAGAAAGAATTGTGACTTGAAAAATATCAGAGAAACCGATGCCAGCAATAGAATCTCTGGATTCATACAATATAATGATGCTGGGTATTGAATATGTGTTGGAAAACCACACCAGTTGCTTGAATCGATAAAGAAAGAAGGGACAAAAAATGAACCCGGGAATGAAAAAAAGATGAATAAAAATATAAAGGATAAAAGCAAGAAAGAGAAAGAAAAAAGCAGGAAAATCAATGTAAGAAAAAAAAGGAAAAAAAGGAAAAAAATAATCAAGAAAAGGTAAAAAGAAAAGTAGAGATTAAAGTAAAAAGAGAGTAAAAGAAATAAAAAAATAGATAGGAAGAGAAAAAATATTATAGAAAAAGAGGTTATAAAAATCCAACAGTAAAAGATGAATGATTTGATTGGTTGGTTGGTTGTTTTTGTTTTACGACATATCAACCCTTTTCAGGTTATTTAATGCCGAATCCAAAGATTTTGAAGAAAGATTTTTTTAATAGAATATATTTGTTGTTTTAATGTCGGTTTCTATTTGACCCATAGTTGGGACCCTAACAGGTACTACCACCTCTGGTCAGAATGGACCTGGGAGCAATATCAATTAAAGGGTCACTCCACACTCCCCAAAGCCCGCAAGCTGGGGCTTTACCACTGGATATAGTTTTAGGTCATATCCGGGAAAACAAGATGAATGAAACGGAGAACATAAAGGGAATAAAATAAAATAAAAAAAATACTAAAATGGAAGAAAAACGAAATAATGAAGGAAAAAGGAAATAATGAAAGAAAAAGGAAGAGGAAGAAAAACGTAACGAAGCAAAATGAAGAAAAAAAGAAACAGGCAAAAATTGAAAGAAGGAATAGAAAAATGAAGAAAAAATGGACAAATGCGAAATGAAATTAAAAAAAAACTGAAAAAAAGAGAGGAGAGAAAAGAACGTACAAAAATGAATAATAGATAAAATCAATGAAGAAACGAAAGAATAAAAAGGAAAAAAAAATTAAAAAATGACAAGATGAAAGAAAATAAAAAAAAATAAACAAAGAATAAAAATTTAAAAAAATAATTAAAGGAAAAATACAATGGAAGAAATAAAATAAATGAAAAAAAAGAAAGGAGAGAAAAGAACGTACAAAAATGAATAATAGATAAAATCAATGAAGAAACGAAAGAATAAAAAGGAAAAAAAAATAAAAAAAATGACAAGATGAAAGAAAATAAAAAAAATAAACAAAGAATAAAAATTTAAAAAAAATAATTAAAGGAAAAAATACAATGGAAGAAATAAAATAAATGAAAAAAAAGAAGAAGAAAAAAAAAGAATGCAATAAGCGATAATAAAGTTAGGTAATGTAAATTCTGACAAGAGTCACACTGAGTGCATGATAATCCAGATGTGTAAAACAGAATTGTGCTGATGGTTAAATGAAAAATAAGTGACCTCAAGTTGTGTTAAGGGGCAGAGATTAAAAGTCGTAGAAAAATAGAAAGAATTAAGAATGCCTTTATGTTGTCGAGCAGAGATAAAACTTAGGTTTTCTGCTTAGTCTCTCTGAGAATCGCGCCGACAAGACGTCACGAATAATGTTAAATATTGCATGTAAGTCCAAGGTTAATTAGCTGTCTGTCCATCTGGGTCACTTAGTTTGTTGAATTATAAAGTTAAGTTTAATAAGTAAAGTTAGTTACGAACACTTACGTTCATTCTTTCCAAATAAAACCCTCAGGAAAACTCAGCGAATGTCTCCTTGTGTCTGTCTTTTATGAAAATAGTGTTATTTCGTTAAATAAACGGGAGGATCGACGAAGAGAAAGTGCGGCGACAGAAAGAGTGATTAAAAAACACGTGTATACTTTCCCTCCCATGCATGTATAAAATATTTTATTTCGTTACAAAATGAGGGAAGAGAACAAAAGGAACAAAAATTAGGAAAAGAAAAACAATGATAGACAAAAAAGAAAGAATAATATAAAATAAGCGAAAAAATTAAAGAAAAATTTTAACAGAGGAAAAATGAAGAAAGAAAAAGAATTAAAAAGTAGAAAATGGCTGAGAAAGAGAATAAAAGAAAAAAAATGAATGAAAGAAAAAGAAAGAAAGAAAGAAAGAAAGAAAAAAGGAAAACGGAGACGGGAATAAAGAAAATAAAAGACGAAAATGAAAGTAAAAAAAAAAAATTAAAGAAAGAATAAATGAATAAAAAATAATTGAAAGAAAAAAATAAACAACAAATTACAGAAAAAACATCAATGAAAGAAAGAATTAAATGAAAAAGAAAACGAACGATAAAAGAAAATTAAAGAAACAAAATGAGCAAAGGATAAAATTTAAAGGATAATGCAAATGAATAAAACGAAAAATAAAAAAGAAAGAGAGAAAGGGTAAGGGTTAGGGTTAAAGAAAGACAAAAATGAACGAAACAGTGAAAATAAGCGACAAAAAGTAAATTAAAGAAAGAAAATCAACGAACGAGAAACGATAAAGAAATAAATAATAAACGAAAGAAAGAATTAAAACAAAAAGAAAATTAAAAACAAAATGAAAATTAAACAAGGAAGAGAAAGGAAAGAAATTGAAAGAAAAAGAAAACGAATGAAAAATAAGAAGATTCAAGATAAAAAAATAAACAAAGAAAGAAATTTTAAGAAATAAACAATGAACGAAAAATAGAATTGAATGAAAAAGGAAATCGCTGAAAAAATAAAAAAAATAAATAAAATATAAATAAAAGAAAGAAATTCAAAGAGAAAATAATGAACGGAAGAAATATCTGAAGGAAACAGAAAATAAATGAAAAAATAAAAAAAATACAGGGGGCGAAAAAAAAAACAGAGAAATTTTAAGAAAGAAATAATAAAAGAAAGAAAAATGTTAAAGTAAAGGAAAATAAAAGAAAGAAATGAAAGAGAGAAAAGAATAAAACAAAGCATGAAATATCGTAACACATTTAATAGCGTTGGGGGATATTTAAAAGAGAATGAAAATAAGAATGAAAAATTAAAAAAAAATAAAACACAGTTTGTAGGACGGTGAAAGGCGGGCATCGCAATTAGGGATTCTGCCTTGCTGAATCAGAGCAACCGTCATCATCATCATCATCATCATCATCATCATCATCATCATCATCATCATCATCATCGCCAGCATCCTCTCTATCGCCGACGTTGTCTTCATGATTGCCGGGACTGGGGCGAGGATGTCCGAGAGGTGGGGTTTGGTGGCGACAATGATGGAGGGTGGATGTCACACGCAAGATGTATTAGCCTCATAAATATTCATGTACATTTCGGAGTAAGGGGACAACAAGGACTTTTGCACTCTGATAAAGACGAGACCATTTTTGTTTCCCTTTTTTGTCGTTGTTTTACTGGTGGGTGGGTGGGGGGGGTAGAAAGGAATATGACAGCCCGACCGTACGCATCGTCACTATCATTGTCTTCCTTCCCCATATCTACCATCGCTCTACCATTATCACCTCGACGATCGCCTGTAGCAAGCATCATCGAAAATTCGAAAAAAAAAGAAATTTCGAAATTCGAAAGATTTAACTTTTGATATAAAGAAGCTTTAGAGCGAATATATTTTCGGAAAAAGAAACATGACCTACTGAAAGGTAGCTTATGTATGTAAATCGTTTTACTTTATGCAACAACATATTGTTCTATTGCCCCCACCCCCACCTCCTCCAAAAATACAAACTGACGGTGGCTAAGTGGTTAACGACACGAATTGACAAGCTGGATGCGCCAAGTTCGAATCCAGCTCGGTTTACAGAATCCGTTTTATTTTGGATGTTGGCAACCTTCACGCGGTCCCTTCAGTTAGTACCCGATGGCTTTCTAAAAAGAATTCTGACTAAAAAAATATCGGAGAAACGAATGTTAACAATAGAATTTTCGGATTCATACAATATGATGATGATGATGATGATGATGATGATGATAAATATGAACTGACAAACTGGGTGTGCCAAGTTCGAATTCAGCTCGATCCACATAAACATTTTCACTTAGGATGTTGGCAACCTTCACTCGATTTGTTTCTGGAAAGAATTCTTAGGAAGGAAACCAATACCAACAACATAATAATCTGACTCACACGGACTGAATGAATGAATAAAATTTCGACAGTCTTTCAACCATACCGGGATTGAGTTTATTTTTTTAATGGCTACCAAAAAAAATAAAAAATAAAAAAAAAAACAAGTAAAAAAAACAAGTAAAACAGAAAAAGAAAGACACTTATTAACCTTTAACTTTTTAAAAATCGCCACGATATATCGAAACAGATCAATAAATGTTTACAAATATTAAACAGATGTTACAAAAACGAAAATGATTTGCAAAGGTTATCAAAAGAAATGGAGAATGCTGGAAATTTGGAGAGACTTGCTGTCACTCAGGGAACCCTACTTGTTATCCCTAGTGAGAAATCACTGACGATAACGTTTGTGAAAACAACTAGCCAATAATAATAAGGGGATTAAGAATATGATATATTTTTTCTCCAGCTATGTCACCGGTTTCCAGAGATAAATGTTCCTATTTACTTGCCTCCCCACGAGGGCAGAGTTAGACACAAGGTCGGTTTTTAATGCGGGGAAATCGAAGGTTCCCTAAAAAGAGCACTCTGGATAGGAACAAAAATAAAAATCGCTTCAGTGATGAAGGATCTCCTCCACTGACCGAGGACAGAAAAGGTGAAGTGTACCGTCAGAACAGATACTACACTGTGATCTTGACCCGGAGGTCAAGAAACTCGAATTACGTGTTATCTAAAGTTATACATTTCGAAATATCAAAGGAATAAAATCAAATGAATAAAAAACAAATCGAACAATAGAATTTAATTGATTTATTGATATCCTTGTATTGGATTATATCTTTGTATGACCTAGCTATACACATTTAACCAGAAAACCGAACCAGTAATAGCTGGTGTATTATTTCGACTTGGTTAAACTATGCCAACTTTCTATGAAGAAAGAAGGGTAATCTCCAAAAATACCGTCAGGGCTTACAACATGGCCGCCAGAAGAGTCAACAAAAAACTGCGAATAAAATATATAAAACTCGTAATTTCTGTTTTTAAAGTGGGTTGTCAATTTTCTTTATGAAATATACTTCCAAAATAAACTATTACAGTCGTTTAAAACATAATAGAAGTATTATTTTTTATTTTTTAAAAACAATGTTTACAAAATGTCTACGCACGTTCGTAGACATTTTGTAAACATTGTTTTTAAAAAATAAAAAAATAATACTTCTATTATGTTTTAAACGACTGTAATAGTTTATTTTGGAAGTATATTTCATAAAGAAAATTGACAACCCACTTTAAAAACAGAAATTACGAGTTTTATATATTTTATCCGCAGTTTTTTGTTGAGTCTTCTGGCGGCCATGTTGTAAGCCCTAACGGTATTTTTGGAGATTACCGAAAGAAGTTTACAGGGAATATCAAATTGTCAAAATGATATACAGCATGTAGTATTCCCAACTAGTCACCTATCTCATAGTGCGCAGCCGCAAGGTTGCTTAACTTCGGGAATGTACTAGCTAAACTGATTAGGCATTGTCGTGCAGTGTTGTCGTGCATTTTTTTTTGTGTGTGTATGTGTGAACTGTACCGTTGTTTTATTTAATATCGAAATATTATTTTCATTTTAACAAAACAAATAACTCTATATTGACGAATACAGAGTTGCGTCCCTTTTTTAAAGTTGCCGACGGTAGAAATATAAACGATAAACGATAAATGTGCATAGGCGTCTTCAACGCGCTTTGCCATACAAGGGTCGTTCCAAAAGTAAAGTTTCCTATTTTTAATTAAAAAAAGTTTAAGAGCTACGAAAACGGGTATTCTATCATTAAAATGAGCGACCGTTTGTGATTCAGGATTTATTTTTCCCTACATAGTCACCACCAATCGCAATGCATTTTTGCCAGGACTTAAATGAGGCATCTCTGATTCTGACGCACGTCAATAACAAGGGTTGCTTTCTTAGAGTCTCACATCGTCAATATTTGTGACAGAGAGTTGGTGCTTTCAGATCTTCATCATAACAATGCACTTTGGACTCCGTTTGATCCATTCGGGCGGAATTAAAAGTACGAGGTATTACTTTTGGAACTCCAATCCTATTTATTGATTGGATTTTTTCGGCCAATTGCTCGCATTTTGGTTAATATTCTCCCAATATTTCAGTCGACATTACATCCGACCTTCTTCCGGTGTAGCTTGAAAATGGAGTCTTATTAGTGAATGACGAAAGAATATATATATATATATATATATATATATATATATATATATATATATATATATATGTCCTTTTTTTTTACAACAAACGACAGTCGTTAGAATTTAAAATCTGTGAAGTGTTTATCCAATAGAAAGGGCCTCGAGTCGTTTTCTGTTTTTTTTTTGTATTAATTTCGGTCCGTACCGATTTGATAGAATGCTTCTGAATTTTTTAGATCAGGGTTTATAATATGAAGTTGTTCATGAAAATAATAGGTTTTAGGGGCGAACATGCTTCAAGACTAACAACCACGATAAGAATAGTAGTCCGAAAAATTAAAATCTATACGCCTATAAATTGGGTTCATTTTGTGTATTGATATTCATATTAAAACCTTTTTTTCTATTTATTTAAAAAAAATATATACCTTTGCTATATACCTGGGTCGTGGATTCGCATTCATCTTCAAAAGATCTACGTAATTTGCATATTTCTTTAAACATTAATTTTAATTAATTCCCTATTAGTTTTTTCGGTTTTCTTATGAAATGATTATCTTTAGTTTACTATTACGTGTAATTATGTTCATGCAGATATTCTACATTATTTATACTCGCGTAATATTTGAGTAACAAACGTTATAGTAAGCACAAACCACTTTCTATACATATTTATGTATGTGTACATATATTTGTTGCCTACCAAACTCCTCAGACAGGTTTTGGTCTGCAGACATGAAACTTAATATATAGAGTATTCGAACACATGCGAAAATTTATATTTGAGTTTTAGCTAAGGAAAATATGTGTAAAAGAGTGAACATTTAAAACAATTGGAATTATCCGGGTGAAGGTTTAAAGACAGCATTACGAATATGCATGCGTATCCAAATAGCTATTGGTTCATGTTAAAAAAATTTACCTTGCAGTAAACATATCTTCATAGCTAAGGCATTAACGTCAAAGGAAAAAGTAAATCGTAAGCTAAACGTTTTGGTTTCGATTCTTGGTGGTGGCGCACGACTCATTATTTTTTAAACTTTTTAAATCAGTACTATATGTTGGGCCCAATGTAATCTATAATATAAAATTTACCTGTCTGTTTAAATGTATGTATGTATGTATGCCTGCCTAAAACTTTCGACAGAGGCGACGAATTTTTACGAGATCGGTGTCATTTTGAAGCGCGAAGTCTTGGGCGACAAATATCGAAAAATCGGTCAAAACATTAAATCCTTCGCCCTTAACTGGGCAGTTTTCTATGAGGAGGGGTCGATTTTTTGCGAGCCATTTTTGCAAGTCATCGTATCGTTTGGATTGACTTTGCCTAATTTTGGTGTTCCGAACTTCCGGTCGCGTCGTAGCGTAGCAGTAAGACGCCAGATTTTCTTTTACTTTCTTTTTCGCCTTAACGTCACGAGTTCGAGCCTGCTTCCTAATACTTTATTATTATTATTTTTTTTTTTTGCTCAACACACACTCCAAATACCCCAGCAACGTCGGGCACCCAGGCTAGTATAATAATAAATACGAAATCTGCATTAATCAAAATATCTTATTTAAGAGTATTTTACGACCGGGTAATGCCGGGTGGCCTGCAAGCAATGCTTATTAAGTAAAAATTAACATCGGTCAGAAGAATGCAATCGAATATTATAATATTACGAATACCCTTTTATTATATATCATCCCAAAAAGTCACCAGGGGTTAGTGATTTGATAGCTGTCCTGGATTTGTATTCATTGTCATTAATATATATATATATATATATATATATATATATATATATATATATATATATATATATAGAGAGAGAGAGAGAGAGAGAGAGATAGACAGAGAGAGATAGAGATAGTGTGTGTGTGTGTGTGTGTGTGTGTGTGTGTGTGTGTGAGAGAGAGAGAGAGAGGGAAAAGTAACTTTGACTGTCTGTCTTTCTGCCTGTCTGTATGTATGTCTGAGGAACGTGCTCTACTAAACTTCTTTGTCAGTTTTTGTCAGCAAACTTGAAACTTGATAGATAAGGAACTTAGACATGCAGAAAAATAAGTGCTAAGAAGTTAACATTGAAAAATGATTAGAACTTTACAGGATAAAAATAACTGCTAAGAAGTTAACATTGAAAAATAATTAGAACTTTACAGGATAAAACTCTACGAGAAAATAAATCGTTAGTCATTACTAGACCGGATACAGGTTCATGGGTTGTAGTGTTAAATCATCATGATTATGTCGACAAAATGTCTATCATACTGAATGACACGGAAGAAATGTGTAAAATTGGGCCCAGTCGCAACTCGTGATCATACAACCTCTTTAGAAACCAAATTCCAAAAGAAATATAGTTGAATGGATTAAAAGTGGTGTAGTTCCTTCTAGCATGGCTAGTGAAAGTAGACTCTCGGAATTGATCCGTCCAAGGTTATATGGTTTACCTAAAACTCACAAAGCAGTTATCCCTTTAAGGCTCATTGTATGTATGGTAGGGTTATCACAGTGTAAGGTTGCAAAATGGGTCTTTAATATTTTACAACCTGTATTAGAAAATTACAGTGAAGATTCATTTTATTTTGCGGACTTTATTCAAAAGTCTAAAGCTGTTATTAAATTTATGTGTAATTATGACATCAGCAACCTGTTTACTTGTGTCCGATTTAAAAGAGTATAGATATATGTACAGCTTTTCTTTAATATCATAGTTAGATATCAACTTCTCCCATTTCTGAAAGCATATTTGCTGAGCTGATAAAATTTGCGACTACTTCTGTTGAATTCAGTTTCCATGGAGAGCAATTACTCTCTGGACCCATTAAATCCTCAGTCTATTTTCGATATGTGGACGATACATTTTGTCTTTTCAATAATCAAACAGAGGCAAATTAATTTTTTTCCCAACTCAATAAAATGTATCCCGCGTTTAAGTATACCTATGAAAGAGAGTATAACTCGTCCATAGCTTTCCTTGTGATGTATTGGTAACAAAAACACTATCTTATAATTTTACATCAATAAATCACAAATCTATATTTACGAGACTGTATACAGGCTGGGATTCATTTTGCCCCCCCCCCCCGCTAAAAAAAACGTAAGATCAATTTAATATGGACCCTAATACACCGTGCCCTTATGATTTGTTCAAAATCAATTGGATGAGAAATTTAAAATTATTCCTGATATCTACTGAAGAATGCATACTCTCGGGATGTGATTAGGTCAGTTATGCAAAGAAAAACGACTGAGGTTTCTCAAACCAAAACTCAAACAGAATAAATGTCTAATATATCTATGTTAACCGTGGTTGGTGCCAGTAAGCGGGAAATTCGCCAAGCAAATCAGCTTAACGGTGCAAAAATGTTATTCTGCTTCGAATGTGCGTGTTGTGTTCTCTACGAGAACATTAATGCCATCCTCTCGAAAAGATGTTCTACCCCCTCATCATAATAATAATGTAATTTACAATTTTGAATATAGTTGCGGTGTCAACTATGTGGGTAGAACGGCATTGAGACTGGATGGAAAAGTCGAAAAACATATACCTACAAAAATCAGAAATGGGACAAACCGAGTAACAGACGTACTTGCCAACAGATACGGTCTTCAGTCACTGATCATCTCATTAAAAAACCGTCAGTGATTAGACGCCAACGAAGCTCCATGACACTTACCGAAGTTAGAGTTGAACTGAAAGAAGGTCATGGTGACTGTTTGGTTGTCTGCGACGAGTTTCATCTATTACAGTTTTTTGAATGCAGGAGAAACCATTACGGTGGAATAGTACTGTCAACGAATAGATGCAATGCATCAGAAACTTCGACAACAATACCCAGCATTAGTCAACAGAAAATGCTCAATTTTCTTCCACGACAATGCCCGACCTCATGTTGTAAAACCGACTTTGCAGAAGTTGAACGAATTGGACGACGAAACTCTGTATCATCCGCCATACTCTCCAGACCTCTCACCTACCGACTACCACGTTTTCAAGCATCTCCCAATTTTCTGCGTGGGAAATGCTTCAAAAACTTAAGCGATATCAAAAACACCTTCAGCTACTCAATCCCACAAGAATGCAAGATTTTTACGTTACTGACATAAATATATTTGTTTTGCGTTGGCAAAAGTGTGCGGATTCTGATGGGTTTGATTTCTATCAATAAATTTTTGTTGGAGCCGAGATATGTTCATCTGATTTTAAAAGTTAAAAACCGCAAGAACTTTTTTGTCAATCTGAGACTTTACTTTAAAACCTGTCCTCTTCCTCCTCCTCTTTCCATTTCTTCTCTTCCTTCTCTTTATTTATTCTTTTCTTTTTACATTTTTCTCGTTCTTTTTTTTTTCTTTTTCTCGTCATGTTCGCCTCCTTCTTGTTCTTTTTCTCTTTATGTTCTGCATCTCTTCCATCCTTTTCTTCTTTTTATTTTCTCGCGGTTGATTTTTTTTCTTCTTTTTTATGTTCTGTTTCTCCTCCGTGCATTCCTTGCCCCCCCCCTCCGTTGTGTCCTTTTTTAAAATTTTCTTTTTCTTTTTCTCTTTCTATTTCTTCTACCTTTATCTCAATGTTTTCGACTTCTCTTACTTTCACTCTCCTTCTTCTTTTTCTTCTTCTTCTTCTCGTTTTCCCCTTTCCATCTTTTTGCACCCCTTCTTTATCATCTACTCTTTCATGTGATTCTTCCTCTTCTTTTTCTTCCTCTTCTTTTTTCTTCTTTTTCTTCTTTTTCGTCTTCTTCCATGTTTTTCTTCTTCTTCACCTCTTCTGCATCTTTTATGTGTATCTTTTTCTTTATTTTCCGCTTCTATTTCTTTTCCCTTCTTTTGTTTCTACTTCCCTTTTCTTAATATGTAGTTCGTCATTCTCTCTTTCATATAGTACCTTTTCTTTCTCTTCTTCTTCTTTTATTTCGTCTTCATCATCTTGTTTTTCCTCTTCTTCCTATTTTTCATCTTTTCTTCATCATTTTCTCTTTCATGTGCTTGGTGTGGTTCTTCTTCTTCATCATCTTCTCTTTCATCTTATTATTGTTCGCTACCTTTTCTTCCATATTCTTGTTGTTGTTTCTGTTGTTGCTGTTCTTCTTCTTCTTCTTCTTCTTCTTCTTCTTCTTCTTCTTGCCATTGTCACCAGATTCAACCCTGACCACTCGATACACAACCAACCATTCTATTACACTCTTTTAAAAAGACTAATAAAATTTTACGACTATGATTCACTCCCTTTTTTTTTCGACTATCGCATTTTCAGAGAGGGACACACATAGATGAGGGAAGAACTAACAATGGGCCATAACTGCTATTAACGACATTAACGTGACTTGGAAATTAACATTCCGCCGTGTTTTTAGCGCCACAATTTTACTTGGACATTCAACCATTCTGTGATTGGCGGAGACTTTACCGAGCATGTGCATGGAAAACGGGTTTTAAGATGGTATACCATCTGCTTTATTATATGACAAGAACATAAATTTCAAAACTTTCGTCTGAGATTAGTGGGGTTACTACTGATAATCGCATTTGAATCAAATGCTATCACAAAACATACATACATGGTAACACTTACACACTCTCTCTAACACACACGCATATAACACCCACCCACACACACACACACACACACACACACACACACACATATATATATATATATATACATATATATACCGAAGGTAAGCAACGTCGAACTTCGCTAGTACTAGATGGGTGACAATCTGGGAATTCAGTCGTCCTGAACTTCACTTGTCACTGGTATTTAACAATGTCGACTCTGGAGAGGTGTGGTTGGAATTGCTCAACACTTGCTAAAAAAAAGATGGGTATCACTAGTTTGTCAAGACTGAAGGAAGCTACCATATATATATATATATATATATATATATATATACACATATATATATGTATATACATATGTATATATATGCATATATATGTATATATATGTATGTGTGTTTATGCATTTATATACGCATGTATGTATATATATGTATATATATCTCTCTCTATATATGTATATTGTTAAAGTGTTTTTTATTCAAAAAGTCTGAAGAAAGGCTGTTCATGTGAAAATTTTCAAACGACATAATGTTTGAATTT
The DNA here is from genome assembly GCF_053919585.1 of Euprymna scolopes. Classification (NCBI taxonomy): domain Eukaryota; kingdom Metazoa; phylum Mollusca; class Cephalopoda; order Sepiida; family Sepiolidae; genus Euprymna; species Euprymna scolopes. The sequence continues at coordinate 93,552,693 of NC_136510.1, forward strand.
GTCCGAATGGTCTTGAAACAATTGTAACTAACAATGAAATACATTATTTGTTGCTATCAACACATTCTTTGAAGTCTTGGTTTTTGTTAAAACAATATATGAATGCTCAATTATGAAATATGATAATTTTGTAGCTTACAGTTTAAGTCATCTCCTTTTGGCTTAAAATTTATTGGTATATGAAAGATTACTGAATTATATAAACCCAATAAAATGCGGAATATTACAAATAAGACGATATATATATATATATATATATATATATATAGTCTTATTTGTAAGGTTTAAAAATATAGAAAACAAAGACAAATGTACGTTTATACAGTTTGACATCATAGACTTTTATCCCTCGATATCCGAAGAACTTTTTAACATTGCCCTAGAATTTGCCGAGGCATACACTGATATATCCTCGGAAGAAATCAACATCATTAAAAAATGTAGAAAATCAGTTCTAATAAATAACAATAACAAATGGATAAAAACTAAAATGAAAAATTCGATTGATTTGGCGATGGGTGCAAGGGATTCTGCAGAGGCATCAGATCTTGTGGGATTATTCATTCTATATACCCTCACAAGCATATTTGATACTACGGATATCGGCCTATATAGAGATGACGGACTAGCTATAATAAAAAAAAAAACTCCAACAAAGTCAAGGGAGATAACTTTAAGAAAATCATACACAAGGAAATTAAAAAATTAGACGTATCAGCTAACATAAAAATAACAAACTTCCTGGACGTCACGTTGAATTTAGATAAAAACACATATGAACCCTACTTAAAAGATAACGCTACTCCAGTATACGTAAACCCTAAGTCCAATCACCCACCATCAATTATAAAACAGATTCCTAACTCGATCGTAAGTAGACTCAGTAATAACTCAAGCGATGAAAGTGCATTTAACAGGTCAACCAATATCTACGAAACAGCCCTAAAAAATAGTGGATGCAAAAATATCGATATCAAATACAAGCAACAAAACACCAATAACTATAATAAAATTAAAAATAGAAAAAAAGAACTATAATTTGGTATATGGCCCCATACAATCAAATGTTAAAAACAAAACTTGGCAAGAAATTTCTAGATCTTATTGAAAAACACTTTCCCGCAACCAAATCCTTACACAAAATCTTCAATAAAAATACCTTAAAGTTATCCTACAGTGGTTGCGAAAATTTAGAGATGATAATTAAAGCACATAATAACAAAATATTAAATAAAAACAATGTAAACAACAACAAAATAAACAATAAAAAAGTAGACACCATGACAAAAATAAAACTAACACTGGAAGAAATAATAATAATAATAATAATAATAATAATAATAATAATAATAATAATAATAATAATGATAATAATAATAATAACAAACCAACCCCGGACAAGAACAACCATACCATATATAAAAATAATAATAACGAACAAGATAAATGCAACTGTAGACACCGCACACTTTGCCCACTTCACTATAAATGTCTAACCAAAAGCGTAGTTTACCAGGCAAAAATATTTTCGAAAGAAAACCCGAATAACAAGAAATATTACGTAGGTATGACTTCCTTAGATTTCAAAACCCGATACTATGACCACAAAAGTACATTCAACAATAAAAAACATCGTATAAAAACAACACTAGCGAATAAATACTGGAAACTCAAAGAAAGCGGACATTCGTCGGTAGTCGAATGGAAAATAATAAGACAAGCTACCACGTGTAGGGACCTAGACGACCCATGTAGATTATGCCTTCATGAAAAATTTGCTATCCTGTACTTTAAAGAACCCCAACATCTATTAAACTGTAGAAGAGAAATAGCAAACAACTGTGTTCACAAGAAAACTAACAAAAAACAATAGAAAATAAATAAAGTAAATAAACATGAATATTCATAAACGATCACACATATATGTATGTATATATATATATGTATATATATGTGCATATATGTATGTACACATATATATATATTTATATATAAACTAACAATAAAAGGAAAAAAAAACACTAACCTAGTTTTAAAACAGATCCTTTGTCCGACAAATGCATGCCCATTGGCTGATAGGAAGGGCGCGGTGGATACTAGAAAGCTGATTGGCTAAATTAAATCTCAATAGTAGAGGAGCATATAAAAACGATAAACAACCACAGAATTCGCGCATAAGCCTGAAGAGTCCTAGAGTGGATGAAACGCGGAATATTCAGTGTAGCTTAATCGCCATATATATTTTATAAATTACTAACTAGCTCTACCTACGTATTGAGCACTTTTGAAGTAAATACTTAAAGTTTACGCATAAATCTATACTTTCGTATATTAATTTTATGTGAGTAAATTAAGTAGTGTATATATATATATATATATATAATTATTCACTGACAGTGTTTCGTTGTCTACGACTCATCAGAGTGGCTGAATCTTGCGAGATTCAAAATAGGGACCCCATGGTTAGAAGCGTATCCCCCTACCACTAGGTTATCTCACACGACTGAATGTACCGCGTTTCAAAAAAGTATCGCAAAACAAAAACAAAAAACGTCTACATAAAAAATGCGATACGTTAAGTCGTGCGAGATAGCCTAGTGTAAGGGGTTACGCTTATTACCATGGGGTTCCGATTCCAAATCTCGCTAGATTCAGCCACTCTGATGAGTCGTAGAGGATGAAACACGCGTCAGTGGATAATCATGTTTTAAAAATAATACACATGTCGCTCCCCATTTGGGGATACCAAAATTGGTTAAAAGGGAAATTATTCCCAACTCGCATTTAGGTAAAAATGCACTTTCGTATATATAATTGAATTGATTAAAAAAAAAGTATCGCAAAACAAACAAACACACACACACGCACACACAACAAACACACACACACACAACAAACACACACACACACAACACACACACAACACACACACACACACACATATATATATATATATATATATATATATATATATATATATATATATATATACCGGATCTCGAGGCGGAGACGTTAACCATAATATCGTTTAAAAAATCAACAACAAAAACTACGTAAACAGATAAACGATAATATCTAAGCCGGAAATTGTCTATGGCATCATGAGGCCGCTGGACTGAAATGCATAATGTTCGGGGTTCGAATCCTAACAAGAGTCGAGCTACGCTGAAGAGGAGTAGGATTCTGAAACACGCGTGTCCGTAGATTACTGTTTTTAAAAATGATAAATAAATATATATATATAGGTGGGTGTTTAAATTTTTTTACATATATAATAGCAATCAGCCCGGCGTTACCCAGTCATAAAATACACCTTAATATTATATTAAAATTCATGCACATCTCGTATTTATTATTGTGCTTAATATAAATTAGTGATTTCCAAAGTAAATCGACACCCACACGTATATCTCTCCAGCCTTATCCGTTTGCATATGACCTAAATCCATGCGTATACGAACCCGCAAAAAATAATGTGGTTTACGCTATATCTTTTTATTAGCGCATGCGTTAAAAAATAACCCCCTAAAAATGGATATGGTCGACGCCATGCCAACGGTTTTTTTAATCAATTTTGACCTCTTAGCAGCTATTTTCACGGCTAAAAACGAAATCAAAAGTCTGCTACCGGTTCAAATATGCTAAATATCAAATTTTAACTCTGTAGACACAAATATTTATAGAGGAGTTTGATAGAGACTTTTAACATACACACCGACAAGGTCATATATATATATATATATATATATATATATATGAAAAATAAAATACGTATTGAATATGTTAACATCCAAGATTTTAAAAATAAATAAGTGTTTATTTTTAAGAAATATATTTCTGAGCAAAACTCCCATTTTAATCCTGTGTTTTTTTTTTCTCTTTTTCTTCGCCATGATGTTCAGGTGATCTAAGTTGCGTGAAGAGTCCACTTAATGTTAACTGTGGTGCTTTTTTTATATCGAATAGGTAGTGCCTTGCGGTGCGATTTGAAATTCTAGGTAGTTTTTATCTTTTTTAATTATATATATATATATATATATATATATATATATATATATATATATATATATATATATATATATTCATGTGCTTGAATGTTTTCCTCTTAAATTCTTCCCAATTATGGAGAGTGTAGAAACTATGCATTAATTGAATTCGGCGTAATAGTGAAATCAAACCAATCATCTAATACGAAACTAGAAAAAAAAAGTAATAAAAAAATGTCTGTTTTTAAAAGGAATATGCCAATTAGTTAACCCTTCTGTAGTCGCTCACATAGCCGTGACTGAGTATATGAAGAAGTTCGTTTTAATAATTTTTTAATAGAAAAAGTTGGCTTGTAATATCAATCTCATATATATGGAAGAAGATATAGACGAACGATCCCGACTTCCAGTCATGAAATACTTCGTCTGGAGATGCCAAAACAAAAATAAGGATCTGAAAGGATGTCTATAACCGCAAGGAAACGGTGATATAATGCGCTCACTTAGTTGGTTATTTTAACCGGGGTAGTTTTTACAAAGGGTTAGAACCGCGTGCTCTATATCCAGATAGAGGCCACAGCTTGAATAGGTGTTCATAGCAGCTAGAATACGTTCTCGACAGTCAGTCTAATTCTGTTCAGTTCTATGAGACTTATTCCCACTCTCTTTATCTGTACCTAAACCCAAACGTAGATTCCATGAACAAAGCTTCTTTCTTAGAACTGCACGCCTGTGGATTTCTCTTCCGTTTGCCTGCTTTTCAGCTGATTACAACCTGATTGCCTTCAAGTCCAATGTGAACAAGTTCTTGATGAACCGTCCCCCCTTAAGTAATCCAATTTTACAAAATTCCCACCACTTATGTTTACTACGCTATAGTCGCAATGACTAATGTATACCCCTTAACTCTTGTGCTCGAGTGGCCTCCGGGCCTTGATAAGTGGTGACTCCATTGTACCCCCCGCCAAAAAAAAAAACAAAAAAAAAACACCGTACCATCTCTTTCGGAAGGGGTTTGTTTGATACTAATCGCCTAGGCCACCCCACTGAGAATTGTCGACAGAGAAAATAAAGCTTTTTATCCTATACTACACAGGCACGCTGATCCAAGTGCACTGCCTTTTCAAAAGCACAACTGACCCTGTGCCTACCATCCTGGAGAGAGTGCTTAAGGGCCAGCAAGTGCAGGAAATTATTTTTTTCTGCAAGTTTATATTTTTTCTTCAAACAAAATGGTCACGTGACCACTGACGCTTTTCTCATTGGTCGATGTAAGATCAGATTACGTCAAAGGTTAGCAGTGGAGTCGGCGATAACTAACAGACCATAAATAAAATAAAAATAAATAATAATAAAAGACATAGTAATCGTACTAAAATATCGTAATAGGAGATTGGAAGACCCCTCCCCCTCCCAAGCCTCCGCTCCCACTGTTGAATATGGTGTTGTCACTCCTTTCCGTGTGAGTCCTGGGGACAAACGTATCACTTACCGAAATACCGAAATTCAAGCGAGTTCACGAATTGGACGAACGCGGCAAAAGAAAACTTGATACGTGAAGCCGTTCATTAATTGCAATTTTAAATCTACCATTTAGCAGCTGCACCAACTAGTTTTTTTTTTATTACAGAAACAAATCGCGCGCGCACGCACGCACACACGCGCGCACACACATATTATTCATTTGTGTATTATCAGTTTACTTGGTTCTTTTTACTTATCAATTTTATTGATTTATTTCGATGCCGCAACTGGCAAACATTGTCAAACTGAGTCTGTATATATATATATATATATATATATATATATATATATATATATATATATATATATATATATATATATATGAATGGAAATGTATAAATGTATAAAAAAGAATATGAAAAGTATAAAAGCTTATAATGTTTCTTTATTCGTTTTTAATTGGTGACGTGCAGGAATACAAAATAATATTATATTCATCGGTGTAATGAAAGTATGAGCATACACGGGGAAAAGGGGAATATATATATATATACATATATATATATATATATATACACACACATGTGTGTATATATATGTGTGCGCATATATATGTGTGTATGTATATGTGTGTGTGAGTGTGTGTGTATATATATGTGTGTGTGCATACATATATCTATGCGTATGCATATATATATGCATATATATATGTACATGCATATATATGTATATATATTTATATTTATAACCACGCACTCACACACACACACACACACACACACACACACACATATATATATATGGTAAGTTATAAAATATATATGGCGATTAAGCTACACTGAATATTCCGCGTTTCATCCACTCTAGGACTCTTCAGGTTTATACGCGAATTTTGTGATTGTTTGTCGTTTTTATATATGCTATATACGGAATATTCAGTGTAGCTTAATCGCCATATATATTTTATAACTTACTAACTAGATCTACCTACGTATTGAGCACTTTTGAAGTAAATACTTAAAGTTTACGCATAAATTTATACTTTCGTATATTAATTTTATGTGAGTAAATTAAGTAGTTTTATATATATATATATATATATATATATATATATATATATATATATATATATATATATATAAACTCTCTCTCTTTCTCTCTCTCCCCGTCTTTTCAACTCTTCCACTTCTATGTGTACATATATATATATATATAATATATAGCTGAATGTGTGTGTGTGTGTGTGTGTGTGTGTGTGTGTGTGTGTGTGTGTGTGTGTGTGTCTAGTCATGAATAGGTGTATGGGTGTCTTATATAGTAATTTATAAAATACATATGGCGATTAAGCTACACTGAATATTCGGCGTTTCATCCACTCTTGGACTCCTCCGCATAAGCCTGAAGAGTCCTAGAGTGGATGAAACGCCGAATATTCAGTGTAGCTTAATCGCCGTATACATTTTATAAATTATTAACTAGCTCTACCTACGCATTGAGCACTTTTGAAGTAAATACTTAAAGTTTACGCATAAATCTATACTTTCGTATATTAATTTTATGTGAGTAAATTAAGTAGTTATATATATATATATATATATATATATATATATATATATATATATATATATATATATATATATCAGGCGCTACATGTACTCTCCGTTTATCTCGGCATCGTTTCCAGTCTCCCCGGCATTTCTACTTGCCACTGGTATTTAACGCTGCCGACTCAAGAGAGGTGTTGTTGGGGATGCGCAAATCTAGCCAAAACATATATATTCTTTAAGCAGAAATACATATATATAACAACGAAGATGAGGAAGTCAGTCCGACAATCTCAATCAATTAAAATACGTCATCTCAAAAATACAGACAATTACTATATATATATATATATATATATATATATATATATATATATATATATATATATATATATATATATATATATATATACCTGAATGCGCCTGATTAAAATGTGCACCCCTATAGGTTCTTGTTTACAACATCTGACGGAACCTCCTGATTTTAACTCTCTATGACGAAAAAGACTTGATATTTTCATTGCAAACTTTGCTTTTGCATAAACTGTATCGGTTGAAGAGAGCTCTAGTTACTGGCAACTAGCTGACCGAAATATTCTTATGGCTGTGTAGAAGTATATTTTTGCTTATGTAAAAACAAATAAAGAATATATATATATATATATATATATATATATATATATATATATATATATGTTTATGTACACATATGTATATATATGTTTATGTACACACACACACACACATACACACACACACACACACACATATATATATATATATATATATATATATATATATATATATATATAGCATTCTATCGTCTTATGTCTGCTTATCTGCTGGTTTATTCCAATACCGTGACTAACAAACATTTTCACGCTGCGCCTGTGTTTTTTTTAATTTTTTTATTTTATGTTTGAACCAGCCTGGGTACCTGGCGTTGCCCGGGTGTTTGGCGGTGTGTGTTGAGCAAAAAAAAAAAAAAATGCTAGTAGGTAGGCAGGCTCGAACCCGTAGCGCGAAGGAGGAAAGGAACGTGAAAAAAAAACGCGACGTGTTTGTTTTTGCGCCTAAGATTAAACCGGAAGTGACGTAGGTTTATATTAAGTTTAGTCAATCGAATAGAGGGGTGGACTTTCGAAAATATCGACGAAAAAGCCACCACTCTTGTAGAAAATTGCTCAGTTGCGAGTGAAGTAATTAATGTTTGTAATCAATTTTTTTGATATTTGTCGTCCAAAAGGTCGAGCTTCAAACTGATACCAATCTTGTGAAAATCCTTCGCCTCTGTCGAAGGTTTTGGGCAGACATACATGCATGCATCCATCCATCCATCCATACATGATGATTGCAACGTTTTGTCAGACGAGTGCCACTCTCTCAGACATTTAAAATCCATGAGTCCAAATGCCTGAGGGAGTATCTATACAAAGATGATGTTACAGAGTCTTAGCTTTGTACGACAGCTAAGTCTCTCTCTCGGTTCAAAATGTTGAGATCCAGCAACAAGCAAGAGCAAGATAGCCAGCAACAAATTAACTGCAGACCAGATTAATGCGGGTACTGGTCTCCCGCTTTGTTTTTTAAATCAGAGATTTGCTTCTCCTAGAAAGGTTGCCTTCATCACGGCTTACGGGAGCCCTCTCCACCCGAATACACATATACACACACAAATATACACTGTGCTAGTTGGCCGTTGACCCAGAAAAAGAGTTCATTCACCCTTTGGAAGGTCTTGTTTTTAATCCTTCAGGGAGACTAGCAACCCTCCTCACCAAACAAGTCTGGTGGGGGAACCAGTTTAGTCGCCGGTGACCCGACCATTAGGCACGTAGTACTGGGTTACACGGTACCAGTAGCATATGACATGACCTGACAAACATACATACATACATACATACATACATACATTTAAACAGACAGGTGAGATTTCTATTACAGATTGCCTTTTTCTTCTTGTTTTATGTATCTGGAGTTATTTCCCTTGATTATGATGTTTTAAGTTACTTCCATCTATTGTATGTTCGTTAGATTTTATTATATTTTCATATTTCGTTTTGATTACTGATAGAGGAACTCTTAAAATTAAGTTCTAATCTTTGATAATTTAGAGAATATGAATTTTTGAACGTGTTTAGGAGATTCACTTGTAGTCTTTAAAAAGATAAATGCATAATATTGTTTACCGGTAGGTGGCGACATTAACTGATTATCAAGTTCGAATCCAGCTTGTTCTTTTTTTTCTTTTTTTTTATTACATTTTCACCCCAAACAAGGCACATTGCAACTTTGGTGTAGGGGGCTACTATAAGGGGAAACAACTACTGGGGTACTATGTAGGGATTTGGGCAGCAAGATGTTGGTTCACGTTGCACTTGAACTTCTGCATGTCAGTACAGTTGGGGAAGCAGTGACCTGGAATGGAATTTCAGAGTCTAGCGGTTCTGGGGTAGAAACTACCGTCGTGGGGGCACAAGTGCTTGCAGTTCGTCAGAGCATTCACCACTAAAATACTTGTAGAACAGGCAGAGGGATGCAACGTTACGGAAGCACTTTCATTTAGCAATGTTAACAACCTTTACGTAGTCCCCCATGTTAATATCTCAGATCTTTTTTATTCCTAATATTGTCATGGGTGGCTCCGCCCTCGATGAAGAATCAGATCTTAAACTTTGTAGCCTTTCTTTCTCCTAGAATCCTTCACGGGGTTCATATGTTCGATCCATTGCTGCTTTTGCTTTTCATAAAATCCGTTCCCTCTATCGCGCTCAAAACCTGACAGTTGAGACTTTTCGTCCATCTTGTTTGAAGCCTTGATGAATTGTTTGAATAATATCGAGCTTCATGTTCAGCGGTTGCAAGAGTATTCCGTGTCTATCTACTAGAGGGCGTTGATAGCGTTTCATATTTTGCAGGGCTGTAATTCTTATCGTAGGAGATCTTCCTGTTCAGTAAGCACACATTTCTGGAAGATTTCGAGGTCGTAGGACTTCAGAGCCCTTTTCGATTTATTCACCCAGAATAATTAGATTGAATACATCTGGGCAGGAACTGCTAAAAACAGCCTATCCTGCCTTAACAGAGTACAAAATAGACTTCGTAGCTTAGTGGGGGGTGCCCTTTTCTCTACCCTGCAACCTCTCTCCCACAGAAGAGACGTTGCGAGCCTATCCTTGTTTTATCGTTATTTCCATGGCAGGTGCTCGTCTGAACTCCAATCTCTGGTCCCTCCTCGCCAATCTTTCACGAAAAACGCCCGTCTAGCTGAATCCACTGTCAAAAATTTTCCCCACTCTTTATCTGTGCCTAAATCAAAACGTAGATTCCATGAACAAAGATTCTTTCTTAGAACTGCACACCTGTGGAACTCTGTTCCGTCTGCCTGCTTCCCACCTGACTACAACCTGGATGTCTTCAAGTCCAACGTAAACAAATTCCTAATGAACTGCCCCCTTAAGTAAACACTTCATTAAATCTCCGTACTGTATTTGCAATAACCCTTATCCCTGAGTGGCTTCCGGGCCTTGATAAGTGGTGACCACCGTGTAAAAAAAAATCTAGTTATAAAATCATTAATTTCCAATAAACACCTATCATTTACTCCAGCAATATTTTAAAATGCACCACACTTGCGTACTTGTGTACAAAAACTTAATAAACAACATGTACCTATAGTTCAAAAACTTAACCTGATTGAGCAAAACCAACTTGGGTTTTACATTTAGCGAATAACATTTGTCCTAAATATGTTTTCTTATGAATGTTTGTCTCATTTGAAGGTTCTTGGTTTGGTTTGGTTGTTTCCGGCATATCAACCCTTTTCCTGGCTATTTAATGTCGAGTCCAGTTATTTTGGAAACAGTTTTTATGCTTCGAGTTCTTTATATCTTTAATTATTTTTTTGAGGAGTTTGGTTGGGTTGTTTTGTTTTACGGCATATCAAGCCTTTTCGGTTTATTTTATGCCGAATCCAGTTATTTTGGAAATAGTGTCAATGTTGCATCCAGTTATTTTGTAGACGGTTTTTATATCTTCAATTGCAGCGCTTCTACACAATTTGTCCCCGGAACCGCTAGACTTTGGAATTCCCTCCCGGGTCCTGCTTCCCGAAAAGGGATGTTGTTTTAGAATTGGCAAAAAAAAAAAAATCAGTTGAAATCATTGTTTTTTTATCTGAAAACTTTATTTATAGTCGATAAATAAAAACAATCATTTCAACTGATTTTTTTTTTTTTTTTTTTTTTTTTGCCAATTCTAATAAGTTACAATGGTAGCTTTCAAATCATGCAGTCGGGATTTCCTGAATATTACCTGAATTATTATAAAAAAGCAGGTGAAAAATTGTCGCCATCTTGTTAAAATCGAAACGGAAAATCACCCTTTTAAACTCTCCTGTGTCTTACAATCGTTTTCAGCAAATTCTGTTTTCTATTTTCTTTAATAAATAATTTTCTACCTCATCGATTGTCAATTTTTTGATACATTTATCTTAAAAATACGAGGAATACGTAGATGCCATTGTTTTCATGTGACACTCACATTCCTGTCCCAGGGTATTGAGAACTCTACAATCTGCCAGGTTTTTGAGACCTTGTCAATGACAACCAAATCCGGACGATTATGTTCCAATTGCTTGGTCGTTATGACAGTTTTGTCCCACCATACCTCTACCTTGCCACCCTCACTTGTTCTCACTTCATCAAGCACCTCCTCAAACCATATTCCAACACACTTCACCCCAACACCTCCCAAGAGTAATCACTAGCCAAACGTCCGTTGGATGCGCACAAAAAGAACTTGGACCTTGGGGAGGCTTTTTGCCACCCAAATGCCAGTGAAAACTAATAGTCGCCACCAACGAGAAATCAATGGTAAGCGACTCTTACGGTAACATAAATTCATCTGCAAAGGTTATCGAAAGAGATGGAGAGTACTGGAAATCTAGAGAGATTTGAAACTCAGATTCCAGAGGACGCCACAAGTTGTTCTCAAAGATAAATCTTTGATGATAATATGTGTGACTACTCTTAGTGAGTAAATAACAATAGCATTATGAACGATTACTGAAACCCGAAAAAAGCTAAGACGAATGGAAGTAGGACAGGAGAATAAGGAACACAGTCAAAATACTGAGGAAAATCTCTGAATGTGGAAACAAACACACATAACTAATAAACACAAACCAGACGTAGGTAAAGTGAAATATAAATAAAGCAAAACAAATATATAAAGAAACATTACACGAGCACAAGGCAACTGAAACTGGAATCAAAAGAAAACAACGCACTCGCGCATAGTATGGTGCGACCATCATCAGGTGGCCCCACACAGAATAGTCGTAAAAGTTCAAGGAGGATGAAAAGACTTGAAAGAGGGGTACTTGTGCATTTAACGAACCAGACGTAACTCAGCATTTGCTCGGCTTTGTCCGACGCATGACGTCAACAGCCGGATATACCCGAGCGTTGCCGATTAAGCAGACGAGAATTTCGCTATCAATTGGAAGAGTGTCACAACTCAAGAAACGCTTATTTGAAGAGTTTAAAAAAAAATAGTTTTAAAAAGATAACTGACGAAATAATAATGAATATTACAAACATTGCGGACCAGCTCCAGACCCCCAGAAGCTGCACTAAACTTTTGCCAGCAACGGAAATTGTTGGCAGAAGAGAAAAGGTGTTTATTTACATTTGGGCAAGGATTGTGTACTTGCAAAGAGAACAAGCCTTTCCGACGTTTACGGTTGGAGGTGTAGAAGTGTAACATGTCGTCGATGGACCTCCATTAGGATTGGGACCTTCTTCTCAAAATCCCGACTAACCATCGCGTGTATAATAAAAATAATATACTTATGGCGTTCGAGATGGCATCTACAAAAAATCTCCATAGCGAATGTGGGTTAAGTTCTCGCCACACAATTGTGGATTGGAAATTTTTCCTGTGTGATATATGCAGGGACTATTTTCTTAGGAATCCCCGTTTTTAACCGCAGAAAACACAACGTCGGCAGACTTCTGACACCGGTCTGGATACGACCCCGCCGAAAAGGAGGGTTTCTTCGTCACTGTACCAAATAGGAACGCCGAAACCCTCCTTTCACTAATAAATAAATAAATAAATCCTTGTTTCTGGCGAAAAAAAATGTACAAATAATCCTTGTTCCTCCCCCCAATGCTTTTTATTGCCCTTTTTTAAAGACTTTTTCCATTTATTTGACATAGAGTTGCAAAAAAAAAAAAAAAAAATTAACTTTTACGTGTTTAAGACATAGACAATGTTTTTTTGTTAAAAATTGAAAAAAAAAAACAAAAAAACAGTTCAGACAAAAAAAAGTTTCCTATTATTTAACAAAAAAACTTGTCTTATATGTATTCATTTTGAAAACAGAAGACAATTTCAAACAATAATAATAAAAAAAAACAAATGAACGGTAGGTTTTTGCTTTTTACTTATTTAATTTTTATGTTTCTACATTTTACAATTTCATTGTACAGTTATTTTGTTGTAGCGTTGTTTTTATGTTATCGCCAACGCTCGGTTTTATCCGGCTGTTGACGTCATGCGCCGGACAAAGCCGAGCAAATGCTGAGTTACGTCTGGTTCGTTAAATGCACAAGTACCGAAAGAGGGATTAACAACTTGACATAAATTGGAAGGATATAGACAGCCCTGAAACCATGAGGAGAGTATTACTATTGAAACTCGTGGCGGCGACGAGAGTCTTGAAATCGATGAACGTCGTGGTTGGCCAACGAATGTTTACAACGATGATTTAAGGGCCTTAGTCGAAGCCAATCCACGCACAACTGTTGGCGAATTTGCTTATGAATTAGATATAACGAATAAGACGATTTCCAACCACATGAGAGAGCTTGGAAAGACAAAGAACTTGATAAATATGTGCCTCTCGAATTGAACGAAAACCAAAAAAAAAAAAAAAATGCCGTTATGAAGTGTCATCTTCTTTTCTTTTACGCAACAAGAACGACTCGTTTCTCGACCGGGTTGTGACTTGCGATGAAAAGTGGGTTGTTTACAACAACCGGCGACGCTCAGCTCATTGATTAGATGCTGACGAAGCTTTACGACACTTCCCGAAGCCAAAGTTACACCAAAAAGAAAGTCATGTTGACTGTTAGGTTCTCTGCGACCGGTCTCACCCATAACAGGTTTTTTTTTAATACAGACGAAACCATTACTGTCAACAAATGGATGAAATGAATCAGAAACTTCGACAACAACACCCAGCATTAATCAACAAAAAAGCCCGATTCTCCTCCACAATAATGCCCGAGCGCACGTTACTAAACCAATCCTGCATAAGTTGAAGGAATTGGGCTACGCAACTCTGCCTCATCCGCCACACTCTCCATGCCTCTTACTTACCGACTAAAACTTTCTGCGTGAAAAATGTCTAAAAAAACCCAAGCGATATATTAAAAACGCCTTCAGCGACTTAATCGCCACCAGAACGCAAGATTTTTACGTTACTGGCATAGATACACTTGTTTGGCATCGACAGAAGTGTGTTGATTCTGATGGGGCTTATTACGATCAATAAATTTTTGTTTGAACCGAGATATGTTCATCTGAATTTAAAAATTAAAACCGCAAAAACTTTCTTGTCAACCTGGTGGTAATAAATAAGAAAACATTCTTTATTCTGAATTTTTAAATATTTTACATTATATCTTGTTTCAGCCTGTCCTGTTCTCATGATACTTTCTTGGCCTTTTGGTCAAGATCAAAGTGTAGTATCTGTTCTTCAGATGCTGCACTTCATTTTCTTGTTCTCTTTCGGTGGAGGAGAAATCCTTCACGACTGATCAATTTTTATTTTTGTACCTTTTCTCCACGTTAAAAAACGACCCTGGTGTCTAACTCTGTCCCGTGGGGAGGCATAGTAAATAGGTACAACAGCAGCGGGGGTGTTTTTTTTGTTTGTTTTTTTTTTGTTCCTTAACCCTAACCCTAACAACAGCAACCGGGTGTGGTTTCCCTTGGCACCAAAGTCAACAGAGACTAGTCCATTGTTGAGTTGGTTTGTTCTCTATAAACCGTCTCTGGTTCTGTGGAATTCTGAGAGATCAACCTTCCCAGGCTTTGCCTCCTTCGATTTTAGGAAAGTTTTGTGTATTGCTGATCGACTAGGTTTCCCTCCCAGGAAATACCGACAGGGTTACACAGGAGATATTTGTAAGCAAGGGTGCTCTTCCTCGGGGGACCTGACTTTTGAAATTGTATTTTCCTAACCTTGTGTCACATCATCCCGTTGGGTGAGGGAGGTAATTTACTTATATCTTTCTTTTCCCGCTCTTCTTTGTTTTCACGCTATTATTCTGAATTCACTCTGTACTTTTTCTTTTATTTTCCCTTCTTTTCCGCCTCTGTTATTCTTCCTTTTCTATATTCTAAATTTAGTTCGGCCCTTTTTCCTCAGTTGTAACCATCCTTTTTCTATTTCCTTCCTCTCTTTTATTTTCATGTCTTATTATTTCTCTAACTTTTTTTCAGTCTAAACTCTTACTCACCATCTCGCCTCATTTCTCCCCCTTTTCTTTTATATTCTCCTTTCTGCTATCTCTCTCTCTCTCTCACTCTCTCTCCCTCTCTTATCCCTTACCTTTCTCCCTCTTCTATATTCTCGGTTCCCCATCCTTTTTATGTTCTAACTCTTCTCCCAGCTCTCCATTCCCGTTTTCTAAATTCTCTTTTCAACTGTCCTCCTATTCTATTTCTATATCTTTATTTCTTCTACCCTAGATCCAATCTCTCTCTCTCTCTCTCTCTCTCTCTCTCTCTCTCTCTCTCTCTCTCTCTTTCTCTTCTCTTCTCTTGTGTTCTTGTTTTGCTTTCCTCCTATACAGGAATAAACGGGTCGTAAGCGGGATGCTAAATAGAATATTTTATTCTACGCCTTCCCCCATCCCTTCAAGAGGGTAATAAAGACGCTTTCTAGGCTTCTAGCCTCATCAGGGAATTGGTAAAAAATATAAAATTAAATTGTTTTAATTAATAATGAATAAAATATGGCGATGAAAAGCAGTCTGCAATTCAGCGCTCAACGCCAAAAAGGACACTCAAAAACGAGGCGCCACATGAAAGGGTATCAGTTTATGTTTTTATAGTTTTTATTCTTGTGACCTTTGAATAACTTTCCTTCTCTTGCACTCATTAACCTTTGACCCTTTACGATACTATCACTCTTGGGATAAATACTACGATTATTACAAACTAGCTGATACAACCCTCTACGACGGGTAAAAAAAATGTCAGCAGAAGTGTATTACTGTCAACAAACCAAAAATAAATAAGTCGATGAACTAATTTACAGCAAATTAATTTTTTATTAAACGCAAGAAAATTTAATCTTCTATCGATCTTTTTCTTTCCATTGGCATCACTAGTTAACAAGGTCTTAAAGTCACTCGAGGATAAGAGTTAATGATTGTAAGGTGGTCGGTTAGACAACAGTATAATAATCGGTAGTAGTGGAACTTGATTATTTAGAGGACGACTCGACAAAAACTTGTTTAGATTAGACTTGAAAATGATCATGTTTTAATCAGCTGGAAAGCAGTTCCACAGTATAGAGTTCTACAGGAAAGCAGTATAAAGAAAATAAAGTTTGCTCATGGATTTTGCGTTTAAGTTTAGGCACAGATAAAGAGTAGGGGAAATTGTCGACAGTGGTTGTAGCTAGACAAGTGTCTGTTGTGAATGTTTTTCAAGAGGGCATAACGTGAATCTAAGTTGAGCACTTACCAAGAAACTAACGATAGAGCAAATAATACCAACGTCTCTTGTTGCTAGCTCTTTGGTGTTTTTACACTTTTGTAAGCATTTCTAATTTCAAATTTTGTATTGTTTCTGTTGTGGCCCGGAAAGGTAACCTAGTAAGACACGAATATAGTTTACAAAAGTCTTTCTTGTTTGCAACAAGATAGAATACATAAAAAGATGATAGTTGTAGTTCTTAATTGTAGAGTTGAATGTAATAATCAAAGTAGAAAGCGCGCGCGTGCGCGCGTGCGTGTGTGTGTGTGTGTGTGTATTACGCGGTTATACAACTTACCTTCGGATGGGATCGGAGAAAAAGAGAAATTAAAGACGGCAGCCATGGATTTATAAGGTGTAGTCTCGTGGAATCTCACGAGATCTCATCTTCCACTGCACACTTATGCAAATGGAATGGGGTCAGTTTTCTAATAAATGCCTGGTTGCAGAGGTGGTTGGGAGAACACGTGCTGGAAGTTGAGAGAGAAAGTTGGCAGTGACGAATCTTAGCTGAATTTTTGCTTATTATATTTATTTTATTTGTGTTGCTGTTTACCGCCCATCTAACTGCATTTAACTAATATGTCATATACTACTAGTAACTCTCTAGTGGTTCCTCTTGGTATATTTATACTATTAGGAGAGCACATGTATTGTATATGAGTAAGTATGTAGAACTTAATCGCAAAGACACGAATATAGTTGTGGGAATGTCAATTCCCAGCCAATATATACACTGGCACAGAACAGTTCTCCCAGGCTAACTCGATTGTCGCTCTTTAACTCTGGTAACCTGAGATCTACACAGCCACATCACTTCCTGTTTCTCTTTTATCTCTTCTCTTTTCCACTGAACTCTCGACCAGCCAGGATGTAACGAGAGCCGCTCCTGGTTGGCATGGCCACCAACCAGCGCTCCTGACTAATCCGTCAGCCTCTCATCAATCGCAAGTAACGTTACTCATCTCTCAACCAGCTCTTATTTTCAACGAATTCTTATTCTTTCTGTCTATATCCTTAATATTTCTCATATAAATTCATGTAAATAAATCTGCATTCTTTCACTAATATATTCCGGTATGTTTTCGTCATCATTATGCGACCTTTTGCTTTTAAATCCTTCTACCATTCAACCCATACAATTCATCAACAAACACATGGGAATGTGATCGTCTATAACAAAAGCAGACCATCCTGTTCCCTCAACATAGTTTAGGAAAGGTATTTTTATTTACAAAAATCTGTACTTACGTATGATAATGTTTTCTGCAAAGTCATTTAATGTTTTTAATTACACCGTCCAAGTTTATTCGTAAAAATAATTACCTAATACAATTTCAAAATTTTGAAAAGAAAACAACACCGATACTTATGCACTTATTGATCCGTGCTGAAATAATAACGTTATTATTTGAAAAGCCGTTCTTAACATGTGGAGGGGGTGTTTTGTACATATTCTGTACTTTAACCTTACAATTGAATAAAAAAACATATCATAAAACTTTAATTTTTTTTAATTACATTTTCACCCCAAACTAGGCACATTGCCACTTTGGTGTAGGGGGCTACAATCAGGGGCAACAACTACTAGGGTACTATGTAGGGATTTTGGCAGCAAGATGTCCGTTCGCGTTGCACTTGAACTTCTGCACGTCAGTACAGTTGGGGAAGCAGGGACCTGGAATGGAATTCCAAAGTCTAGCAGTTCTGGGGAAGAAACTACTGGAGTAGAAAGATCTTTTACATCTAGGGATCTCTACTGTGTGGGGGTGGCAGAAGCCTGTCCAGTTTGTCGAGGGTGTTCACGTCGTGAAGGCACAAGTGCTTGCAGTTCGTTAGAGCATTCACCATTAAAATAGTTGTAGAACAGGCAGAGGGATGCAACGTTTCGTCGATGGGACAGAGGCTGAAGCTTAGATGCCAGTTCAGGGCCTATCAGATTTGCGACTCTCTTTTGAACCTTGTCAAGGAGCGTGAAACTAGTAGCAGATGCACCACCCCAAATATGACAGCAATACTCCATACATGGGCGAATGGTGGCCTTATAGAATACAGGATACTTTCGGGTGTTAGTAGTTTTCAACCACGGTAGAGAGCCCCCCCCCCAATTAAACTTGGAAATACGATGAGCCCTCCCCCCCCAATTAAACTTGGAAATACGATTTAAAAAATGGCGCGGATCAGTAAGTGCATAAGCACCACAACACCGCTTTCCAAACCTTTTTGCACTGTAGAAAGTTAATATGTTTTCCGCTTCAGGTCGATAAATTGTGGATTTCTGAATTTTCTTTTTCGGTCACTATTTATTTTTCCGTTCGCTTAAACTTTTTTTAGATATTTTTCACACCCCTCTACACCCAGGCAGCGTCTATTTTTAATGGTTGTATTGACTCCTTATTACACCCCCTTTCTTATATATAAAATACAGGGTGTGTATACGTTTATTTAGTGTTTGTTGGAGTTGGTCGAGATCGAACGTCTTAAAAATAGCGTCGATCGGCTTTTCCTTTACAGGAAATGTGTCACTAATGTCATGTAAACGACGTTTTTTTGCTTTTTTTAAAACTGATTTTGTGGCGTTTATGAGTATGTCTAGGATCTTATATGATATACACCATATCGCCAATCCTTTTGTTGATCGTACTCGATTCCCAAAATGAAGTATTGTTTTTTAAATTAAAAAAAACAACAAAAACAAACTTTCTCTCCACAGTTCAAACCTCTTTTGGGTACGACCATGATTTTATGTAATTTTGATTGGTTCGGAAAGTGTTTATCAATAACCGATCTCACATTCCGTGCGAACATGGTTTCAGTCGGTGAGACTGCCATCAGAGTGTTCGGATCCGACGAAATTCTATACACTTTTAAGAATTTTTCTAAGGCTTCCTCTTTGGTATACTCCGTGCCGTTTTCTTTTTTCTTTTTCTTTTTCTTTTTTTTTTTTGAAAATTTGTCGTGCGGTTTCTTTTACGTCAAATTTGGCTTTCATTTTAGTGCATCTGCCTTATCCCACCGAAAAAAAAAAGCAAAAAGAAACATTCCAAAAAGCTTTGTTTTAATTTAGCGTGTAAATCCCCGGCATCCGATGTCACGTTCTCGACTTTCTGTTAGAATGTATTTGTTAAACGATGTCAAAGTTTAAAACTGTTGGTCCAATTCTTCACAAGTAAATTCTCGAATTTTTTAGTACAGAAACTATAATTTTTTTTAATTACACTGTCCAAGATTATTGGTAAAAATAATCTACATAAATAAATTCGTATTCCTGTTTGTTTGTTAATTTGTCTGTTTGTTCACAATTTGATTAATATATACAAAAGGTCCATTATTGCAAAATATACGATGAAGAGGTGACCTCACTTGCATATTACGTTAAGGAAAATCGATTTTATTAATTAACAGTGTGTTAATTATTGTTTATATAAGAGAACTTTTTTAAAGTGTTCTATTTAATTTTCTTATTCTTTACTTTACCCCCCCCCTACACACACACACCTCCAAACCCCCCGGGCAACGCCGGGTACTCCCGCTAGTTATCTAATAGAATTGCTTTTCTTGACAGTCACAGTGCGAGATGACTATTGTGTTTTGTGCAAAATCGGTTTGTTATATCTCTTCCTTGTATGTAAACGTTGGTGCTTGTTACGATGGAGTCGATAGATTGATTTTTTTTAAATATGTACTTTTAAGCAAAAAAACAAAAAAACAAACAAACAACAACAATACTTACTTGTCATACCGAAAAGACTCATACATCCAAGAATTACGAAGATTCATCGAGAAGACCAACTACTATTGTGTGTTTTTTTTAGTAAAAAAAAAGAAGTCTACCCCTATGATCCACAACAAAACATCAGCCATTAAAGTGGCGAAAAGGGAGATAAGTATGTCTCCCTTTATTCGCAAGCTGTTCATATCTAGAGGAAATGCAATTTCCTCTAATTTTCGATAAAAATTACATTTAACTATAAATATTTTTCTACTCTATGAATTTTCGTAATTTTTGGACATGTTACTAATTTCGACATGCCAATTAAATAAGTGCTGTCATTTTTGCTTAAAACTAAATATAAAAAAAAAATCGATATGTCGACTCTAGTTTGATAAGCAGCCGTACATTTATTATGGAAAGATCGGACCCAGAGTCAAACCATAAATTTACTATTTTTTAAAAAATATTTCCATTATTATATATTTGTGCAAAATGACTTTTGTTGGGTCTTTTATGTGTAAATCTATTATTTGCTTTACTTTTGCACCTACAATGAGAACCTTTAATGATCAAGCTTGCCGCCATTTTTCCGAAAAGAACATAGCCTTTCCCAATGTAATTTCTCCATATCGATGTCATCTGAGGTGGGGTGGGGGGTTAATTTTTTCTGTTTTTGTATGGATCGCTTGTTTTGAAAATGTGAGTAGTCATATTTTTTTCTCTTTGTTTTTAGGAGAGTAATTCATACTGAATATGTAATTGGACGTGTTCTTTTTTTTTTCTTTTTTTCAGAGAGAGTAATTTTTTTATTTAAATTTTACTACGCCCGATTCCTTTATGTTTCAGGAATCGCTTCTCACGCACTGAGTAAGAAGAGAAGCCATTTTTGTTACTACCTGCCCGAGCGTAGTATATACATCTCCAACCACTCTATGTTAAGAACGATTTTCGAAATAACACCTCCCCAAACTCCCCATGTTAAGAACGGCTTTCGAGGTTGGGAGGTGTTTATTCCGAAAGCCGTTCTTTACATGGGGGTTGGGGCGTTTATAATACGCTGGAGCACGTCGTAAAAATTTACCGAAGAGAATTCTACAACATTGTAGTTCTTGGAAGGGTATTATTGGACTAGAAAATCGTATCACAATGAGATATCAACACAGCGAAATGCTGAAGACCAATAGACCAGCGACTCGAACGAGCTGAAGCAAAAGAAGCAGGAAATATAATAAACAATTCTAAATTTTTAAAAAATACCATAACAGTATTCATCAGCAAAAACTGAGACTAGCAACATCACGTCTGTGAGAGAGAAATTGCAAAAGAAGAAAGGATGGCGCTAATCAACTTACAGATACGTTTCTGCACCGCATGAAAGAAGAGTCAAATAGGCCAAAGATTCACCAGCCCATGTATGACGATATTACTGTATACGTAGTCGACGTGTAGACTTGTAAAGATAGAAAATCGTCTCAGCTGTGAAAAGGAGAACTGACTTTACGAAAAGGAAAAAGAACTATGGATCTAATAGATGAACCCCAAGAAAAATTTGGCGAGAAAGAAAGACTAAAAAGTTTCATAGTCAATATCTTCCCAAGAGCAGAGCCATATATGGAATCTTCGAACCAAAACGGGCACGCCTATGATTGAAAGACATGAGCTGAATCTTAACAAGATTCAACCAAATAATTAAAAAAAAAATCATAGGCTTATGAAGCCAAGAGGCTACTCGAGGATAAGGGTTAAAAGTGTACAGTATCAATTGGACAATATAGTAATCGTGAATAATGAAAATTCGGTAAATTTGTTAACTTAAGTGCAGCGGCTCATCAAGAACTTGTTTACATTGGACTTGAAGACAACCATATTGTAGTCAGCTGGAAAGCAAGAAAACGGAAGACAATTCCATGGGCGCGATTTCTAAGAAAGAAGCTTTGTTTATGGAATCTACGTTTAGGTTTAGGCACAGATAAAGAGTGGGGGGGGAATTATTGATACTGTTTTCAGATAGACGAGTGTTTATTGTGAAAGTTTGGCGAGGGGTACCATAGATTGAAGCTCAGTCGAGCACTTGCCATGAAAATAACGATACAGCAGAGACAAACTCGCAACATCTCTTCTGTGAGATAGAGGTTGCAGGGAAGAGAATAGGACATCTTCTACGCGGCTACGAAGTCTATTTTGAACTCTATCAAGGCAGGACAGGTACTTTCTAGCAGTTTCTGCCCAGATGTGGCAACAGTACTCCATCCTTGGACGTACCTGGCTCTTATATAGATAGAGACTTGCATCAGCAGTGAGATATCTACTGGATCGATAGAATGATCCCACCATTTTTCCTGCGGCCTTGCCAACAGATTTGATGTACGTGTTCCATTTTGGATCAAGAGTAAAGGTCAAGCCCAGAAGATTGTCAAAACATGAGGCTTCCCCAAGACGACAGCTATTCATTTCAATTGATGCCAGATGGGGATCAGAGCGTTTATGATGTAAAAATAGAAGCTTGGTTTTTGATGCATTAAAAGTAACCAACCACTCCTTTCCCCATTGTACCACATGCTCAAGATCAGAAGAGAGAGAATCGGAGAGAACTTGGCCGTTTACGATCTTAGATGTGCTACCATAGATGTTAGTGCCATCAGCATAAATGCCTACGAATGATGTAAGGATGTGATTTGGAAGATCATTAATGTGGATCAGGAAGAGAGTTGGGCTCAGGATGAACCCCTCAGGGACTCCAGCATTTATACTGTGAGCTTCTGATTTTTGCCCATCAACTACTACTCTTATGAACCTATCAGAGAGAAATTATTTAATAATTGAGAAGACATTTCCAGCTATACAATCGCTGGAGATCTTGTGATGTAAACCTTTATGCCATACCCTATCAATGGCCTTTAATATGTCAAGAGCAATTGCCCTAGAAAGATTGCCTCCGTCGAGAGATTCGCTAATCCTATGAGATATAACTATAAGCACATTATCCCCTGCGTATTTATTTCTTTTAGTCTTTCTGTCTGACTGTCTCACATTTTCTAGAAAACTGCTGGGCCGAGGTGGCTGATATTTTGCATGGAACTTTGTTAATACAAGATGCAGCGATCTAAGTATTATGGTATCTATTTGATGCACAGTTAGAAAAAAAAATGAAAATTATGGCACTAACCCTAGGCAGATTTAATCGACTTCCTCCAAAGGCGGCAGTTCCATAGGAGTATGAGATTCACAAGCGATTCCTAGTAGGAGAGATGATGACGTTATGTTGTTGCAACTCTTGCAGGGAGGTGTCGACGTCCTTCTATTTACAGCGCGTGAAATTCCAAATTGGTCACCTAGCTGGTAGTGGTCAGGCTAAACGTTGCTTAACTTCGGTGATCTAATGAGAACCGGTGTTTCTACAGGTGATTATGCCGAATACAGTTAGTGATTAATTGGGATCATTATAGATTAGTATTTAATGCAGAAATTAGCACAAATTTAACCATATTTAGTCATCAATTTGGCATTATACACTCATTCTTAGTCAACGGGCTATAACTTTTTCCAGTGAAAAGGTGATATCATACAGCCCACCAGACTATACAATCTAGTGGGCGATATAATGTCACTTATTTGTGAATATTTATATATTCATACATACACGCATATTATACGCCGGGATAAAAGAATAAAGAACTTGCGCATGGATTAAAAATAATGATTAGAAATTCAACTAAATTAATATCTAGGTGCTTTTGTTGGTGGTGATATTTCAAACGAGCGCATTTCAGTAAAAATAATCATTACGTACTTACATGCCATGTCGAAGTTAGTATGAATTACGAAAAATTATGAAAACTGATCCAGTAGATGTTCTAGATCAGCCACTCCCTAAATTCTCTCCATCATTGACCCCTCGGTTTTATGTAATATTACATTCAACCTCTACTCTTATGCGAAAAAAAAAATGCATAGCCATCATAGAGTGACAGAAAAACAAGCAGGTCAAAAAGAACCTTTTTATTGTTAAGGACTTTATGTTTAACTGATCTATGTATAAGAACTTTTAAGCACAGCAGACACGCGGGCTTCTCCACACCATCTACAACAACGAAATCAAAGTCATATTGGACATATGAATCCAGGTATGTGGATTTTGTAAGACAGGATACAATCTGGGAAGAAACAAAAAATTTACACAGAAATCACCACTTATCAAGGCCAGGAGACCACTCGAGGATACGGGTTAATGGGTATACATTAGTCAATGTGATTATAGCGTAGTAAAAATAAGTAGTGGAAATTTTGTAAATTGGATTACTTAGGGGGATGATTCATCAAGAACTTGTTTACATTGGACTTGAAGACAATCAGATTGTAGTCAGCTGGAAAGCAGGAATAGTAAGAGAGTTCCACAGGCGTGCAGTTCTAAGAAAGAGGCTTTGTTCGTGGAATCTACATTTAGGTCTAGGCACGGACAAAGGGCGTGGGAAATTATTGATAGTGGATTTGGCTAGGCGAGTGTTTTTCGTGACAGTTTGGCGAGGGAGGGGGCCATAGATTGAAGCACGTGCCATGAAAATAACGATAAGGCAGAGACAGACTCGCACCATCTCTTTTGTGGGAAAGAGGTTGCAGGGAAAGGAAAAGGGCATCTCCCACTAAGATACGAAGTATATTTTGAAATCTGTCAAGGCAGGATAAGCTGCTTCTAGCCCAGATGTGGCAACAGTACTCCACCATTGGCCGTACCTGGCTTTTATATAGGTAAAGAATTGCATCAGGAGTGAGATATCTACTGGAGCGGTAGAAGGATCCCACCGTTTTTACAGCGACCTTGGCATTGGTTTTATATATGTGTTCCATTTCAGGTCGGAAGTAAAGGTAAAGCCCAGAAGCTTATCAAAACATGAAGCCTCCCCAAGATGAGGCCCGTTCATTTCAATTGCTGCCAGCATTATTTTTAATACTTCAATTAATTACCCCCGACTAAAATATTTTTTACACCCTATGGGGTAAATTGAGTGGTGAACCTCTGTTCTAGATGTATTAGAAAAAATCGTAATTACGTTGTTTAAAAACATGTTTAAAATGGCGTACCCTTAATTTAAGTTAATTTAAGTCAAAGTTTATCTTTCTTGCTTGCCATACAGAGTTAGTCGCACAACTCTTCCCGTTAAAACGTACGATAAAATTTGGGCATTCTATTTTTATATATTCATGCTTGATCGTTTTTCGTAACTTTTAAAATTTATACTAAATTTGACATAACGCTTAAGTGCGTAATGATATTTACATCTGAAATACGTTGGTTTAAAAGATTCCTAATTTACACAAGCACCAAATACTAGATTTGCCGGACGGTGCAAAATCATTGTTTCGGGGTTATTAATAAAACCGAAAAGCAGGGAACAAATTTTAAATAAAAATAAAACCCTGAAGTGATGTCATCCAAAGAATAGAGCCCTCATGTGTCCGAGGTTCCCTGACCTTTCCGTCGTTGAGATATTTGCGCAAGGCCGTGAAACTGTAGAACTCCCTAAGTCGGGGCCAAAAAGCTCTGACTGCCCTTCCCTCCTCATCCCGCTGTGCTCATCGGCTTTCCAATCTCGAGGTTTATTTTCTGTTTTTGACACTTCGATTGTCTCTTCCGTTGGTCGACGGCCATGATGACCCGCGCATGCGTGTCTGCCACTTGCACGCGTCACGCTTATCGGTGGTAGTTGTGTGTGTACAGGGAAAGGTTTTCTCGTCGGACGAGATGGAGAGGGGTTGATAACTATCGTGTTTAGGCTGCTTCTTTCGAGGGCACGTGCCCCGCAGAGACTGAGTTTCGTCAGCAGGGTGGGGGTCGCCATCTTTTCTTTTATTGTAACAAAGCATGGGTCACTTACGTTTATGACTTTGAGTGGGAACGGCAGTTGTTCATTCAATAAAAAAAGGGAGATTCACTGCTCTGATTGACATCTACGTGTTTTAATTTTACCTACCCGTCGATCTTTTCACAGTGTTTCTTTTATTCTGTTCTGATTTCTTTTAATGTTTTATTTTTTCTTGCATTTTTTGTTTTGTTTTATTGAATGTGTTGGCTTTTACGTTTCTATTTCTAATATTTTTTTTTCTTTTTGTCTTTTTTTAATTTTGTTTTTTTTTTAATTTATTTTCTCTTTTTCCATTTGAAACCGTTTCCTCAGTTTAATTGTGTCATTTGTTTTTTTTTCCTTCGAATTTGTTTTTATTAATTTTTGAAAAATATTTCCTATTGTACAACTTATTGCTTTTAAACTTTTTATTTTATAAAAAAAAACATTGTTTCCTTTAGTTTTGTTTTAAATTAGTTTTTCTTTCAATTTATTTTTTTAACTTTTGTGTTTTTCTCAAAATTTTTCATATTTGGTTTCGTTAAATTTTTTTAACATTTCGTTTTTTTCTGTCATTCTTTAAAATTTTTTTGCCATTTATAAAAATGTTTTCTTAGATTATTACAATTTTAAATGTTTTCGTCTTTATTCTGATTATTTTATTTGATCAAAAATACTGTTTTTGTAATAAATTTCGTTTTATTAAATGCCTAATTTATTTTTTTTTAATTTTACATTATTTAGTCTTTTAAAATTTTATTAAAAATATTTTTAATAAAATTTTGTAATATCTATTTGGCTTTTTAATATGTTTTTCTTTGTTATTTTTGTTGTTTGTCATTTAATAACAAGTAAATTCACTGCACTGACTAATATATACGCGTTTTACTTATACCCCCGTCAATTTTTTCTATATTTCTGTTTCCGTTCTGATTTCTTAATTTTTTTTTTTTTGCGTAATTTTTGGTTTATTAGATGTGCGGGTTCTACTTTACTGTTGCTATTATTTCTTTTTGTTTTTGTCAATTTTGTTTTTCATTTTCGTTTTATATTTTTATTTAATTTATATTCTATTAAAAAAATTTGTTTTCATTAGAAAAAATTCCGTTGTTTTGTTCTATCATTTGCTTTTTTCTTCGAGTTTATTTTATTAATTTTGTTTTTCTTTTTAGATTTCCTATTTTACAACTTATTGCGTTTTTAAATTTCTGTTAAAAAATTGTTTTCATTAGTTTTTTAATTTTTTTTTTGAAAATTTGTGTTTGTCTAAAAATTTTAATATTTGGTTTAATTTAATTTTTTAAATTTAATTTTTTAGTCATTTTTTACATATCATATTTTGTCATGCAAAAAATTGCTATCTTGGATTATTAAAATTTGTTAAACGTTAGCTTCTTAATTCCGACTTTATTCTTTTAAATTTGACTATTTTTTCTGATTTTTTTTCAAAACTATCATTTTCTGTCAATTTTGATTTTATTAAATGCGTCAGTTGTAGTTTCTTTTTAAAATTTAACATTTTCTTAATTTTCTTTTGTAATTTTATTTAAAATATTTTTATGAAAGAATTGTAACCTCGTATGGCAAAATGCATCTCGGACGCCCAGGCACAACCATCGTTTATCGCTCGCAAAAGTACACGGAAGATGGTGTTGATTATGGAGAAAAATAATTCCGGGACCACAAAAATTCACTCGTTTTAATGGTCCCACCTCCGTCTTCGTAGCTCTTATAATTTTGTTTTGTTTTTTTTTAGTGAAAAGATGGGAGACTTTATTTTTAGAAAGATCCTCGTATGAAATCAACGCATATTACGACAGGAATTACAGCGAAAAAACAGAAAAGAAAGAAGAAACTTCTGCGACAAATCATGAAACCGACAAATTCAAACTGTCAACATGAGTCACCATCAGGAAAATCTACTGGGATCGAACATCGATATTTTGTTATTTTTTCCAAATCAATTTATTTTGTTTTCCATCATGATTATTACAATAAAAAACAGGGTTAGCACGAACTTATTTCTATTATTACTTTGTAAAAATCCTTGAGAATATGGACAAATAATGTTTTAAGTATTAATAAAAATACCATGAAAATATTTTTTAATATTGAAAATAAAGTCAAAATACATTGTTATGAAACTGCATAGTATTATTGTGGATGCAGGAGTTACGTCCCTTCCTTACAAAACTACCTGAGGTAGTTTGTGATAAAGGGACGTATCTTACTTTTTTTTTCAACTGACCCTCCTAGTTTACAGTATCATAAATTTTTTCTCTCTTTTTTGGGGTGGTGGTGGGGGTGGAATTCAAATCTCCTTCTATTTTAGCTTTCGTTTGTAATTTCATGTTTTTCGGGGTGAGGGGTAATTTGACAATCATAAATAAAAATGGCCGTCATCTATCTATAAAAAAAGTTCCTTGTGCGGACGGGACTCTAACGGCGAATCCCCCCTCCCAGAAAGCTAAAAATGTAGCCTGACAAGACGGCAGCCATTTTGATTGGAAATTGAAAAGCCGTAAAGAGAGTAATATTTGAGATGAAATAAAAAAAACACATTAAAAACTGCTTAAAACCACTACAAAAATGATCCAGATGGATGGCAAAGTAACTTTTATTTACTATAGTAACATTTATTTGTTGCATATTTGATTGTTTAACATTTATTTGTTACATATTTGATTGTTTAACATTTATTTGTTGCGTATTTGATTGTTTAACATTTATTTGTTGCATATTTGATTGTTTAACATTTATTTATTGCATATTTGATTGTTTAACATTTATTTGTTGCATATTTGATTGTTTAACATTTATTTGTTGCATATTTGATTGTTTAACATTTATTTGTTGCATATTTGATTGTTTAACATTTATTTGTTGCATATTTGATTGTTTAACATTTATTTGTTGCATATTTGATTGTTTAACATTTATTTGTTGCATATTTGATTGTTTAACATTTATTTGTTGCATATTTGATTGTTTAACATTTATTTGTTGCATATTTGATTGTTTAACATTTATTTGTTGCGTATTTGATTGTTTAACATTTATTTGTTGCATATTTGATTGTTTAACATTTATTTGTTGCATATTTGATTGTTTACCATTTATTTGTTGCATATTTGATTGTTTAACATTTATTTGTTGCATATTTGATTGTTTAACATTTATTTGTTGCATATTTGATTGTTTAACATTTATTTGTTGCATATTTGATTGTTTAACATTTATTTGTTGCATATTTGATTGTTTAACATTTATTTGTTGCATATTTGATTGTTTAACATTTATTTGTTGCATATTTGATTGTTTAACATTTATTTGTTGCATATTTGATTGTTTAACATTTATTTGTTGCATATTTGATTGTTTAACATTTATTTGTTGCATATTTGATTGTTTAACATTTATTTGTTACATATTTGATTGTTTAACATTTATTTGTTGCGTATTTGATTGTTTAACATTTATTTGTTGCATATTTGATTGTTTAACATTTATTTGTTGCATATTTGATTGTTTAACATTTATTTGTTGCATATTTGATTGTTTAACATTTATTTGTTGCGTATTTGATTGTTTAACATTTATTTGTTGCATATTTGATTGTTTAACATTTATTTGTTGGATATTTGATTGTTTAACATTTATTTGTTGCGTATTTGATTGTTTAACATTTATTCGTTGAATATTTGATTGTTTAACATTTATTTGTTGCATATTTGATTGTTTAACATTTATTTGTTGCATATTTGATTATTTAACATTTATTTGTTGCGTATTTGATTGTTTAACAATTTTCGAACCGCTGTAGATTGTAAAACAAAACCCCAATTTTATTTTTTGGAAAACTTGAATCTTGTCAGGAAAAGTCCTTCAAAACTTTGAAAACCCTTGAAAAGTCCTAGAAGATTCACATCGAAAATCTTTACAAACCCCGAAACACAACTTTGTAATTAAAATCACTCATTATTACGATAGTATCACTTTTGGGGAGTTTTATATGTAGTAGATTGTATTTCATTGAAAATTTATATAAACATCTTCGTCAAAGATGTTAGGTCTTGGATATGACCTAAAACTATATCCGATGCTGAAGCCCCA
>NC_136510.1:93588134-93633134 GCF_053919585.1 Euprymna scolopes
TATGAAAGTTAATCCGCGTTTGATTTCCATAGACCAAGATGGATGTGTTTTATGCGTCCTTAGATCTTACAAGTGGTCACTTTTCGCAAAAAGTTAGGATATTCATCGTATTTTAAATAGTATGCGACTAATGCCTCCGCGCGACGATATATTTCGACTGGACAACGCCGGGTCTCTTTATCTTTTAAACGTTGAGTTAATAAAGTAGATAAAAATATTAATTTTCCTCTGCCGAATTGACAAGTTAACTATGTTATAGTATTTTTGCACAATAACTACTCTTCCTTTTTATTGCTGTGGTGTTCTCTGGAATCTGGGTGACATGTCTCCGCAGATTTTCAGTGCTTTACAGGTGCTTTTTGAGGAGTTAGGGACTTTTACATTAATTAACCTTGTGCACAACTAGTTTTGTACTCGTGGAGAAGCGTGTGTGTGTCAGGCAGGTGCCGTGTGGTTTTCAAAATTACAGAATATATCAACCAGGATAGATTGACCTTTTTTATGAAACTCGATTGTGTCAAAACGATATAAGACCCCAGAATAGTAAAGGAAACTTGTAATCAAACTAAACAATGTTCAAGTGCTTTGTATCTCTCGCTCTCTCTCTCTAACTCTCTCTCTCTCTCTCTTCATTGAAAGATAGGAGAACTGAATTATAATTTTTATTTATTTGCGGACTATTATCTTCATCTTTTATAGTTCACCACGTTTCGGCTAACTCATCTTCTGGCCTTCCTCAGGTGTTTAACCGTGACGGGATAAGAATGCTGAATCTCTTAACTGTATCTTCAGTAATTACTGCCTTCCATAGTTGTTGTCGTCTCACCACGTTTTGGCCGACTAACCCTCTGGCCGACTTTGGATAGGATTTAAACCGCTATCATCAGATAGATCCGTAGAAATTCAATGTCTCTATCCAGTGCGCCATACACAACTATAAAAGATGATGATAATCGTCCATAAATAAATAAAAAAAAAATAGACATATAACTCATCCTGAAAGAATTCCAATAATTAAATAATGAATTATAATTGCATTTCTATAAACTATTTGAAGCTGAATCTCCGAACGACACGAATGCATAGTAGTTTAGCTTCGAACGCGATTGATGGCACGCGTCAGGTGTCAATAGCTCTCAACTAACTATGCTCCTCCAGTGTTAATTGTTAAATAAAAGAATGACATTTTTATTTAAAAAAGATGCCTTGCACGTTTATTCTATGCAGCATCCGATTTTAACAAGCGGCCCCTGCTATTTAACGATAGAAACGCTGCCCGTAACAACGCAACGAAGACTTGACAACCAGACATATGCCAGCCGGTTATAGTCGACATCATATCGACCCGTTGTTGTTTCTATCGTCCAGATGTCTATTGTTCAGTCGTTTTTAATATCCAGGGTGCTGGTTGTCGTTCATATGACGTTTCTCAATCTAGTATCTCTCCACGTGTTCAAGACTTATCGCGTCATGGTATATCTTTCTTGTAATTTCTTGATCTCACCAGAGCCCAGGACAAAAATACATCTGTAACGTGATTGTTTGCATATTAACGTGGACCAACACGTTGCATGCTAAGACAATCGCAAAGAAACAAACAAAAGGAAAAAAATTCGAATCGGCTTTTTTCTAGTTTGTTTAACTAAAGGCGTTTAGTAATGGTGGTTTTTAACAACGCATTTCATATTGTTTTAAACATCACTTGCTTCATCGCGTCTGGCATGTATTTAACAAAACCCTGCCGTCTCAACACGGGCTTAAAAGTCTCTCGACGCCACGGTCCACACGTTCGTCTTTCGCCGGAACGCGCTCTTTCCTGTTTCGCCACGTAGTTCATTTTTCTTTCATTTTTCTACTCCTCGTGAGTGAATATAACAAGATGAGTATAATAGTCCGCGAAAAATATGAATACATAAATTATGAAGCCAATGAGTTCCAAAATATTATTATTATTATTATTATTATTATTATTATTATTATTATTAATAATAATAATAATAATAAAGCGTCAAGGAGGATGGAAAAACAGAGGAGTAACAGCACTAGCCAGACCTCAACTGGGGTAATGCGAAGGAGACTGCGATCTTAGGGAAGCTTAAATCTAGTGAAGGCCAATGGTCATTTTCAGCAGAAGTCAAAGGCAAACGACCGTTGCGATAACGCAAATTAATTTGCAAAGGTGGTCGAAAGAGGTGAAGCGTACTGGAAATCTCTGGAGACTTGTTGCCACTCAGACTCAAGGGCACACCACCGGTTGTTTTCAGAGAGAAATCTCTGATGATGAATTGTGTGAAATACCTAGTGAATAATAATAATAATAATAATAATAATAATAATAATAATAATAATAATATATTGAATTTGTTCGGTTAAGTTCGTTACAGTTCACCTTTCTCGATAGTATATCTCTCTCTCTCTTTCTTTCTTTCTTTCTTTCTTTCTCTCTCTCTCTCTCTCTCTCTCACACACATACACATACACATACACACTAACTCACTAACTCAAGCAGCATAAAGATCAGAATATATTTCAAAACTAGTCGAAAAAGTAGATTTTACAAGAGTGCGTCATGCGATTAGCAATAAACTAACAATTTTTCAATTAGAGAAGACAAAGCCTGAGAGTGTGGACCGCCTAAAACTGCACGAGAATAGTATCATATCGAAACGGACAGAGAAAAGATTGTAATAATGATCCAGACACTGTTGAGTTTGGTGCCGAGGTAACCCTCTCCCCACCACCGGACTGAATTTACACCGACCTGATGCAATA
This sequence comes from Euprymna scolopes, assembly GCF_053919585.1. NCBI lineage: Eukaryota > Metazoa > Mollusca > Cephalopoda > Sepiida > Sepiolidae > Euprymna > Euprymna scolopes. Next base: position 93,590,907 of record NC_136510.1, read on the forward strand.
CGAAAAACGTCATCCGTATTCATTGGCTTTTTGTAAAAAAACAGGAAAGCAGTTAAGTCAAAGGTATTTATCTCAATAGCCTTTTCTCTCTAACCCCAGATTTTTTTTCTCTACGTTCTTAATTGCATTACCGTTATTGTAGCGTCTTAGTTTTTTGTGTAACTTTATACACACTTACACACGAATTAACATGTAAACCCGGGACCCACACGTTGTAGACTCAGTCACAAATGAGACAAAAGTATAAGAAAGAGGAAAGTTTTAGGTTTTAAGAAAATACTTTTAATCTTCATTCCCCCGCCACGTGTGACTTCTCGCTACGATTGTGACGCTACCCACGTGATCGTCTTCTCTAGCGTAATCGCCGGTCTGTGCGCACACGTTCTTTTTATATACTTTTTCTTTTTCTTTGCCGTGAAGTCACTTCGCACACAGCTCGGCATTTGCATGCAGCCGCTGTACACTGGTACATCTCGTCATGACACTTTTCAGCTCTCACAGTTATCGCCCCACCGCAAAATAGAACGAAACAAGTAAAAATAGAAAACAACAAAAAATATTTTTTCTTTTTATTTCCTTTCTTGTTATTTTGTCATCGACAACAGCAGATAAACGAGGCGGTGATTTTGACGACAACAAAATACTAGAACGTACAAGCCATCCAAGCCAAGCACTTTGCAACAAGGGATCATCTCTCCATCTTCTGTCTTGCTTAGAAATGTTCATATAATTAGCACAACCGAACGACAGCTTAATCCACAATAAAACATGGAGTCCGTTAAATCTAGCCATCAAGCGGCGCCGTCTAGCGGCGGCGGTAGGATTCTTGTGCCACATAACTAGGGCTATCACAACAGAATATTCTTTTCATTGTTTTGACTCTCGAGTATATATCCGACACAGTTCGACACAGTTAATCAACCAAGAACCATATCACTCTATATAAAAGCATTTAAGATACCAACAGATAAAAACTCAAGTCAAAACAATCAAAAGAATATGCTGTTGTCCTAGCCCTAGATATAGCAACCAATTGAACAAATTTGTACTCACTAGGAGTTCTCATACAGGCCAACATCGGGAATTACTTACTTATGAGAGTTATTTTCTCCTTTTTTAACTATGAAAGTTACTCCGCGTTTGATTTTCATAGACCAAGATGGATGTGTTTTATGCGTTCTTAGATCTCACAAGTGTTCCATTTTCGTAAAAAAGTTAGGATATTCACGTATTTTAAATAGAATGCAACTAATTCCTCCGCGCGACAATATATTTCAACCGGGCAACGCCGGGTCTCTTCATTATTTAAACGTTTAGTTAGTAAAGTAGAAAAAATATTCATTTTCCTCTGCCGAATTGACAACTATGTTATAGTATTGTGGCACAATAAATACTCTTCTTTTTTTTATTGCTGTGGTGTTCTCTTGAATCTGGGTGACATGTCTCCTCAGATTTTCAGTGCTTTCCACGTTTAACTATAACATTTGCAAATGACTTTGCGTTATCGCAACAACCGCTTACCATTGATTTCTTGGTGGCAATGACCGTTTGTATTTACTGGAACTTGGATGGCAATAAAGCTCCTCAAGATCTTAGTCATCTTTGCACTCATCCAGTGCAGATCGGGTTAGTGATTTTTTCTTTGTCCTTCCATCCTCCTTGAGTGTTCACAACTGTTTTGTGTGTTATTATACAAATAATTATTATTATGCAAATAATTATTTTGTAAATAATTATTTTGTAAATAATTATTATGTAAATAATTATTATGCAAATAATTATTATGCAAATAATTATTATGCAAATAATTATTATTATACAAATAATTATTATTATGCAAATAATTATTATGTAAATAATTATTTTGTAAATAATTATTATGTAAATAATTATTATGCAAATAATTATTATACAAATAATTATTATTATGTAAATAATTATTATGCAAATAATTATTATGTGGGCGTGGGAAGACAAAGTATATAAGATTTCTAGCAGTTCCAGTTTCCTCGGTTTCATTTTGTATTGTTTTTCATTTAAAAAAAAAATTGTTGCAGTTTTCCTTTAGTTGCTTAGTATTTGCAGCATTAGTTATTATTATTATTATTATTATTATTATTATTATTATTATTATTGTTATGTCAAATCTAAATATTGAAAATAACGACGTAAATGAGGCTAGAACATGTTGTGATGGTCTCACGTCAGATAGGTGTCCCACTGGTCAACAGGGTGGGTCCAGTCGTCATCATACAACTGTTCGAAATTCTGAGGATGTGGCTGGATATAGGGGGATTGAGAATTGCCAGAGAGGGTACCAAGACACGAAGGGAGTTGGAACAGGAAATGTAAAAAAAAAACAACAACAACAAAAAAACGTGGACAGATAAGGAAAGAAGAGTACTGAGGGAATGCTTTGTAAGAAGTGGAAGTACCAAATCTAGTGGATATATCTGAAAAATGGAGGAAGAATGGGAATCGAGAGGAGGGGGACCTAGAAGTGTCGCGAGTTTGGTATCCCAGTTTAAACAAATTAAAAATAACCTACTTTCAGTGATTGCAAGAGAAGAGATTGAATGGATGGTTAGAAATGAAATGAATAACGAAGTAAAATTGATGAAACTAGCTCTGATGAAAGAACTGAGAGAGTGGAAGTGCAGAAGGGAAATGTAAGCGATGATGGGAGGCGGGCAACTGAGGAGGTATGCACTCCTATGGTTAGGGGAAGTAATGAGAAAGAGTTTGAAGGATCTAAGGCAGATGAGATCATTTACTCTGAGACAATGGAGCCAGTGAAAGGGCAAATATATGGAGAAGTGGTTATGAAGTTCGAACTTTGACTTCTATAGAAAAAGAAGTACTTCAGAAGTTAAGAGAGGTTCTTCTTAGAGACGATATCATAGAGATTCCAAGTATGAAGAGTAGTGATAGGCGGAAGGTGAAAAACGAGGTATAAATAATTCAAGGAGTATTTCACAACATCATAAGAAAGAACATATCGATTACGGAACTTAACAGTCTTCTATATGCAGCGTCATACGTTATTGCAAATCGTCTTGGCTTATTACAGAAGAAAAAGGGGAAAATGAAGGATAGAAGGCCACACTGACAGAGGCGGCTTGTAGAAAGTATTAAACGGTGGCGGAAAAACATTGGTAGAATCGAAGAAATAAGAAAAGGAGTTAAACTAGGACAGAAAGCTAAGGACGGGCTTGACAGGAGATATAGATTGCTGGAAAAGGGAACAATGAACGTTCTAACAATGTTGAAAGAGAAGGTCGACACTGGTGGTATAAAAATTAGGAACTTTGTTGGAAAAAGTGTTGCATTTCTGCAGAACAACCTTTTCCGGAACAATCAGTCTCAGCTGTATAAAGAATTAAATGGTAGTAAACAGGCGGGAAATAACAACATTCCAAATGCAAAAGATGCAAGGAAGTTCTGGAGTGGGATTTGGTCGGTCGAAGGGCGATATAATGAGGAGACTAGCTGGTTGGGAAAGGTCACAGAAAGGCTATCAGAAATGCAGCAGATGAAGAACGTTGAGATAACCATCGATGACGTTAAAGCTGGCATACGAAGGATGACAAACTGTAAGGGACCTTGTCCAGATGGAGTGATGAGCTTCTGGTTTAAACAGTTTCCATGCCTTTATCCATCTATAGCTGCTGCTCTGCAAAGGGTTGTAGAGTCGGGAGATGTCCCTGATTGGCTTGTGAAGGGAAGAACAACACTGATTAGGAAAGATTCTACAAAAGGAACAGATGTCAATAATTATAGACCAATTACATGTCTGCCTTTGATGTGGAAACAGTTGACTGGAATATTTGCGGAGAAAATTCATGAACATCTAGAGAGTAATGGTGTTTTTAATGACGAATAAAAGGGGTGCCGGAAAGGCTCGAGAGGTACTAAAGAGCAACCACTAATTGATAAAGCAATAATGCAGGATGCGAAGAAGAAGAAGAAGAAGAAGAAGAAGAAGAAGAAGAAGAAGAAGAAGAAGAAGAAGAAGAAGAAGAAGAAGAAGAAGAAAAATCTGAGCGGAGCATGGATCGATTACAGAAAGGCTTATGACATGGTTCCTCATTCATGGATACGTGAAATACTATTGATGATGAAGATTGTTGAGAATGTGGTAGGGATTTTGGAGACAAGTATGGCTCAATGGAAAACGGTGCTGACAGCAAACAGAGAGAATACGGGGCAGGTTGGCATTAAACGTGGGATATTTCAAGGAGATTCGTTATCGCCACTTCTTTTTGTAATGATAATGATGCCACTGAGCATCCTCTTGAAGAGAGAAAAACTGGGGAATAACTTTGGATCTGGTGACAGACGCCTCAACCATCTACTGTTCATGGATGATTTGAAAATATTCGGTAGAAATGAAAAGGAAATGGAGAGACTGGTAGAACTTGTGGGGACATACTCAGGAGACATTGGGATGGAGTTTGGGATTAGTAAATGTGTGGTGCTGGTGATGAAAAGAGGAGTAAAGGTTCATTCGAATGGAATAGTGCTGCCAAATGGAGAAATCATGAAAGAAATAGAAAATACAGGATAGAAGTATTTAGGAGTGCTGGAGGGTGTAGGCATCATGAACAGAGAAATGAAAGATGAAAACTAATGAAACTAATTGCAAAGTCGAAACTGTATGGAGGAAATCTAATGAAAGCAGTAAATGCATGGGCAGTCAGTGTTTGGAAATACAGTGCGGGAATTTTAGAATGGTCTGACAAGGATTTGCATGCCATGGATATCAAAACAAGAAAAGTTTTAGCAATGTTTGGTATATTTCACATTCGAAGTAGCGTATCAAGGCTGTATCAAAAGAGGAAAGATGGTGGGAGAGGATTGAAAAGCGTAAAAGATTGTGTTAGAACAGAGGAAATGTCGTTGAAGGAGTATGTGGTTAGAAGTGAGAAGTGGATGCTTAAAGTTGTGGCCAATGAAGTGGAGGTATGTGAGACCAAGGGTGATTATGTGAAACGTATAGATAGAGAAAGGACAGAGGAACTGGCTATGAAGAAAATGCATAGAAGGTTCTTCCAGGATATAGCAGAAGAGGCTGATGAAAGATCATGGCAATGGTTAGAGCTGGGTATCTGGCTAAGAGTACTGAAGCTTTTGTTTGTGCAGCACAAGAGCAGGCATTAGGAACACGATTGTTAAAAAAAAGTTGTATTAGGAGAGGAAATTGCCGCAGAATGCCGGATTTATGGTAAGACCTCCGAGTCAATTGCGCACCTTGCAGCAGGGTGTAGTGGACTGGCCAAGAGAGAGTACCACAAAAGACACGATCGCATGGGACTCCGGATATATTAGGAGGTGTGTAAGAGGGTTTGGTGAAGTGTGCTGGAAAATGGTTTGAGGAGCTGCCTGATGAAGTGAGAACAAGTGAGGATGGCAAGGTAGAGGTATGGTGGGACAAAAGTGTCATAACGACCAAGCAATTGGAACATAATCGGTCGGATTTGGTCGTCATTGACAAGGTCTCAAAAAACTGGCAGATTGTAGACTTCTCAGTATCCTGGGACACGAATGTGAGAGAGAAGGAGAATGAGAAGTGGAGCAATTATGCTCCATTGGCTTTGGAGATAAGGTGTATACACGGGGTTAAAACACAAATAATCCCGGTCGTAGTTGGTACACTAGGAGTAGTATCAAGTCGTCTGGAAGGACAATTGAAAAAACTACAAATTCCCGATGTTTTAGGCGACCTTCAAACCTCTGTAATTATAGGTACCACCAACATCCTTAGGAAAACCCTTGATCTTTGAATCTCCTGGTTTGAAGCCATTATTAAGGGAAATCCTCTGGAAATGAATCCCATCCCTTTCCAGAGAGACGTTCATAAGCGAAATCAGAATTATTATTATTGTTGTTGCTATTATTGTTGTTGTTGTTGTTGTTGTTGTTGCTGTTGTTAGTATTATTATTATTATTATTATTATTATTATTGTTGTTGTTGTTATTATCCTTATTGTTGTTATCATTATCGTTAATATTGTTATTGCTAATACGTCTCCCTAAGATTCTAGTTCTTCTCGCACTTATCCAGTGGAGGTCTGGTAAGTGCTTCCTCTCCTCGGTCTTTCCATCCTAATTAAATCTTCGAGTATTTGGTGGGGTACCAGTCATGTTGACACCCGTTTTGCGTTTGTTCACCGTTATTCATGCAGTGATGCCTTCCACGCAAATTTGAACAAATTACATCGCTTGATTAGCAGAGGTAATATATATATCATCATAGTTGGCAGTGTAGAATAAGTACTATTTTTCCGATTCCGATACCAATTCCGATAGTCCTAAACTTTTACGATTTTTCTTACTCCCAATTTCAATTCTGACTAATCGTTAAAATACTAGTATAGCGTCACACCATAATTTCCATTACTCCCAGGCCCACAATCATATGAAGTGGTAGTACCTGTTAGGTTCCTGTATGAGTTCATTTGAATTTCAGTTAGTTTTTTTGTTCTCACAAAAATATATACTTTTAAAATTAGAATTCATATACTAAATCGAATCTTTGAAAATATTAAGAACTTGAAGTAAAACATTTCTTCAGCAGCAAATAATGTAAAACGGTGTGATATGCCGCAACCGTTTGATCGAATGACTTTGCCATTCTCTTCTTTTTCTCATCTGCCTCCCACTTTCTTCTTCTTCTTCTTCTTCCCTTCATTATTTATTCATTTATTGGTCGATGTCATTCGGTTGGATTTTGGTATTGTTCCGTGAAAAATCCCAGAGGATCAGTTCCATACGGACCGTTTTCTGGCACAACTGCTGCTCTTGGAATTGGTAGTTGATATGTGTTGTTTATGATGATAGTTATGATGCTGCTGTTGCAGATGATGATGATGATGATGATGATGATGATGATGATGATGATGATGCAGATGATGATGATGATGCTGATGATCATGATAGCGACGACGACGACGACGACGACGACGACGACGACGACGACGACGACGACGACGAAGAGGTAAAAGAAAAAACGGAATCTGTCGTCTCTGGTGGATTTCGATGCAAGTTTTGGTCTAGCGTGATTGATTTGCCAATGAAAGGGTGCAGAGAGAGAGAGAGAGAGAGAGAGAGAGAAGGAGAGAGAAAAAGAAAGAGAGAGAGAGAGAGAGAGAGAGAGAAAGAGAGAGACTTATAAAGGAAAGAAAGGCAGAGAGTGAGAGAAACACGTAGAGAAGTAAAAAGAGATAGAAAGAGAGAAAAAGAGAGGGAGAAAGAGAATGAGAGAGATATATAGAGAAATACGGGGAGGGAGTAACAGGGAGAGAATGAAGTAGAGAGAGAAAGACAGACAGAGCAAGATGGAAACAAAAAGAGAGATAGAGAGAAAAAGAGGGAGAGGGGAGAAAAGAAGACAAAGATATGTCGGGAGAGACGAAGTTATAGCGAGAGAAAGAGAGACGAAAAGGATGAGAGATCCGTGATGATAGATAAACAGTTAGAGAGAGAGGGAGAGAGAGAGAAAGACAAACTGAGACAAAGGAGGAGAGAATAAACGGAAGTCAGAGGAAAAAGCGATTGAGTGACTAGAAAGAGAAAGAAAGACACACATAGAAATAAAGAGAGATCAATACGAAAGAGGAGTTACAAACAAACAAACTGACAGACGTTGAAGAAAAAAGAGATGGAAAAAGAAAAACTGAAAAAAAAACAAGCGAAAAACGGGGGAAAAAACGAGTATAAAAGAGAGAGAAAGTTGGAGAGAAATAGAGAGGTGGCAGAGAAAGAGGTTACACGAAAGAGAAAAAAAAAGCAAAAGAAACAGAGAGAGGGAGAGGGGAGAGAGAGAGAAAGACAGAGAAAATAAAACAAGAAAAGAGAAAAAAAAGAAATATACAGAAGAGAGAGAAAAGATAGAGAGAAAAGCGAGAGTGAAGAGAAAAAAGAGAGAAAGAAAAAGAAAAGAGAAAGAAGAAAGAGAAAGAAAGAGAGAGAGAGAGTGAAATAGACATAAAAGAAAAAGCAAAGAGAGAGAGAAAAGAGAGAAAGAGTTAGAAGAGAGAGAGAGAGTGAAAGAGAAGAAAGGAGAGAGAAAGAGAAGACGAGAAAAGAGAAAGATAGATAAAGACAAAAAGAAGAGAGAAAAGAGGGGAAAGGATATAAGAGATAGAGGGGGGGAAGAAAGAATTGTGTGTGTGTAAGAGAGAGAAAAGAGAAAGCAGAGAGGGGAAAGAGGGATGAATAGAAAGAGAAGAAAGAGAGACTGAATAGATAGAGGGTGAGAAGAAGATCGCGCGTGTAAGAGAAAGAGATATAGAAAACAGAGAGAGGTGAGAGAGAGAGAGAGAGAGAGGTAAGAGAGATAGAGAGAGGGAGGAAAGAGATTGTGTGTGCGTGTGTGTGTATGAGTGCGTGAGAGATAGAGAAAGAGAGAGAGAGGGAGAGAGAGAGAGAGAGAGAGAACATTGGCGCGAGTTGTCAACTGCCATGAATAACGAGGTCCATCTCAGACAATACTCAAACAATAATAGTTACGGGCGTAAACCACATGAATGCATAATTCCATCTCTGGATCTGTGTACACCATGAAAATATCACTTGTATGTGCGTGTGTGTACATGTATACTTGTCTGCATCATTTATTTATGGGCGACAAACTTACCCCCTTTTAAAAACAATTCTAATAATTTTTGTCTAGCTGGACAAACGGGCATCCGATGAGAGAGAGAGAGAGAGAGAGAGAGAGAGAGAGAGAGAGAGAGAGATAGAGAGAGAGAGAGAGAGAGAGAAAGAGAGAGAGAGAGACAGACAGACAGACATACAGAGAGATGAAGAGAGGAAGAAATAGACATCACCCATTATCTCATATATTCCAACCAAGATATCCTTTTCATATTCTAACCATCCCATTAGGCGCAATTTTTTGTGTCTCTCTTACACTTAGTTCACCGAGTATATTTGATAGGTAGTTTTCTAAATTCTTTTTTATGAGTCCGGTTGGTCCTATAATTACTGGTATTACGGATATCGTCTTAAAATTCCAGTTTCTTTTCATATCGTACATAAGATCTTAATATTTCGTTATCTTTTCTCCTCTCAGCTCAGTTTAAACCGGCACCATTGAGAACAGTATATTTTACTAAGATTTCGTCTTTCTACCTTTTGTCTCATACTACTTATTGTAACGCTACAAACGTAGACCCAACACGTTGTAGCAGAATACTTCGCAAGGAACATAGAACAAGTAATAACTCGTCTCCAATTTTTTTTTGTAACGATGACATTTATTTCCTCATCCTCCTTCCATGCATGACTTCTCGTTACGGCTGCGACGTCACGCATTTCTCTAACGTGATCGTCCTATCTAAGGTATTCCCTTTACTTTTTACTTACTGTGACGTCAATTCTCACACGACTCGGTATTTTCATATACTCGCTATGTGCGTCCTATTACACAGAGTCTAGTTTGTTTTCAAAGTACGAGTAATCGAGTTTAATAGTGTATGAATTATTCCGAACTGTTCTCTGTGGTTAATGTCCTGAGGACGTCCTGCTATATTCGATATTCAACATTTTACGGATGGTCCACTTGTAGTATTGGGAATCCCAGATTAAATTCTATATAGGTAGTTTTAGAAATAGAAAGTTATGTAAGTATATTTTCATTTTCCATTGGCAAGTTGGCAAGGTCACAAAAGGTTACGTTTGCCAGGTATCAACCTAGAGAGAATGTACCGGAAATTAGGGGGGACACGGGGATTATGGTCGTAGGTTTCGGGTTGACGAACACATGGACTGAGAGTGGTTTAAGCAGCAGAGGAATGCAGATCAGAGATCCGGCTCTCCACAACCAGGGTTCAAGATATAGGCTTGCCTTTAATAAAAGATTGAAGCTTCAAATCCTTCTTGTTGTTTATCAATGCATCTGTCTGCAGTGACAATTTCCAACGAGATGGCAGACCAGCAACCAGAAGATACCATCTGCAGGCTAAGGCAACCAGGTATGTACGCATTATACATGGCACATACACGTCTCGAGATCTTCTAAGGCAAGAAAGATTAAGGATTAGAACACACACACACACACACATATAACAGTGAATTGCACGTAAGATACATAAGATAACATACACTTAAAAGTACTCTCAGTAGTAGTAAACGTAAAAGTAACAAAAAACAAGTAAAAGTAAACGAGAGTAAAAGTAAACGATTCAATAATAGTAATAAATAAATAATAAATAGATAATAAATAAATGATAAATAGATAATAAATGAATAATAAATAAATTATAAATAAATAATAAATCAGAAATATAAAATAAATAAATAATAAATAAATAATAAATAGATAATAAGTAAATAATAAAGAGATAATAAATGATTAATTAATACGTAATAAATAAATAATAAATAGAACATAAATAAATAATAAATGATAATAAGTAGATAATAAATAAATAATAAATAAATAATAAATAGAAAATAAATAATAAATAGTTATTAAATAAATAATAAATAAATGAATAATAAATGAATAATAAATAGATAATAAATAATAAATAAATAATACATAGATAATAAATAATAAATAGTTTATAAATAAATAATAAATAAATATTAAATAAATAATACATAGCTAATAAACAAATAATAAATAAATAATAAATAAATAATAAATAGTTAATACATAAGTAATAAATAAATAATAAATAGAAAAGAAATGAATAATAAATAGATAATAAATAGATAATAAATAAATAAATAATAAATAAAGATTAAATAGATAATAACTAACTAACAAATGAATAACAAATAAATAATAAGTACATAATAAATAGATAATAAATAAATAATAAATAAAGATTAAATAGATAATAACTAACTAACAAATGAATAACAAATAAATAATAAGTAGATAATAAATAAATAATAAATAAATAATAAATAAAGATTTAATAGATAATAACTAACTAACAAATGAATAACAAATAAATAATAAGTAGATAATAAATAAATAATAAATAGATAATATAAATAATAAATAAATAATAAATAGATAATAAATAAATAATAAAAAAATAAAAAATAATAAATAAATAATAAATAAATAATAAATAAACAATACATAAATAATAAATAATTAATTAATAAGTAATAAATAAATAATAAATAGAAAATAAATAAATAATAAATCGATAATAGATAGATAATAAATAGATAATAAATAGATAATAAATAAATAATAAATAAATGATGAATAAATAATAAATAAATTATAAATAAATAATAAATAGTTAATAAATAAATAATAAATAAATAATAAATAATAAATAAACACACAAAATCCTTTCTTTTAACACACTGAATGTGTAATGTTGTCAGATTATACCAGTGCGGACCGGGTTACCTTGCTAATAGTCGAATTAGGCGAATCGACTATTATTATTTAAAGTGAAATTATTATTAAAAGTTAAAATGTCAGTATGTAGAATTTGTTTGTGTACAAAGACAAATATGTTTATAGGTTTTGGGAATTTGGAACGAGTTAGCGGAACAATAAACAAAAGAAACAATGATGCGGCCTTGACGAAATGAATGTTAAAATCCTCAAACAAATAGGTTTCAAAATAACGGATGGAAATAGAGGAAACGTGAGTCAAAGTCACATGTTAAAAGATGTGGGTTGAATAAGCTAATATATATATACTGAGTTGGTCAGTGGTCAGTTAGAAAGCGCGAGTTATATAGTTAAAAAGTTGGATACAGGGTAAGCTACGACAGGGCTTTATAGGTTTATAGTCCTGTATGTCGAGGGACGCAAAATCTTACGCGTGCAATCTTCCAATGGGAAAGCATTCGGAATTAAAGTTGTCAGAAAATACATCCCTTGTTGGTCATTTCTTTTGATGAATATTCATTTTAGCTTTTGAAAGTTTCATCAATCAAGTTGTTTGAATGAAGGTGTTTTATTTATTGACAAAATGCATAACCATCCGTCTCCTTTGTGTTATCTGTATTGTAAATACTCTGTAACCCATGCCAAGAAAATATGAACATTAGACGACACGACGAAAACTATTACGTACATTACACACACACACACACACACACACACACACACACACACACACACACACACATACATATATATATATATATATATATATATATATATATATATATACTAGCAAAAGTACCAATCGTTGACTGGGTTCAAAAACAGCCTACAGAAAATGGACTCTGATTTATTAAAGTATGACAGGTTATGAACAGGAAAGGTTGTAAAGAGATAGCTTCGAAATCAGGGGTATCAAAACCAAAGCAAAATATGATGAAAGTAAAAATAAAATAGATAATCTCCATAATTAATTATACCATACCTGTTCGCACCGAAAGACTTATCACAACATTCTGTGGATCTATATTAAAAAAAACTTGTTAAATTTTGTGACATATTTCAATTCTATGGAGGTCAGGCGCGAACGAGCACTCCATAATTTTATTATACCATATTTCTTAAAACTGAAACATAATTATCAAAGTATACTTACGCAGATAGACATGAAAAGTCTTTATTAAAGTTTGTGTCTATTTCCATTTTATGGAGGCCAGGCGCGAACGCAGACCCTACAACTTTATTATATCATCCCTATTTAACTTAAAACATACTTATCAAATTATTCTTATGTACATCTATATCAAAAACACTTGTAATCTTTGTTTTTTAATTTTTAATTTTTTTATTTCCATACTTTGTGGACCAGGTGCGAATGCAGACCCCACAATTTTAATGAACCACCGTTCTGCAGGATCGAACATACCGATTTCTGTGTCTCGATACATTTTCTATCATTATATGTAATCAGTTTTTTTAAAATAGTCAACCATATAGGAGCTTATTCGTGACCACACACATACACACACACACACACACACACACACACACAAACACATTCAGCTTTATATTATATATATGTATATATATATATATATATATATTAAGTAATGTGATTTATAATTTAAAAGTTTTAAAATTTTTTAAATTTAACAATCAAAATTTAATTAAATTAAAAATCAGTTTCATAAGAAGGAACAACAACAAAGTCAATTATCTGTACGATCGTTTCGGAAATCCGTGCTTTTTATTTGTGGTATACATGAAGTCACGTAGAATAATTATACATAGTTTTTTTGGTAAGCACGGTCTCCTCATCAGCAAATTTAGGAGGATTTCTATTGAATTGAAAAGACACCAAAAATAAACCTAGCATTAAAAGTAAGGCAGATGAATCTGAAAAATTGAAGTAAAAGGTTTGGATATAAAATTTATAAGAAAATTAATAAGAAAATTTGTATAGGTTAGAGATAGAAATGAGTAGAAAAAATATATATATTTTTGAATTTACATAATAAATTTGATTTAAAAATATATAGATATATAATTACCTTTTGGTTTTTCTTTTTTTGAAATCAGGAACTGTATTTAAAGTAGTCATTTAGATGTTTGCTATAGCTTTTTATTTTATTGAATGATGAATTTTAAAAGGGCGACGCTCGTGCAGTAAATTGTTTCCGTTAGCGTATTTTGATTTAGAGACGCTACAGTTAATATCTATAGAGAGAGAGTTTTTTTTTTTTTTTTTTTTTTTTTTTTGCAAGTTTTTAAGGGGAGATAATTGTCATGGCTTTATTTATTATTTGATTTACGAGTCTAAGGGCGGTAATTGGTTTAACTTAATTTATTAAAAAAAAAAAAAAAAAAATCTATTTTTACTAATGAGTAATTTTTAATAATTTAAGGTGGTTTATATTTATTAAATTTAAACCAACGTTTATGATTACACGATAGAAGCTCGTGTCTTGAATTTACTAGTTTGGTTGTGCTTTTTATATCTTCATATTTTAAAATTTTTAGGGTTTCTTTTGTACATAATGTACAAAATTTATCTCCTGGTTTATATGATTTGCAAGTCTCAATTATTTGCCATTTTAAGTTGAAAGAAATATTGCTATTTTTTAGTTGCCAAATATAGTTGGATAGAGTAGTTTGGTTTGATAGAGAGTTATTTTTAAAAGAATGTTTGTGCGTTGAAATTCTATGTTTTATTGGGCCAGATGTAATATATATTGGTTCCACATCTGGCCCAATAAAACATAGAATTTCAACGCACAAACATTCTTTTAAAAATAACTCTCTATCAAACCAAACTACTCTATCCAACTATATTTGGCAACTAAAAAATAGCAATATTTCTTTCAACTTAAAATGGCAAATAATTGAGACTTGCAAATCATATAAACCAGGAGATAAATTTTGTACATTATGTACAAAAGAAACCCTAAAAATTTTAAAATATGAAGATATAGAAAGCACAACCAAACTAGTAAATTCAAGACACGAGCTTCTATCGTGTAATCATAAACGTTGGTTTAAATTTAATAAATATAAACCACCTTAAATTATTAAAAATTACTCATTAGTAAAAATAGATTTTTTTTTTTTTTTTTTTTTTAATAAATTAAGTTAAACCAATTACCGCCCTTAGACTCGTAAATCAAATAATAAATAAAGCCATGACAATTATCTCCCCTTAAAAACTTGCAAAAAAAATAAAAAATAAAAAAATAAAAACTCTCTCTCTATAGATATTAACTGTAGCGTCTCTAAATCAAAATACGCTAACGGAAACAATTTACTGCACGAGCGTCGCCCTTTTAAAATTCATCATTCAATAAAATAAAAAGCTATAGCAAACATCTAAATGACTACTTTAAATACAGTTCCTGATTTCAAAAAAAGAAAAACCAAAAGGTAATTATATATCTATATATTTTTAAATCAAATTTATTATGTAAATTCAAAAATATATATATTTTTTCTACTCATTTCTATCTCTAACCTATACAAATTTTCTTATTAATTTTCTTATAAATTTTATATCCAAACCTTTTACTTCAATTTTTCAGATTCATCTGCCTTACTTTTAATGCTAGGTTTATTTTTGGTGTCTTTTCAATTCAATAGAAATCCTCCTAAATTTGCTGATGAGGAGACCGTGCTTACCAAAAAAACTATGTATAATTATTCTACGTGACTTCATGTATACCACAAATAAAAAGCACGGATTTCCGAAACGATCGTACAGATAATTGACTTTGTTGTTGTTCCTTCTTATGAAACTGATTTTTAATTTAATTAAATTTTGATTGTTAAATTTAAAAAATTTTAAAACTTTTAAATTATAAATCACATTACTTAATATTGAATTAGCTCTAGGACATTTAACTATCGAGCTTATTATATATCTAAATTACAACGAGCATTTCCTGTATTTTAATTAAACTAGTAATTTCATTATTACATTAAAATACACTTAGCTCTTTAGACTATTATTCTAATCTCCTTTAAATATATATATATATATATATATATATATATATATATATATATATAAACCTCGCTATCTAACATACCCTTAACTTGGCGCAACGTAACATATAGTTAATTTCAAACAACTTCATTGACTCAAACCCAAACATCTCCGTTGATTTGCACCCGAACACCTCTAATGATTCAACACAACGCGATCCCGAACAACTCCATCGATTCGAAACGGAACACCTCCAGCGATTTGACACGACACAATCTTGGACAACTACATTGATCGAACCAAAATAGCTCCAAGTATTCGACTCGACACAATCCTGAACACCTTCCTCACTTCAAACCCGAACACCGTCGTTGATTCGACACAACAAGACATTGAATAACTCCATTGATTCGAACCCAAACACCTGAGTTGATTCGTACACGAATCCATCCGACGATTCGACACAACACGATCCCAAACTCCATTGATTCGAACCTGAACACCTCTGACAATTCGACACGGTCTCAAACGCAATGATAACACGACACGTTATTAGAGAAACCTTGGCAGTTATTCTCTAGTACCGGCTTTTTATAGCCCTTGGATAAACTAATGTTCACCATAGGTAAGCCCGACTTAGACATTGGCATAAAATTCTTGAGTGATTTTGCGCATGCTCATCACACTTTCATTTACGTTCAAGCAAAGAAGAAATCCGCAAGTTTTTCTAAAAAAGGAACGCAGTCTTCAAGAACCGTTCTTTGTCCGACATAATCTCGTTAACCCCGAGTATTTATCTGTGTACACGCGTTACATTGCATTTGGTCATTCATACCTCTCTTTTATTTTGATGATGATGATTGTTGTTGTTGTGCATCATCCATGATGATGATTTGTTGGCATTCGTTTCCCGGATATCTTTCTGGTAAGATTATTTATTACTAGCGAGACTTGTAGAAATTCCATAGCAAGTTCATTCATATTCATAGTAGTAAAGGATCTCGGGGTTTATTTGAGCAAAGATGCCACCTTCACACAACATATTTACCACACCACAGTGGTCGCAAGAAAACTAAAAGAATACTGAGGATCGTCAGGAGTAGGAATATTACATATAGGGGTTTCATTGAGAGAGTCTTACTATAAGTGATACTGTTGAAGAAGGAGAAGAGATGTTGTTGTACTCAGAGAGAGAGAGAGAGAGAGAGAGAGAGAGAGAGAGAGAGAGAGAGAGAGAAGTTGTAAGAGACTTAGAGAGATTGTTCGTTTATAACGATTCCTATATATTAAAATGTTCATTCCTTAGATGTGTAGAATGGAAGAAGAAGCTCTTTGAGTGAGGACATAGTGTTCACTGTTCAGACATTGTGTAGACATGAGATGTCGAGACGTGTATGTAAAGACAATTTTATAACACAAATATATAATGCAATTTTCACTTTACCTTTTTGTAAGAATCATAAGACAAGACGACGTTTTTATAAAACACATGATGGTTTATTTCGTCACACGGCCGTGTTTCCATCACCAAGAATTCAAGGCTTCACATTTTTTTCTTGAAGTGACGTCTCGCTTCCTAGACGACTGACTCTCTCCGAGTTTCTTCACTGACTGTTCAACTCTAAAGTTTTTTCTCTATCCCTAGAACTTTCTATTTTCCGTGACGTCATACACATGTTAAAACATGTGCCTTCTTTCACGTGTTCTGGACATACGTGTCCAAAACTTTTCCTATACTCAGTAACCTATTTTTCCAATATGTTAAAAACATTATCTTACAAGCTGCATTCTTTCAATTTAGAATTTCATAACAAACTTGATAGTTCACATTCTTTCCTTGAAATATTTTATCTATATTCTAAACAAGTTTTTTTTACATTTTTAAATTCTCACACGTAATCTATTTCTAAAACTAAATTACGAGGTTCGAATTCCGTCTGTTGCTATTTCATTTTCATTTTAACTAAATTCTCTATTTTTATACTTACATGAAAAGGGGACAGCCATTATCATGTAACAGGAACAGTGAGTACATGCTCACACTATGGAAATCCCTTGCCCCCCTTCCAAGACAGCTGTGGCCTCCACAAAAAGTAACAGAAATCTGCAAAATAGAAGCACCCCTAGAGAACAGTCACCAGCAAAATATATGGGGTTGACCAAAATGGATTACTGGGAGAGGCTGACGGATCTGTAACTGTATTCACTACAACGTTGAAGAGAACGATATATTATCATCTATATATGGAAAATCTTGGAAGAAAGGGTCCCAACATAACATTAGTAGAAATAAGCCACCAGCGGCAAGGAAGGCTGTGCTATATAAAAACCACACCTGGAACTACACAGATGATTAAGTCCCTCATCTACCACAGCTTCACCTAAAGTGGTATAGGTGCTACAGGGCTTATGAAGAAGAACCTGAAGTCCTACCTTACTAATATTCCTTGTGAACCAAGTGCAAAAGAGATCCAGACAATTGCACTTAAGGGAACAGCGAGGATACTAAAAAGAGCTCTCGGTTGGTTTCAATAATAACACAGATGATCAAGTTCCTCATCCACCACAGCTTCACCTAGAGTGGCACAAGATGATTCAACTGTATTCCAGTCGTAATAAGAAATATAAGGAGAGTGTCCCCCTGACACTTTCAAGAAACAACTGGACATCTGGCTGGAAAAGATAACTGACCAGCCACCAACACCAGGCTACACTAGTCTCAACCTCAATCATCTAGTGGACTGGACCTCTGTAAGAAATGGACAGCCTGGGTGCAGTGAAGTTCCAGCTCATTGGTGTTAATAACCGACGGAATAACACAAACAAACAATGTGTAATATATTGATGTTGGACTTCTGTAGATGTTCAGCGTAAATGAAGTCGGCCTGATATTATTGTAGCTCTTTTATTAAAACTGTAAAAGTATTTATCTAACCTAACAGGGACGCCCGGAATAGCCCGCTCGTGAAATACGCTTAAATATGATATTTTAATTTATGCTCATTTCGTATATATTATTTTAGAGCCATTTTTTTATCGATTCATATACATTATAAAGTTGTGATTTTAAAAAAAAATCCATACGACTTGGGTGCATCAGCTTGAATCGAAACCGAAACCAAAACTTATGAAGAAAAAAATATATGCAATATATAGCTTGAGTTTCCTTCAGCTATAATCGAAACCGAAATAAAAACTTATGAAGAATTCTTGGAAAAATTATTTATTACAAGAAATGAAAGATCATAACAATTAAACAACAACCACTCGGAAGAAAAAAAAAACATGTAAGCGTTACACAGAAAATAACACACACGCTATCGTATATAGAGTAGCGTGACCAGTGGAAATTCCACAGTGGACTTATTCATATGTAATATATTGATGTTGGCATTCTTTAGATGTTCACCGTAAATGGAGACGCTCTGATATTATTGTAGCTCTTTTGTTAAAACTGCAAAAGTATTTATCTAAGCTAGTAGGGACGCCCGGCGTAGCCCGGTCGTAAAGTACTAAATACGATATTTTAATTCTTGCAGATTTCGGGCCCTGTCGGCGGGGCATTAGAATACGCCGACTGCCCCCCTGCAGAGGGTAAAAGTCCCTCAATGGGGGTCCTGGATATGACCTTAAATTATATCCAGTGGTGAGGCCCCAGCTTGTGGGCTTTGGGGAATGTGGAGCAACCCATTAATTACCATTGCTCCCAGGTCCACTCTGACCCGGAGTGGTAGTACCTGTTAGGGTTCCAACTATGGGTTAAATAGAAACCGATGTGAAAACAACAAATATATTCTATTAAAAAAATATTTCTTCAAAATCTTTGGATTCGGCATTAAATAACCCGAAAAGGGTTGATATGCCGTAAAACAAAAACAACCAACCAACCTTGCAGATTTCGTGTATATTATTATAGAGTTAATGTTCTATCGAGTTTTATATATCATAAAGTTGCGATTAAAAAAAAAAAGATACCCATATGACTTGGTGCACCAGCTTGAATGGAAACCACAGCTTATATATATATATATATATATATATATATATATATATATATATATATATATATATATATATATATATATATATATATATAAATCGAAACCGAAACTAAAACTTATGAATAATTCTTCGTAAAATTATTTCTGACTAGCGGGGGTACCCGGCGTTGCCCGAGTGTTTGTTTCCGGGACGGGGGGGGAGTTTAAAAAAATGTTATGGTAGGTAAGTAGGAAGGATCAAACCCGGAGTCATGAGTAAAAGTAGGAAAATAAAGTGTGAAAAAAAAAAAAAAAACATCTGCAACGTTAACAGTTCGGCCACCAAGAAAAGTCCATTCCAGTTGTTTAGGAAAAAAAAACAAAAAAAAAAAACGACTACGGTAGGTCGGCACGAACGTGAAAATATAATGTGAATTGTCCGGCACGCTAACCACTACGCCACAGAGTACTGCAGCTTAGTTTAGTGATGTTAAATAACTTCACATGAAAGAACTACGAAGCCAAACCGGTGTTCTCTTCTCAACTGTTCCTTGTGAACGATCCCCAAACGGTGTTAAGTGGTGGCAGGGGGAGGAGGAATTTATTAGAGAGAAAATATTTTACCACTTCCATTGATCTTAACCGATTTTGGCCGTGACTTCTCAGCAGAAAAAGTATAGAAATCTAAGATTACGAGGAATTTGAGAAATAATAAGCCTATAACACACCTCAGATATTGTTCTGCCGTTTGTGCATATTATATTTGCATGAAATATCTTGATTTTTAATCCTATTAAGGTCAAAATCCGACGGGAAAAAATGAGTTCATTTTATTTATATAGCGACAAGAAATGGAAGTTCATAACAATTATACAACAGTCACTCGGATGTAAGCGTGACACACAAAATAACACACACTATTGTATTAAAATAAAGATTGTTCTAGAAGAATATCAAATATTTCTGCAAAGGTTGCCAACGTTTCTAAGTGAAATTGTTTTTGTGGAACGAACTGGGTTCAAACTTGGCACACCCAGGTTGGCAGCTCGCGTCTTTAACAACTACACCACCCTGATGATGATGATGCCTTTTTTCTTGAATTTAATAACAATTATGATGATGATGTGTGGGGGTGAGGTTTAAGGATAGTAGAGGGCTCTGTCGCACAGGAAACACAGAATGACGTGACATGTAACTATGGAAACAGTTGTTGGTTTGAACTAATCATTTTGCTCGAGAGATTTATGTGTTGAATGTGCAGATGGGGCACATGATGGGAGCACCATGAATAGGGAGGGGAACTCGGAGCGAGCCAGCTAGCGAGCGAGTGAGCGAGAGAGAGAGAGAGAGAGAGAGAGAGAGAGAGAGTACGAGGAGGAAATAGAAGAGAATGAGAAGGGCATAGATGAGGGGAGTGCGGCGTGTCAAGAAGACCCAATAAAGAGACAGAGATGAGTGCCTCTCGACCATGATTGTTTTGAGGGGGCACGGATGTGTTCCACGCTTGCAAGAAGAGACACGCGTTAGCTGCGGGCGTGATTTCATGGCAAAGGTCCTTGGCATCTAGGGACGGAGTTTAAGCATAATAAAACACAAAACAAAGAAACAAAATGGCGGAAATTCTAATATATATATATATATATATATATATATATATATATATATATATATATATATATATATATATATACTAGCATTTCAGCCCGGCGTTGCCCGAGATTACAAAGATTTCCCCAAATCTCAGTACCCTGTATATCAACTTTCAAGTCTGTAGACTTTAAATTGACAGAGTTATTGCGTAAGGAAATGTATACACACACACACACACACACACACACACACACACACACACAGTTTAACTTTTATAGATATACTAGCATGGGTGCCTGGCGTTGCCCGGGTGTTTGGAGGTGTATGTTGAGCAAAAAAATAAATAAATAAAAAAAGCGGTCAATTTTTTAAAACTTTGACCCCTATTATGACCCTTAACATTTATTGCTTTGGGCTCAAATAAAGTTATTAAGCTATATCCATGTCCAATGAATCTATATCTAAAATTTCAAGTGTTTAGACCCAAAATTTTCGGAGGAGTTTGGTAGAATTCTCAAGGGTCAAATCGTTGAACTTTGATCCTTTAACAACCAAATTTCTGGCCGAAAATGGATTACAAAGATTTTGCCCAATCTCAGTACTCTGTATATCAAATTTCGATCCGAAGGCTAAAAAATTACAGAGCTATTGCGTAGACAGACACACACACAGACACACAGACAGACAGACACGTTCACTTTTATATATATATATATATATATATATATATATATTTCTGTGGAAATGATGTTTTCAATTATATTTCACCTTTAATTTATACCAATCCTTAATTTATAAAGCAAATAACGAACAGATAACACAACTATGTATATCTCAAATTTCAAATTGTTGACCATCTTACAGTTTATGCCTTACGTTGACATTCGAAATTCTTGACAGCACCTGTGTTGTAACGACAAATCATTCATTTAATTATTATATAAAATGTATATGGGCATGATTACAAAATCCAAAAATGAAAAGAAAAGTTGCAATTACCTATAATTTTTTTTCTTTTATTACGCCATTTTATTGAATTGTGAATGCCAAGGTACATACAGGAATAAATTGTAATAAATTGTAAGATGGTCAACTTTTGTTATCTCTCTCTCTCTCTCTCTCTCTCTCTCTCTATATATATATATATATATATATATATATATATACTTGTAGAAATATATTTTCTTATAATATATACCAATCCTTATTTAAGCTCAACGCAATTACAGAGCAATATATTGAATAAATGACAAAAAACTATATTCCAAAATTCATAATGTTGACCATCTTATAATTTATTCCTTTAATTCAGTTGAATGAAGCGCAAAATCAATCACCTAATTATTATATCAATCAGTGAATCTATTATGCCCTTAACTCATCAGAAAAACAAATCAAAATGGCGTAATTGAAACATATTTAAGATATTTGCAGCTTCTTTTCCAATTTGCAGATTTTAATCATGTCAAATCACGCTTTATTTCCTTTTGACTGGTTGAATGTTGCTATTTCTTCTGATAAGTTAAGGGCATAACAAGTTCACTGATTGATATAATAATTAAGTGATTGATTTTGCGCTACGAAATACTGTCAAGAATTGTAAATGTCAACTGAATTATAACATCATGGTCAACATGATGAATTTTGGAATATAGTTTTTTGTCATTTATTCATCATATATATATATATATATATATATATATATATATATATATATATATATATAAGTGAACGTGTCTCTCTGCGTGTCTGTGTGGCTCTGTGTGTGTATCTGTGTACACTTTCCGACGCAATAACTCTGTAAATTTTAAGTTTACAGACTCGAAATTTGAGATACATGGTACTGAGATTTTGGAATGTGTATTTGAGTTGTTTTCGGCCAGAAATTTGGCTGTTAAGGGGTCAAAGTTCAACAATTTTACCTTTAACAACTCTACCAAACTCCTCCGCCAATTTTGGGTCTGAACACTTGAAATTTTAGATATAGGTTCTTTGAACATGGATCTTACTTAATAACTTGATTTGAGCCCAAACCACTAAATGTTAAGGGGTCATAATAAGGGTCAAAGTTTTAAAAAAATTGACCGCCTTTTTTTTTTTTTTGCTCAACATACATCTCCAAACACCCGGGCAACGCCGGGGTGAAATGCTAGTATATATATAAACAACAGTTAGCCACACTGATGAGTTGTGATACAACGAGAGATTACTGCATGTAGATGACAATTAAAGCCCCCCCTTTGGGTTGAGCACTTTGTAAATATATTTTAACCCGACGCGTATTTAAGCTATTAAGCGAAGTCCACTATTAATTCGTTTGTAAACAAACTGATGGTTAGAGCACTGTTGCGACGGGTGGGTGTGGATTTAATACACACTCAAGGAGAAATATTTACGGCACAGATTCGTACCCTGTTGGTGAGAGCTGCCGACTGTTAATGCGACGGTTGTACGTTCGATCCTCGACTGGGGAAAAGTGTATGTCTAGCCGCACTGATGGGTTGTGATACAACGAAACAGTACTGTATGTGGATGACAAATATATATATATATATATATATATATATATATATATATATATATATATATATATATATATATATATATTATAACAATTATTTTCTAACCAACAAAATCTGTTTCGAATTTACGTTCTTATGAGTATAAGAAGTGAGAATTATTGTCAGTCAGGGGATTCGAACCGAATCACAAAATGATCCTTGATTTCGTAGAATGGTATTCAACCTCCAAGCCACCAGGACTTATCACAAGAAAAAAGAAACTAAATGCGTCTAATACTGATTAGAGGAGGAAATACAATAGTATCCAATGAAAGACATTAGAATATTGCATTGTATTAAGGACGACCGTTTATTCTGAATAACTTTTGGCTTTTGGGCTAAGACCAATGTGTAGTATCTGTTGTTCAGATACTGCACTTAAAGTTCTTGTTCTTTGTAAGTGGATGAGAAATCCTTCACGACTGAGACAATTTTAATTTTTGTTCCTTTTCCCCACTGTAAAAAAAACGTCCCGTGGAGAGGCATTGTAAATAGGAACTTAAAAATTCCTCATAACGATAACGTTCTTTAAAAATAAATATTACGCACACACACACACACACACACACACACACACACACACACACATATATATAACACTGGTAAATTGAATATATATATATATATATATATATATATATATATATATATATATATATATATATTGAATTTGGAATCAGGGACAAATCTCACACGTAAGAAATACATTTTTTTATAACATGAATAGGTTAACCAAGTTAATCATGAGTAGATAACAAGAGCCAATGTCTGGAACATTTTCTGTTCTTGTGATTAAAGGAGGTGGTGTTTAATCAACACTGCTGGGGGATGTTTTGTTTTTAATCCGCGAAAGAGGGTTTGATGATCCATTAAATTAACATTATGGCTATTGTGAATTCGATGGAGCAAGTTGATGCAATGATTGCAGGTAATTAAATGATTTACTGACTAAATAGTTTTCGGACGAATACAAAAAGTTAATGTTTTTATATAGGTTTAAAGGTTAAGCACTTCCAAGAATATATATATACATACATATATATATATATATATATATATATATATATATATATATATATATATATATATATACAGTACTGTTTTGTTTTATCACAACTCATCAGTGCGTCTAAACTAGCACTTTTCTCTAGCCTACTTGGCACTTTTGGCCAAGATCAAAGTGTAGTATCTGTTCCGGCAGATACTGCAAGCAAAGACCATATGTGTGGGCAACCTCACATATAAGACCTTGGTCAATGTATGGGCAACCCTTCATACCAATTGTCACTATCCAACTCCCCTACTCCCCGGGGAGTTGGTCCCCATTTCCCCTTCACTCCTCACATTAAAAATCGGCCTTGTGCCTAATTTGCTCGGTGGGGGAGCAAATAAATACCATCTGTTCTTCAGATGCTGCCCCCCCCCGCCCTCCGTGGCACTGGGGACAAGATCAAAGTGTAGTATCTGTTCCAGCAGATGCTGCAAGCAATGACTAGCTATGACTAGCAAAGACTAGATGTGGGGGCAACCCCACATGCCTGACCATTAACCAGCTCCCATTTCCCACCTCTCGGGAGCTGGTCCCCTTTTTCCCTTCCCCCTCCCTTCACTCCTCACATTAAAAATCGGCCTTGTGCCTAATTTGCTCGGTGCGGGAGCAAATAAATACCATCTGTTCTTCAGATGCTGCACTTCCATTTCTTGTTCTCTTTCGGTGGAGGATCAGTCCTTCACGACTGAGACAATTTTTATTTTTGTATCTTTTCTCCACGTTAAAAAACGACCCTGGTGTCTAACTCTGTCCCGTGGGGAGGCATTGTAAATAGGTACAACCATCGCGTTGATAGTCAGCAGTTCTACCAATCGGTCCATGCGGTCGGTGCTCGCAAATACTAGTGACTATGTAGAAAATAATTTTTCGCGTCTTTATAGCGCTTTAACTCTTTGAGTAAAAAAACAAAACAAACAAAAAAAACGACTCTTGTACAAAGAAATTAAATAAAAAGAAAATGAAAGTAAAATAAAAAAATTTTTTGAAACATAAAACGACTACAAAAGCAAATGAAAGCAAACGGAGAAAGCACAGAAAAGGCATAAATGAAAAGAAAAAAGTTAAGCAAGGGAGAAGAAGAGAAACCACAATAAAAAAGAAGATGAAATAAAATGAAAAAAGAAAAAGAAGAAGAAAAGATAAACGTTTTGAATAGAAAAAAAAGAAAGAAAGTAAAGAAGAAAAAAGGAGACTTGAAATTAAATTAAAGAAAATAGAAAGAACAGCGAAGAAAAATAAAGATGAAATTGAATTGGAGAAAAAAGAAAAGAAAAGAGGCTATGTTTATCTGGACAGTTTTCTTTACTGCTGTCCCCATCCACCATTTTCGACCCGTTGGACGCTGTCTACATGTTTTTTTAAATTTTTATTTCCTTTTTAATATTTAGTTTTGGTTGTTGAATTTTAACGCAAAATAAATGACATCTGTATAATATATATATATATGACCGTGTCGTTACGTAATTCATTGCCTGGTATTTCGTCAACCGTGAATTTCATAAGAACATTCCTCGACGGAATTACTGTCCAGAATTTTGGCACAGTGCTACTTGGTCGTGATAATTCTACGGCCGGCATGCATACATCTTTTTTATTTTTATTTTACGATACGTTGGGATTTTTCAATCGGGACATATCGTCACAGTATTGTGTATATATGTATCAATTCCATGCTTCCGTTCATTCTTGGAAGACAAAGGATACTCCTTAGGGAGAGTAGCGCGTGTAATTGTGATGCAAGGATTGCGCAATAACAACCGCACCTCTCCTGAATCGGCATTATTTGAGTCCAGTGGCAAGGAGAAGACCATGACGACTGGAAACAATACCGAGATAAGCGGAGAGCACATACAGCAACTGGAAGTCCCAAATGGTAACCCATTTAGTACTGAGCAGGTTCAACGTTGTTTAACTTCGGTGGTCCAGCGGGAACCGGTGTGTCACCATGATTATGCCGTATACGTAGGTCATGTCATATGCTACTGGTACCATGTAACCCAGTACTACCTGCCTCATGGTCGGGTCACCGGCGACTAAACTGGTACCCCCACCAGACTTGTATGGTGAGGAAGGTGGCTAGTCTCCCTGAAGGATTAAAAACAAGACCTTCCAAAGGGCGAATGAACCCTTTTTGGGGGTCAACGGCCAACTAGTACCATGTGTGTGTGTTTGTGTGTGTGTGTGTGTGTGTGTGTGTGTTGGGGTGGAGAGGACTCCTGTAAGCCGTGGTGAAGGCAACCTTTCTAGGAGAAGCAAATCCCTGATTTAAAATACCATAAAGCGGGAGACCAGTACCCGCATTAAGCTGGTCTGCAGTTTAATTTGTTGCTGGCTATCTTGCTCTTGCTTGTTGCTGGATCTCAACATTTTGAACCGAGAGAGTGACTTAGCTGTCGTACAAAGCTAAGACTCTGTAACATCATCTGTGTATAGATACTCCCTCAGGCATTTGTCTATAAAAGTGATCCTGTGGCGATGGAAAAGTTTTGACGCGTGGAGGCTTGAAATGCTGGAAGCATGTAATAATTGATCTCAATGACAATCTTCAGTGTCATGCCTGCTGAGCATGTGAATTCACCGGTAGGACTAAAAAAAGTCATTTTTGGGCTCATGGACTTTAAGAGTCTGAAGGAGTGGCATTCGTTTGACAAGACGTTGCAATCATCATCATCATATATATATATATATATACTAGCATTCCAGCCCGGCATTGCCCGGGTGTTTGGAGATGTATGCTGAGCAAAATTTTTTTTAAACTTTGACCCCTAATATGACCACTTAATATTCATTGTTTTGGGCTCAAATCAAGTTATTAAGTTAGATCCATGTTAAAAGAACCCATGTCTAAAATTTCAAGTGTTTAAACCCAAAATTGGCAGAGGAGTTTGGTAGAGTTCTCAAAGGTCAAATCGTTGAACTTTGACCTTTTAACAGCAACATTTCTGGCCGAAACCAAATCACATCGATTTTCACAAATCTCAGTATTCCGTATATCAAATTTCGAATCTGCAGGCTAAAAATTGACAGAGTTATTGCGTAGGAGAATGTACACAGACACACAGACAGACAGACAGACATACAGACAGACAGACACTTTCACTTTTATAGATATATACATTATATATATATATAGGTGTGTGTGTATATATATATATGTATATATATATATCTGTGTGTACATGTGAGTATATATATATATATATATATATATATATATATATATATATATATATATATATATATATATACTCACATGTACACACAGATATATATTTAATCGGAAAAAAAGAAAAAAGAGAAAATTAGATGGAAAATCCAAAAAATCAAGAAACTTAATCACAGAAAAACAAAGAATAAAGATAAAAATGATAAAATTTCTTTGAAGAAAAAAGTTAAATTAAATTGAAGAAAAAGAAAATAAGAAGATGAAATATAATTGAGCAAAAATAAAGGAAGACGATGAATTAAAAATAACATGAAATTAAATGGAAGAAAGAAACAAAACCAGATGAACTTTAATTAATGAAAAATAAAGACAAAAATGAAATTAAATTGAATATAAAGAAAAAAATGATGAAATTTAACTTTAATTAATGAAAAATAAAGACAAAAAAATCATATAAAATTGAAACAAAAATGAAGCAAAAAAGAATAAAAGTTGAAATAAAATTGAAGACAAAAGCCAAAAAAAGAAAAAGAAAATTACATTAAAAAAAACGAATGAAAATAGAAGAAAATAGATGAAATTAAATTGAAGGAAAAGAAAAACTAAATAGAAGAAAAGAAAGAAAATGACAAAATTGAAATAAAGAAAAAAAGGAAAAAGAGGTTATTTAGTCAATGAAGAAGAAACCACACAGAAATAAGTAAAAAAAAAAAAGAAAAGAAAAAGAAAAATAAGGAGTATTATTTTTAAAATGAAAATAAATAAAATAAATAAAAAAAGTAAAGGAGTAAAAAAATAACCTAAGAAAATAAAAAAAAACATAAAGTTTTTTTTTTAAATGAAGGAGAAAACGAAAACAAAAAGAGAAGATAATGCGTAAAAAAGAAGAAGAAAAAGAAAGAACTCATTAATTGTAAACATTCAACGACGGAAATAAAAGGCAGAACGAAGAAAGCAGTCGTAAAAAGGAATGGACGAATGGATTCCAAAAAAGTGACAACGCGCGTGCGTGCACACACACACACACACACACACACACACACACACACACACACACACACACACACACACACACAGGCACACACGTGTCAAAGTCAACATAAATAAAAATAACTTGTCGTAGTTTAACTCCGAACTCGTGTCGTTCTAAATATATTTATTTGGGGACAGTTTTATTATTTCCCCGCGTGTGGGATTTCTGTCTGAACTGCGCATGCGTTTAAAAAAGACTAGAAGAAAACAGACAAAAACAAGATGGCATCGGAAAAAGATAAGGTTTGATGAATGGAGAAAACCATCATCAAATTTTCTCTCGAAATGTCGAGTATATGGGAATTTTGCACATTCCATTTTGTTCAGACCATAAATACATGAGGTCATTATTCAGGCGATAGAGAAGAAAACGAAGAATTTCAGGGTTCAGGGACCCAAAAAGTCAGGTTCCTCGTCTCTTAATCTCGACTTTCATTTCTTTGCTAGGCGCTCATCACACACACACACACACACACACACACACACACACACACACACACACACACACACACACACACACACACGTGCGCGCGCATATACGCACACACTCGAATATGTACACAGGTTTAGACACATCCATACTCATAAAACACTATGTAAAAATACGCATATACATACACACACATGTATGCACGTGTATATATATATATATATATATATATATATATATATATATATATATATATATGTACATATTACTTTTATATATTTCAATATTTCTATATATATATATGTATATATATATATACATAAAAACATATGCATACACATAATATGCTAACATATATACAGGCGCATAAGCATACCCATGTACACATTTATACGCGCTCTACTCCAAACATAACACACCCATATATGCATACACATTCCCCTCATGTGTGTGTATGCATGTATATATACACACGCACACTCTTTTTCACACCTGAATACATAAGTTCATACACTTACACACACACACACACACACACACACACACACACACACACACACACACACACACATATATATATGTAATTCAATAAGTATCACTATAAAAAAAAACTACAAAAAAAAAAACAACATCTACGTAAAAATGAAAAATGCGATAAATTAGTAGTCCTTCGAGATAGCTCAGTAGAAGAGGCTTAGGCTTCTTATCACTGCATCCCGATTTCGAATCTCGCTAGATTCAGCCACCCTGATGAGTTGTAAACAACGAAAAACGTGTCAGGGGATAATTATATTTTAAAAATAATACATATGCTGCTCCCCGAGTTGGAGGTACCAAACTGGTCAAAGGAAAAATTATTCCCGAGTCACATTTAAGTAAAAATGCGTTTTCATATAAATAATTGTATTCATTCAATAAGTATCGCTAAAAAAAAAGAGCAAACAAACTGCATCTCTCTCTCACGCAGAGAGAGAGAGAGAGAGAGAGAGAGAAAGAGACATGCGTATACATACGCACACACACACACACACATATATATATATATACTATGACAAATACACAAATATATGTACACACATACACAAGGTAATATATTTTGAGCCTTTGTTTCACACATGTGTACGCGGACATAAACACCCATATAGATACGAGCCCTCGGACCGATATACATACACTCGATCTTCCCTATTTATACAAACGTGCTCTCATGTACAGAAGTACACACGTATACACACAGGCGAATAAGAATACCATCTTATATATAACGGCGATTAAGAATATTATTATATATATTTGAAAGCAAGTTCTTATCGTATCTTCATTTTGTTTGCTATTTCTTTGTTCAGCTACAGTATTTCACACATACGCACTTGCATACGTTAACCCATATGAATACACGCATGTATACTAGTGCCGTTACGATTAAACAGAATCGGTAATCAGGAAAATCGAAACTTTTGGGGTATCGGAATCGGTATAAGAATCGCAAAAAATTGTATCTATTTTCTGATGTTCAGATCAATTCTTTTAATTGTCTTTTCTTTTCTTTTTTTTAATTTGATTTTATTTAAAAGCAAACTCCTCCACTGCACGTATTTATAATTAAATAATAAATATTTATTGATTTTAAATTACCAGTAAAACTAAAATCGATAAATCATCACCTACAAATGTATTTTTACATTCGAGAAAATATCTGCACATTTGGAGATTTATAAACAATCTGAATCTGTAATAGTATCGGGATCGGAATCTGTAATAGTATCGGGATCGAGAAAATTTCAAATCGTCCCATCACTAATATATGCACGTACCTACGTACAGAATACGTTGAGTCTGGTCAGCACTAAATGAGTATCCGTTTAGGAATACAAGACGCTATATGTGCGCATTGTTTTCAGTCATCCTAGACTTCTACTTTGTCACTGGAATTAAGCAGTTCCGTTTTAGGGGGTGCGGTTAGAGATTGCGCAACCATTACTTTACAGTTACAAGCGAACCTTCTCTTACAGGGGGTGTCTATTATCTCCCAAATACTGAACGGATGCCAGGACATACAGCTATATGCACCTAGAGACACAAAAATGAAGTCCCCCGCGCGAGGCCGTAAACATAGACACGCACGCACGCATATGCATAAGCACATGCGCATACACGGGCACTTACAAACATAAACACACTTACACACATACACTCTAACACACACTGATACACAAATGCATTCGCATACAGGTGTACGCAGACACGAATACTCATACGCACATTCACAAACGCAGTGATATATTAGTGATGGGACAATTCCAATATTTTTTCCCATTCCGATACAATTACCGATTCCGATTTTTTATAAATCTCTAAATATTTAACTATATTGTTGTATTTTTTTCTCTGATTACCGTAAAGCATACATCTCAAATGTGAAAATATTTTCCTAAACGTAAAAATATACTTGTGGGGGACGATCTATCGATCTTAGCTTCACTGGTGGTTTAAAATCAATAAATATTTATTATTTTATCATTATTACCAGCAATGGAAGATTTTTCCCTTAAAAAATAATAAAATAGAAAACACAATTAAAAGATTCGTTTTTTGCATTGAAAAATCGGTAGAAATTTTTGCGATTGCGATACCAATTCTGATACCCGCAAAGATTCCGATTTTTCCGATTTCTGATTCCGATTCTGATTAAGCGTCCCAACACTTATACACACACACACACACACACACACACACACACACACACACACACACACACACACACACACACACACACAATAAAGAATGTCATCAACAAGTTTTATAAATTTACACACCTTGTGTCGATTTGTTCGACACAGCTTTCTACCCCACATCCCCGACATTTAAAAAATATTTATATCTCCAATATTTTAGATTCCTTGTCAGCTGATATGTTGAAAAAACCAGTGCATAAGGATTATTGCAGTCTAGTCTAAAAAAATTGGTTGAGCATCATCGTCAACATTTTCCTTTTCGTCAACTGTTTCAGAAATGCGCATGCGCGACCAAATATGTCAACGTCGGGCGGCCTGTTTATATATATATATATATATATATATATATATATATATATATATATATATATATATATATATAGTAAGTTATAAAATATATATAGCGATTAAGCTACACTGAATATTCCGCGTTTCATCCACTCTAGGATTCTTCAGGCTTATGCGCATAACCCTGAAGAGTCCTAGAGTGGATGAAACGCGGAATATTCAGTGTAGCTTAATCGCCATATACATTTTATAACTTACTAACTAGCTCTACCTACGTATTGAGCACTTTTGAAGTAAATACTTAAAGTTTACGCATAAATCTATACTTTCGTATATTAATTTTATGTGAGTTATTTAAGTAGTTATATATATATATATATATATATATATATATATATATATATATATATATATATTCGCACGCATGCATACAGATGTATGCAAAAGCATACAGAGGAAACGCAGAGAGAGAGAGAGAGAGAGAGAGAGAGACTGAGAGAGAGAGATGGATTGGCGAGAGCACTTTTTATGTTCTTTGTCCTTTTGTGGGTGTGTCGAGAAGCGATGTCTGTTGATTTTGCTTCAAGGCGGACAATCTGTTTCTTTTGACCTTTTCATCAATCCTGATCTGAATTATGGAACATTGCACATACAACAAAGATTCCCTTAAACTAGTGAGTACACGTATATAACGATAAATTTGTATTCTCGCCTTTGTTCACAATGACGTCTTAGCATAAATGATATACATGCTAAACGTCATGCATGGCGTCATAGCAGATGATGCCATGGAGGTGGGACAAAATGAAAGCAGATTTTACGTCTACACACACACATACACACACGCACACGCACACACACACATATGTATATATATATATATATATATATATATATATATATACATTCTAGCAGTTAGCCCGGCTTTGCTCGGGCCCTATGCACTGTTCATAACTTGCCCTACGTGTGAATACACTTTATGGAAGATTTCAAATTTTTAAACCAAAATTTGAGTAATTTCGTAGAGACTGCAGAGGTCAATTTTTTTTAATTTTGACCCCAATTTTGACCCCTGAACATTTATTATTTTGGTCTCAAATCAAAATAAAAATTTAAACCATGCCCAAGTTACCTACATCGAAAATTTCAGGTCTTTAGACCAAAAATTTGCAGAGGAATTTGGTAGAATCTGCAAAGGTCAACTCTTTCAACTTTTGGCAGCCAAAGTTTCGCCCACTGATTAAAATGCTTGCTGCATGTTTGAATACCCGCTATATGTAAATTCCAAGGTTTAGACCCAAAATTGGCTGAGTAGTTTGCTAGAC
Organism: Euprymna scolopes; assembly: GCF_053919585.1. Taxonomy (NCBI): domain Eukaryota; kingdom Metazoa; phylum Mollusca; class Cephalopoda; order Sepiida; family Sepiolidae; genus Euprymna; species Euprymna scolopes. Next base: position 93,624,412 of record NC_136510.1, read on the forward strand.
ACTGCAAAGATCAAATCTTTTAAACATTGACCCCCTTGGAACCTGAAATTTTCGACTCAATGCGATGAAAAAGCTTATCCTGAATATCTTTTATGTAAAATTTCAAATGTTTACACCAAAAATTGACTGAGAAATTTGGTAGAGACCGCAAAGGTCAATTCTTTTAAAACTTTGACCTCAATTTTGATCCCTTAACATTTATTTTTTGGGCTCAAATTGAATTAAAAAGTGTGATTCATGTCCAATTAACCTATATTTAAAATTTCAACTGTTTAGACCCAAGATTGGCGGAGGAGTTTTGTAGAGTTTTCAGAGATAAAATCGTTGAACTTTGACCCCTTGACAGCCAAATTTCTGGCGGAAAACCATTTAAAAGTTTCTCTCAAATCTCAATACCACTCATGTCAAATCTTGAGTCTCTAGACCGAAAATTCACAGTTATTTGGTAGGGAAATGCACACACACACACACACACACACACACACACACACACACACACACACATATTCACTTTTAAAGATGTATAGATTTATATGCGTGTGTGTGTGTGTGTGTGCGTGCGCACGCGCGTATGTGTGTGTGTGCCCATTCGGTCCACAATGGCGTCCTATTTCCGAATGGAATTATATATATATATATATATATATATATATATATATATATATATATATATATATATATATATATACTTGTACTTTTTTGTAGAAAAGGAATCCCATACAGTGCTCTATTATTAGGGAAAAAAACTTTCTCGAAATAAGAGCAATATATTTTTTGTATGATATATACAGGAATTTACATTTATATCGGTAGTCGGTACCGACGGTTTCAAGCCCGGTAGTTGAGGACTGCTCTTAATGTCCGCCTCAGAGATGAGAGTCGGCTGAAGAGAGCCTGAGGCGGACATTAAGAGCAGTCCTCAATTACCGGGCTTGAAACCGTCGGTACCGACTACCGATATAAATGTAAATTCCTGTATATATTATACAATATATATATATATATATATATATATATATATATATATATATATATATAGCCACTGACCTCCCTCTTTCCCTCTCCACCTATTACATATTTCTACCCTTTTATTTTTCCGTCTTCCATTTGTAGTATGTCAAGTGTTCCCCCCCTCTCTTACTCCCCGCTCCTCCTCGTAATAAAAACTAGATTAAAAACATCTCTGTTCATAATATAATCCTTATCTATAATGACTTGAAATAAAGTTTAAACAGAAAACGTTAAGTATCAAAGGTCAATTGTGCTTTAAACAGAAGCATTGATTTCGAACGCTCTCCTGTCATAAAGGACCTAATGTACATTTTATATGCCTGGTTTGTCTACTTGCGTGGTAATAACACTTTGCAAATACGCTGGTAATGTTAGGCTGTATAAATTGTTAACTTTGGTCAAAATCGCCTGTTCCTTCTTTCATCGGATATTTTCTATTATCGATACTTATCGAAGACATTACGATACAAAACCTATCTAAGAACACTGCGAGGCACATAATGTACACTCGTATTAAATTTCATAAAATTAAGCCATTTCGGAGTCCATAGGGAAGGAACATATACACAGTTCTTTTTATATCTGACTATAACCCTCATATTAATAATTGTTATTTGACGACGTTTCAGCCAACTATTCCTCTGGCCTTTATCAGGTAGTTAACCGCAACGGGATAGGAATGCTGAATCTCTTAACTGTATCTTCCATAGTTATTGTCGTCTCAACACGTTTTGACAAATGAATCCTCTGCTGCCTTTGGTTAGGATTGAAACCACTATCTTCTGACAATGCTCACCTGGAACTGTAGAAATCAACGTCTTTATCCACTGCGCCACGGGTCCCGAAGGGGTGATCTACGTTGGATTTTTTGGTCTCATATATCTAAGGTTCATCTGATCTTCCAGTGTCGGGTCCTTACGTTATATTATTTAATTATTGGTATTTAATTATTGCAATTCTTTGAGATCTGTCATTTGTGTATTTTATTTAATTCGGACTATTATCCTCATGATTTATAGTTGTTTAGTTATAGTTACTGTACTTTATTTTATTTATTTATTTGAGGACGGTTATCCTCATCATTATAGTTGTTTAGTTGTTGTTTCACGACGTTTAAGCCGAGTATTCCTCTGACGAAGGCCAGAGGAATAGTTGGTCGAAACGTCGTGAAACAACAACTATAATGATGAGGATAACCGTTCGCAAATAAATAAATAAAATAAAGTAGAGTAGCTATATAGAAGATAGATAGGTAAATGACCAACAGAAGAGTCCCTATTTATTTACCTCTCCAGGGGGGAACAAAGACGATTTTGATTGTGGCAGGTATCTTGCTTCCCAAAAGGAGACACAGCTCCACATGAAATAAAAGTGAAAATTACTCTAGTGAAGAAGAATTTCTCCCCTTCTGATGCAGAATTAGTATTACCCCATCAACAATATTACCCTTCAACAATATTACCCCTAAAAAATATTAACCCCACCCCTTCTTTTTTTTTAAAAAGGAAAATCAATTTTAATCTCGAAGAATACCGTTGAAAACAACGGCCGAAACGTTATAAATACGACAATATCCTTGGCCTTGATGAAGACGGCTATGGAAAGAATATACACCAATTTTTTAGGGCTCCCCGTTATCCAGACGACCGGGTCACCTAGTGCACATATCACGGGATCATTTCTTTTGCCGTTAATCAATTAATCCAGGTTTTCACTCTGCGCAATGAACTAAATGACCTTTCGATTGGATTGGCTTTCGGGAAGAAACTCAAATGTCTAATTAATTTTTGTGGAAAGTTGTGTAAGCTATTCAATAACACCTTTAATTAGACCTTTCTTCATGCGTTCTCGCCGACGCTCGCAAACTCACACACACACACACACACACACACACACACACACACACACACACACACACACACACACACACACGTGCGCGTGCGTGCGCGCACGAATGTACTCTGAAATGTGTTTATATATATGCATACATGTGTGCACATGTGAGCACATACCATTGTGTATTAGCATTTTATTGAGCACGTGCGTATATGTACGTGCAGACAGAAGGTTTTGTGCTTGCGTCCGTGTCAACTAAATTAAACTCAAGTTTTGCATCTCTAAGTGTATTCGCGCGCCAGTATTTGTACGTATAAGTATGTGTATACATGCACGTATTAAAGGGTGCTCGGTAAAACTGGTACCGGTAAAAATGGCAAAAGCAAATAAATAATTAAAAATAGCACTTGGCAACCAAAAAGTAGGACCATTCGAGAAGTGCAGACAAAAAGTTTAAAATAAGGCTAAGCACCCATAGCTTTAGTTTGGAAAAAAAAATGGTGAACGTGTCTGTGTATCTGTGTGTCTCTGTGTGTGTGTACATTTCCCTACGCAATAACTCTGTCAATTTTCAGTCTACATACTCGAAATTTGATATACAGGTTACTGAGATTTTGGGAAAATCTTTGTGATCGGGTTTCGGCCAGAAATTTGGCTGCTAAGTGGTCAAAGTTTAACGATTTTACCTTTGAGAACTCTACCAAACTCCTCTGTCAATTTTGGGTTTAAACACTTGAAATTTTAGATATAGGTTCTTTGAACATGGATCTAACTTAATAACCAATGTTAGCCTCAAACAATAAATATTAAGGGTCATAATAGGGTTCAAAGTTTTAAAAAAGTGACCTCTGTGGTCTCTATCAAATTACTCAGACAATTTCTGGTCTAAACATTTGAAATTTTACATAAAAGGTATTCAGATATAGGGTAAGATTTTTAAACGTATGTATGTATGTTTGCATGTCTGCCTAAAACTTTCGACAGAGGCGACGGATTGTCACAAGATCAGCATCGTTTTGAAGATCGACCCTACAGACGACAAATACCGAAAAATTGGCACGCAACTGGGCACTTTTCTACAAGGAGTGGTAGCTTTTTTCGCCGATATTTTCGAAAGTCATCCCCTCTTTTCGCTTGTCTAACCTTAATTAAAACCTACGTCACTTCTGCTTTGGCGGTGGTCGTAACAGCAAAGACGTCACGTTTTCCCCGTTTTTTTCCTCCTTCGCGGTACGGGTTTGAGCCTGCATTTTTTTTGCTCAACACACGCCTCCAAACACCGCCGGGCTGAAATGCTAGTATATATATATATATATATATATATATATATATATATATATATATATATATATATATATATATATATATATATATATATATACTATTTAAATATTATTTATTAATTATTAGTAAATAATTACTACGTGCATAAAAGTAAGTCAACTTTTATGCACGTAGCAATTATTAATTAATAATTAATAAATAATATTTAAATAAAATTAATAATTAATAAATAATATTTAAATAAAATAAAAAGTAATACGTCCTTAAATGTGGGTGAAAAAAATGTAAACAAAGGGCAAATATATATTTATAATAAAACGCTCAGAGAGCGAAAAAAGAAAGAAATTAATCGTTATTAAAAAAATAAATTAAATAAAACAAACTTATATATATATATATATATATATATATATATATATATATATATATATATATATATATATATATAGTTAAATGGAATTGTAGAAGGGGGTACAATGCAGAAGTAACGAAGAGATTTTTCTCGAAATATTATATTACACGGACATACCACCAGACCGACTTTCCCAGTAACCACTGTGCAAATATAAATATACTGCGTATATGAAATATGAATATGTACACATGTATTTATAAGTTGTATTAATAAATTTCTCACCTGCTTCAGCCTGTGTATTTCCGTTACTTCTGCATTGTACCGCCTTCTACAATTCCATTTAACTACATACTATACAATGCTTCAAGCAAACTACACCCACCTCTTATATATATATATATATATATATATATATATATATATATATATATATATGTGTGTGTGTGTGTGTGTGTGTATATATATATATACTTGCAAAAGTATCCGTCGTTGACTGGGTTAAAAAACATCTTGCAGAAAATGGACTCTAATTTATGAAAGTATGATAGGTTATGAAAAGGAAGGGTTGTAAATTTGGGTTGAATTTGGGGGTATCAAAACCAAAGCAAAATATGATGAAAGTAAAAATAAAATAGATAAACCCATAATTTATTATACCATACCTGTTCACACTGAAACACTTATCACAATATTTTGTGGATCTATATTAAAAAACCTTGTTAAACTTTGTGACATATTTCCATTCTATGGAGGTCAGGTGCGAACGAACACCCCATAATTTTATTATACCATATTTCTTCAAACTGAAACATAATTATCAAAGTATACTTACGCAGATAGATATAAAAAGTCTTTATTAAAGTTTGTGCCTATTCCATTCTATGGAGGCCAGGCGCGAACGCAGACCCCACAATTTTATTTTACCATTCCTATATAAGTTCAAACGTACTTATCAAAGTTTTATTATGTACATCAATATCAAAAATACTCGTAAACGTTTTTTTTTTAATTTAAATTTTTTTTATTTCCATACTTTGTGGACCAGGCTCGAACGCAGACCCTACAATTTTAATGAACCACCGTTCTTCCAGATCAAACATACCCATTCCTGTGTCTTGATACATCTTCTATCATTATATGTAATCAGATTTTTAAAATAGTCACCCATATAGGAGCCTATTCGTGACCAGACACACACACACACATTCAGCTTTATATATATATATATATATATATATATATATATATATATATATATATATATATATATATATATATATATATAGTTGACCAATATATCTCATATTAAATTGTTTATTACGTCTATATTTGTATATAATGTTTTGTTATCCTTGACTTAAATTATTTGCCACTATTCACAATACCTATATTTAACTCAACAGAGCTAACATGGACAGCATAGAAGCCTTACTCACCACCACACAACTGCGATGAACTGGACATGTGGCCAGAATGAGAAACAATCGCATCCGGAAAATCCTATTGTATGGAAAATGGTTAGAGAAAGATTGGTGGGCAGAAACTCCACTAGATGGATGAGATAAAGCTAGCAACAAACTGAAGTTTCACAAAGAAAAGGCAGAAATAGAAGCAAAAATAAAGGCCAGGTCTAGACAAAAAGATAACCAAAGGCATAACCCTGGTAAATACACACGCTTAGCGTGGAATGATACAACAACGTAGGATAAAGCACTGAGACCCTGACTAGTCAGCATTTTATTATTTTTTTTTTTTAATTTACTTTGCTTGAAGATTGTAATGATTGGTATGGGGCAACCAAACTAGCTGCCAACATTCCCTTGCTTTTTATTGAAACCAACCGAGAGCTCTTTTTAGTATCCTCGCTGTTCCCGTAAGTGCAATTGTCTGGATTTCTTTTTGCCATTGGTACGCCAGGAATATTAGTAAAATGAAGGACTGCGTGGTGGTGGTGGTGGTGGTGGTGGTGATGATGATGATGATGATGATGATGATGATGTAATTCAATACTTTCAAAATATGGCATCTGGCCTATATATACGTATATAAACTTATCACATGAGACACATTACTGGCTGTATTGCGGAAAAAAAGGCCATATATCAAACTTTAGGAAATTAAATCCTGCATGACAGGAACTTAATAAGTCGAACATGACAATATGTCGCCACAAAAGTAAAACGCACAAAAGCAAAACACAGGCCAAATTTGCACGTAAGGTTTATTTGAATCTTTTTCTGTGTTTATGTTTCCAACAATGTTTCATTTCGTCGTTCATCATCCGCCTGTCTCATTAGATATAGACCATAAGTATTTTTTGTTTGTTTTTAATTCTCAGAGCTTATCCGCCCACCTCACTTGCGGACACAATAGAACGCCCAATCTCCACCACGACTCCCCACGAGATAAGTTATTATTACATGTGTCAAGGCTCTTTCGGGGTTTGTTGAACGATACCACCTAACACCACGGCGAACTTCGAAATGTGACAAAAATTTGACAGAAAAAAAATAACAAAATGAAAGGAAAGATGAGGAGAACCCCCCCCCCAAAAAAAAACGGACATTATGAATTGACCTCCATCTCAACTTCATTATCTTAATGTATCTTGCTTCATATAATCCGTTTCATATAATCCTTCCTTTCATTTTTTAGTTTTTCTAGTTGCCTGTCTGTCTGTCTGTCTGTCTGTCTCCTTTTCTCTCTTTTTCTATCTCTCTGTCTTTTTCTCTGTGTCTCTCTGCTTCTCTAGACTAATGGTTTCTTATGGTGAACAAACGCGGAAGCCGACGTGTAGCTTAATTAGTATATATATATATATATATATATATATATATATATATATATATATATATATATATATGTGTGTGTGTGTGTGTGTGTGTGTGTGTGTGTGTGTGTGTGTGTGTGTTTTTATTTGTTTTTGTTGGCAATACTTTCTTGAATGAATTCAAGTATTCATACGAAAGCGCATTTTTACCTAAATGCTTGTTGGGAATAATTTTCCCATTGACCAATCTGGTACCCCCTTAATGGGGAGCGGCATATATATTATTTTTAAAATATAATTATCCACTGGTACGTGTTTCGTCGTCTACGACTCATCAGAGTGGCTGAATCTAGCGAGACTCAAAATCGGGACCCCATGATAAGAAGCCTAAACGTCTACCACGCGGTTGCCTCGCCTGACTACTATATATATATATATATATATATATATATATATATATATATATATATATATATATATATTATACTAGCAAAGTCCCGACCTTTACATTTGACCTTAACCTTGAAAAATATTGTGCAGCATGCTTAGTTTAGAGACAATCATCATGTCAAGTTTAGTCATGATCGGTTCACTGGTGTGGGAAGTATATATATATATATATATATATATATATATATATATATATATATATATATGATTGCAACGTCTTGTCAGACAAGTGCCACTCCCTCAGGCACTGAAAGTCCATGAGCCGAAAATGACTTTAGTCCTTCCGGCAAAATTAACACGCTCAAACAGACATGACACTGAAGACGGTCATTAGTATACATACGTATATATACATGCACGCATACATACATATATACACATACAATAACACACATATATGCATACATACATACATACATACACAATACATAATACACATATGCATACATAAACATACACAAGACGGTCAATGGCATACATATATATATATATATATATATATATATATAAATGCAAATATACATATATACACATACACACATACATATCGGTAAACATACACACATCTATACATATATACCTACACAATGCATAATACACATACACACATATACATACACCCGCATACATACACATGTACACACATATAAATACACAGACATACAAATACATGCACACACATATATATATATACATATACATATATGTACACATATGCACATATATATACATACACTTATCTACATATACATACACATACATGAATATGCACTCATACACAAACATGCACATATATACACATATACATGCATAGATATATATACATACACGCATGCATATATACACAAACACACATGCATATATACACATACACACATGCATATATACACATACATACAAACAATATATATACATATATACATACACACACATACATATACACATATACATACATATGATGATTGCAACGTCTTGTCAGACGAGTGCCACTCCCTCAGACATTTAAAATCCATGAGC
>NC_136510.1:93638134-93650634 GCF_053919585.1 Euprymna scolopes
AACTAGCACCGTGTGCGTTTGTGTGTATGTATGTGTGTGTTTAGGTGGAGAGGGCTCCCGTAAGCTGTGGTGAAGGCAACCTTTCTAGGAGAAGCAAATCTCTGATTAAAAAAAAAAACATAAAGCGGGAGACCAGTACTCGCATTTAAGTTGGTCTGCTGTTTAACTTGTTGCTGGCTATCTTGTTCTTGCTTGTTGCTGGATCTCAACATTTTGAACCGAGAGAGAGACTTAGCTGTCGTACAAAGGTAAGGCTCTGTAACATCATCTGTGTATAGATACTCCCTCAGGCATTTGTCTATTAAAATGGTCCTGTGGCGATGTAAGTCATTTTTGGGCTCATAAACTTTAAGTGTCTGAGAGAGTGGCACTCGTTTGACAAGACGTTGCAAATCCTATATATATATATAAGTGAACGTGTCTGTTTGTGTGTGCGTGTGTGTGTGTGCTTGCGTGTACATTTCCCTACGTAATAACTCTATCAATTTTTAGTCTACAGACTCGAAATTTGATATACAGGGTACTGAGATTTTGGAATATCTTTGTGATCGGTTTTCGGCCAGAAATTTGGTTGATAATGGGTCAAAGTTCAAGGATTTTACTTTTGAGAACTCTACCAAACTCTTCCGACAATTTTGGGTCTAAACACTTGAAATTTAAGATATAGGTTCCTTGGACATGGATCTAACTTAATAATTTGATTTGATTTAGCCCCAAACAATAAATGTAAAGGAGTGATAGTAGGGGTCAAAGTTTTTAAAAAATTGACCTCTATGGTCTCTACCAAATTACTCAGACAATTTTTGGACTAAAGATTTGAAATTTTACATAAAGGGTATTCAGAGATAGGGCAAGCTTTTTAATCAGTTTTGGTCGAAAATTTTCAGTTACCAATATATAAATGTATGTATGTATGTATGTATGTTGTAGTCAGGTCATGTCATATGCTACTGGTACCATGTAACCCAGTACTACCTGCCTCATGATCGAGTCACCGGCGACTAAACTGGTTCCCCCAACCACTTGTTTGGTGAGGAGGGTGGCTAGTCTCCCTGAAGGATTAAAAACAAGACCTTCCAAAGGGCGAATGAACCCTTTTTAGGGAGAGAGACTTAGCTGTCGTACAAAGCTAAGATTCTGTAACATCATCTGTGTATATATACTCCCTCAGCCATTTGTCTATAAAAATGGTCCTGTGGCGATGGAAGTAATTTTTGGGCTCATGGATTTAAGTGTCTGAGGGAGTAGCACTCGTCTGACAAGACGTTGCAATCATCATGTATGTATGTATGTATGTATGTATGTATGTTTGCATGGACACCTGAGGGACTCCAGCATTAATACTGAGAGCTTTTGATTTCTGCCCATCAACCACTACTCTTATGAACCTATCTGAGAGAAATGATTTAATACTTGAGAAGACATTTCCAGCTACACCATAGCTGGAGATCTTCTTAAGTAGAACTTTATGCCGTACCTTATCAAAGGCCTATGATATGTCAAGAGCAATTGCCCTAGAGAGGAATCCTCCGTCGAGAGATTCCCTAATCCTATGAGATATAACTGTAAGCACGTCTGCTGTTGATCTAGCAGAACGCAAACCATATTGCATGTCACTAAAAAGGTTATTTTTGCTAAGACTACTTGTCTATTTAGCACAGATTCCAGCAGCCATTTCCACAAGATTGAAACAGGTTAAATTTTGGGGAGTTTTGAGTTTAACAGTGTTCAATAAAAAAAAAGGGAGGCAAGGGCCTAGGATGTTGGACCTCCTAGAACTGTACAGGACATCAGATGTTCCTCAGTCAACAGTGACAAGACTATTTCAATAATGGCCAATACTCTGATGTTGGAGCCGAGATAACTTCGCAGCTAAAAGGGTACATAAAGAACTTAGAATCTTTTGTTTTGTATTATGTACATTGCTTTCTTTTATAATTGTCGACTGTAAATGCCCCCCTCTTATGCAGCTGTGGGGCGCGATGTCTCCTTAAAATGTTAAGTATATCATGTTCTAAGCAAATTCACATTACATATATTCAAATTATTATTCAAATTATATATATATATATATATATATATATATATATATATATATATATATATATATATATATATATATATATTAGTGTTGGGACGGTTGATCGGAATCGGATTCGGGAATTTTTTGGGGTATCGGAATCGGTACCAGGATCGAAAAAAGTTTGCTCCTATTTACCGATGTTAAAACCGATTCCTTTAATTATTTTTTTTATTTGATTTTGGTTAAGTGCTTGTAGTAATAATAAAATAATAAATATTTATTGATTTAAACTTCCAGTAAGACTAAAATCTCTAAGTCCCCCCCCCACCTCGGAAGTGTGTTTATACGTTTGAGAAAATATATGCCCATTTAGGATGTGTTTTCACGGTAATTGGGACAAAATAACACTTTTATAGTTAGATATAACGAAATGTGTAGAGAATCGAAATCGGAATCGATAATTGTATCAGAATCGGGAAAATACTGGAATCGTCCCAATCACTAACACACACACACACACACACACACACACACACACATATATATATATATATATATATATATATATATATATATATATATATATATATATATATATATATATATATATATAAAAGAATTACAGTTAAGTTTACCAAAATGATCCAAGATGGCAGGCAAAACTAAAGTAAATTATAAATATTAAAGAATTAATATTTATAAAGTAATCTCAACCAGATGTAAAAGCTCGATAAAACCAAATAGGAGATAGGGCTTATAATAATATAATAATATATTATAATAATATAATAATATATTATAATAATATAATAATATATTATAATAATATAATATTCCTTCTGTTTACACTTTTTCTTATCAAGTAAGATCTATGACTTACTTGTAGTTTCATTTAATAATTTTGCAAGCAAAATCCGATCCTGCATTTTTCTAAATCCTACCCTAAATGGTATTTTTTCGAAACTCCGAGGATTAAGGACTATCCACTTATTTAGTGTTTCCTTTTTAAAATTAAATATGTTTTTAACTCTTTTTCAAAGTGTTTTTAACATGTTTTATGAACTACTTGCTCATATATATATATATATATATATATATATATATATATATATATATATATATATATATATATATATGAGCAAAAGTACCCGGCGTTGACTGGGTTCAAAAGTAGCACACAGAAAATGAACTCTGATTTATGAAAGTATGATAGGTCATTAAAATGAACGGCTGTAAAGAGATAGCTTCGAATTTGATGAACTCTGATTTATGAAAGTATGATAGGTTATTAAAAGGAACGGCTGTAAAGAGATAGCTTCGAATTTGGGTGTATCAAAACCAAAGCAAAATATGATTAAAGTAAAAATAAAATAGATAAACCCCATAATTTATTATACCATACCTGTTCACACTGAAACACTTATCAACACATTCTGTGGATCTATATTAAAAAACCATGTTCAACTTTGTTACATATTTCCATTCTATGGAAGTCAGGCGCGAACGAACACCCCATAATTTTATTATACCATATTTCTTCAAACTGAAATATAATTATCAAAGTATACTTACCCAGATAGATATGAAAAGTCTTTATTAAAGTTTGTTCCTATTTTCATTCTATGGAAGCCATGCGCGAACGCAGACCCCACAATTTTATTATACCGTCCCATTTTAAGTTAAAACATACTTATTAAAGTATTCTTATGTACATCTATATCAAAAACACTTGTAAACGTTTTTTTTTTTTCTTAATTTAAAATTTTTTTATTTCCATACTTTGTGGACCAGGCGCGAACGTAGACCCCACAATTTTAACGAACCACCGTTCTGCCAGATTAAACATACCCATTTCTGTGTCTCGATACATCTTCTATCATTATATGTAATCAGTTTTTTTAAAATAGTCAACCATATAGGAGCCTATTCGTAACCACACACACACACACACACACACACACACACACGCACATTCAGCTTTATAATACATACATACATACACACACATTCAGCTTTATAATACATACATACACACACACACACACACACACACACACACACACACACACATATATATACATATATATAATTATTCCAAGGAAACTGAAATGGCACATGCTCTGTTGGAGAAGGTAACCCGTGAGAAAAACGGAACCGATGAAGTGTTAAATGAAGAACAATGAGTACCTATTTACTAGGCCTCCCCACGGGACAGAGTTAGACACCAGGGTCGTTTTTTAACGAGGAGAAAAGGTGCAAAAATAAAAAAAATTGTCTCAGTCGTGAAGGACTGCTCCTCAACCGAAAGAGAACAAGAAATGGAAATGCAGCATCTGAAGAACAGATACTACACTTTGACGAGTAGATGAAACAATTGAGAACGAGAATGCAATAAAAAAGAGACGACGAAAAGATAGTTGCAGAAGAGGCCGAAAGAAAATAATGATATAAATAAAACAAAGGATAATAATATCATAGAAAAGACGAGACAAAAAAATGTAAAGCAAGTATAAATTAAAAAGAAGTGCAATAAAAAAAAAGAGAGAAAAGAATGAAGAGACAAAAAAAAATGAGAAAAGAATGGAGAGACAAAAAAAAATGAGAAAAGAATGGAAAGACAAAAAAAAAAGGGTAGAAAAGAAAAGAAAACAAAATTTCGTAATTTCTAAAACGTAACGCACATCAATTATAAGGCCTCTTCGCAAACGTACACACAAACACGTTCACCGGCACGAGACGGAAACAGGTTAAACTTCCGGTTGTCAGATTAGCAGTGTTCCATAAAAATGCACCCACGACCCCTACCACGCACACATAGACAATCTCTTTAATACGTTCGCTGTTCTTGTGCGCGGCGTATAAGGTAATTCGATCGAATTCGTTACGTGGAGGTTTTCGCGCACTCAGCAAACCAGCCAGACGCAAAAGTTTGCTTGGAAAACACGCGGCACAACCGAATAATATAGAAGCACTATATTTTTCTTTTGCCGCTGATTTCCCGGCCCCGTGCGCGTGCACACGCCGGCGTCTTTCTGCGCATGCGTAATCTTGCTTAGCACCCGTAGATAAATAGATGGGCGGGAAACCGGCAATGCCCACCGATTAATGGAGGAAAAAGGCCGCTGCACGAATAAAAAGCTTGAAATGAGAAAGTGTGGAAAGGAAGTCGAGCAGAAACAGTACCCACATTGTTTTATTTTATATTTTATAATGTTGCCTTTTTGTAATACTAACAACAGAGACGCTTGTTGTTGGAAAAAGAACGTATATATATATATATATATATATATATATATATATATATATATATATATATATATATATATATATATATATATATATATATATGTACATTTATTTTTTTATTGCCGTATCTTTCTGTTAAGATTTTTGGCCGTCTGTAGCTTCCTCAGACTTTTATAGAAATGTTCGTTGTTATGGGATGAAAGAGTGAACGAGTGAATGTAACTTAACAGAAAGATACAGTAATAAAAAAATAAAACGCATATTTGCTCTACAACAGTATTGAGTAGTTTCTTCAGTTTGTATTAGTTACCATTTCTACTATATATATATATATATATATATATATATGTATATATATATATATGTGTGTGTGTGTGTGTGTGTGTGCGTGTATTTTTTATTTATTATTTTTTTTCCTTTGTAATGCCGGGTATGGGGCAGCCAAACCAGCTGCCAACATTGCCCCGCTTTTTTATTGAAACCAACCGAGAGCTCTTTTTAGTATCCTCGCTGTTCCCTTAAGTGCAATTGTCTGAATCTCTTTTGCACTTTGTTCACCAGGAATATTAGTTAGGTAGGACTTCAGGTTCTTCTTCATAAGTCCTGTGGCACCTATGATAACTGGTATGATCGATATCCCCTTCAGGTTCCAGTTTCTTTTCATATAATACATGAGACCTGTGTGTGTGCGTGTGTGTCTGTGCATGTATGTAGAAGATTTCATGTTTATAAACATAATTTTATAAAGTAACGCACACACACAAACGCATATATATATATATATATATATATAAAGAGAGAGAGAGAGAGAATGAGAGAGAGAGAGGTAGCTAGACAGATATTTTTTGAGTTTTTCTAAAAGAATTTTTTTGCAATATAGCGCGACATTGTTACGAATAACAAGCTTAATAAATTTATTTACCGACTTCAGAGTATTTTACTTACTATCATTGATATATATATATATATATATATATATATATATATATATATATATATATATATATATATATATATATATATATTAGGGATGGGACGATTCCAATATTTTTTCCGATTCCAGTACAATTACCGATTCCGTAGTAAATTCCCGATTCCGATACAATTACCGATTCCGATTCCGATTCTTTATAAATCTCTAAATATTCAACTATAAAAGTGCTTATTTTGTAAAAACAGATCTTAAATTTTCGTGTGTTTTCTCAAACGTGCAAACACATTTGTGAGGAGGTGATCTGGATATTTTAGTCTCACTTGAATCAATAAAGCAATAAATACTCATCAAATAGTGGAAGATATTTCTTAAACCAAAACCAAATTACCAAAAATATCATTTTAAGAATCGGTTTTGGCATCGGAAAATAAGCTCAATTTTTTCTGATTCCGATACCCCCTAAAACGCCGAGTTTTTTTCCGATTCCGATTAATCGTCCCAACACGAATATATATATATATATATATATATATAAATATATTAATCTATGTACATGCAGATTTCTGGGGCCCTACCCATCTTCAGCGTAGCTTGATTGAATATATTAATCTATGTACATGCAGATTTCTGGGGCCCTACCCCTCTTCAGCGTAGCTTGATTGCTATTAGGACTCGAACCCTGGACCTTATGTATTTCAGTCCAGCGTCTTATCCATTACGCTATGATGCCATAGAGCATTTAACGTTTAGTTTTTATCGTTTATATATTTACGTAGTTTTTTGTTGTTGACTTTTTAAAACGATATTGAGGTTAGCGTCTTCACCTTGAAGATCGGATTTTTTTTTTTATATATATTAATTCTCCAAGTTTTTTCAAGTACTTATTTATTACTTTATAAAAGGTAATCATTACAATATTGTTTCTGGTCCTGTCGGTGGGGCATTAGAATACGCCGGCTGCCCCCCCCCCCTGCAGAGGGTAAAAATCCCTCAGTGGGGGTCCTGGATATGACCTTAAACTATATCCAGTTGTGAGGCCCCAGCTTGTGGGCTTTGGGGAGTGTGGAGCCACCCTTTAATTACCATTGCTCCCAGGTCCATTCTGACCCGGATTGGTAGTACCTGTTAGGGTCCCAACTATGGATTGAATAGAAACCGACGTGAAAACAACAAATATATTCTAGTAAAAAAAAAATTCTTCAAAATCTTTGGATTCGGCATTAAATAACCCGAAAAGGGTTGATATGCCGTAAAACAAAAACAACCAACCAACAATATTGTTTCGTATTGCGACTAACAATTCTGCAAATTTATGTCTTTAATGTATCTTTAGTCACTTACTCACCGGATGTGTACCTTGAAAAAAAACTTACAGAAGGAGCATTTTAAGCAATTTACATGGTTCATGCAACCGATACCTGTGCTGTTTTTCCCGTTATGAAGATTATGATGATACTGTATTACGTTAACTAATATCAGTTATTTTTTCGTATTTTTGTGAATCATTATTGTTATATTTCTAATTTTATTCCCGTTTACTGTTTTCATCCACTCTTATTTATAATTTATTTCCAACTTAGTGTATTCTTATTAAGTGATTTAACTTAAATTCGAAACTGTATGTTGTTTTCTTATTTTTTCTTTCTTTTGTTTACATTCTTGGAAGGCTTAGTTGATAGTTGACTTTAAATTTATCCCACAGTCGTCTTTACGCGGGTTTTTGTCTGCAGGTTTTAAAACATTACCATTTGTAGAAAAGTACGTTTGGAGACACGTGGTCACGTGTTTAAGCGTGTCTAATAGGATATCTGTACAATACTTACATAGGTGTATTAAAATTACAATATGATAAAATTTACATATTTTTCTCCTTCCTGCCTATTTATCGTAAATTACGTACCCAGACATTTTAAGATATTACGACCGGAGTCGTAGCTAATGTCATTTATCATTAGACGTTTCGTTTTTTATATATAAAACCTCTAGAATTGTGTGTCCTATTGCCCTCTGAGAGAATGTCTCTCCAACCATTCAAGTAAAAATAGTTACATTGGTCATACAACGAACACGTTGTTTCGGTGAAGGGTTTCTCCTAAACTGTCCATCTCCTCTTGATATGAACTACTGTAACTACATATTGCTTTTGCTCGGTGATAACTTCCTTTACATTTTATGGATGGTGGGATTTGAAGTTTAGGTACTGCCTAGTGAAAGTTGGTTTTCGGTATCCAGATGACATAAACTCCCACCAGTGCCGGTTATCAGCACATCTAGGAACGGTAATTTGTTGCTACGTTCTCTTTACATCGTGAATTGTATAGTCGGACGGATTAAGTGGACATGATCTTCCTGATGAAACCAGAGTATGAATGTGTCATCTACATATCGCAGCCACATTCTTGGCTTTAATTGTGTTGATCCTAATGCGATTTAATTAAGTAATCCATGTATGCATTGGCCAGTACTGGGGACAATGATGATCCCATCGCCAGACCTTCTTCCTACCATACGCTTCACCTTTCCGCTTCCAGTTCCATAAGTCATTACGTAAAATAACATGGCTGGCCAAATTCCGAATTTATGAAAATTATGGTTGAAAACATAAAATTCTTGCATAGTGATGCCAATGTAAAAGGACGCTTCAAAGGAAGGCATGGGACCACCCAAGCAAACGGAGATGAAGCAACAGAAATGAAAGAGGAAACTGGAAATGAACAGCTCAGAAATAACGAGAAAAATCCTTGAAACTAAACTATATAGCAGAAACCTAATAAAAGCATAAACACCTAGTGTCACCAGCAGGATACTCTGTACCGTTTATAGGTTGGACCAAATAAGAACTGAAATATCTCAACCAGAAGACAAGGAAACTCATGACTATGCACAATGCACTATACTCAAAGAATGAGACTGAGCGACTCTATGTGAAAAGGAAAGACGAAGGAAAAGGACTGGTTTGTATGAAAGACTGTGCAGAGGGCACGAAAAGTAATGTTTAAAAAATACATAATGCAGAACACCGAAAGAATAATTACTGCAGCAAGAGACGCTGGGGGGGGGGGGAAGACAAAAAGAAAATGAAAAAAAACAACAAAAAAAAACAAGAAAAAGATAGGCGAGGGATAAAACAAGAAAAGAAACGTAGGCAGAGAAATAGCTGCACGGACGATTTATAAGGGTGACAAAAGATGAGACTAACGAAAACACTTAGATATGGTTACAAAAAGGAAACCTTAACAGAGAAACTGAATCCCTAATACTAGTCGCACAAGATAATACGATTAGAACCAACTACATGAAAGCAAGGATCGACAAGACACAAGAAAACAATAAATGTAGACTGTTGTGTCAAAGACACGAAACAATAAACAAAACAATAAGCGAATGCAGCAAACTAGCCATATATATATATATATATATATATATATATATATATATATATATATATATATATATATATATATAGTGGGAAAGGTTGTACACTGGCAATTATGCAAACAATTGCATCTGGAACACCTAGATAAATGGTACAAGCACAAACCGGCACAAAATGAAAAGTAATGTCACAAAATCATATGGGACACAGATATGCAAACAAATAAACCCATCCAAGCAAGATGACCAGATGTCATAATAGTTAACAAGAAGAAAACGTCCTGCAAGATCTAGATTTTCCCGTTCCAGCAGAACATGGAGTGAAAATCAAGGAGACGGAGAAGCGGAGTAAATAGACGAAACTGGCCAGAGAGCTCAAATTGGAATCAGAGGGATGGCTGAGAAGATACAACGGATAACGATAATGGAAACAGCTGAAATATTAAAGAAAACCCTTGAGTGCGGAAACTAACACACAGGAGCTACAGGCGTAAGCAGGACATATAGAAACTGCAAAAGATATAAAAGATAAAGAAACATCACATAGAATCATGAAAACTGAGACTATACCCCTCCCCCACGCCCTGGCTTTTTTCCATGTGGCATCATAAACTGGCGCCACATTAAATAAATGAGGAGAGTCAAGGAGGGTAGAAAGACCAAAAAAAAAAAAAAAAAGAAAGAACTAACCGGACTTCAACTGGATGGGGAGGCTTATTTCTACCCAAATTCTAGTGAATACCAATGGTTGCTACCAACGAGAAATCAGTGGTAAACGGCTACAGTGATAACGCAAACTAATTTGCAAGTTATCAAAAGAAGTGGTCAGTATTGAGCATCTGAGGAGAGTTGCTGTCACTCAGACTCCAGGGAACACAACAGGTTGTTCTCCAAGAAAATGTTCTTTGTAAAAATTTGTGAAACCTTTTAAGGAATTAATAATAATAATAATAATAATAATAATAATAATAATAATAATAATAATAATGAAACTAGAACAGTCCCGGAACCCCTTGAAATAAAAAAATAAAAAATAAATAAAACAATTGTAATCAAAGAACAGATTGATACCATACAATAAACAGCAACGATAAAACAGTCGAAAGACTTAAGGAAAATCCTTGAACGCTGAAACTAACCGCACTCAACAAACGCTTATTAGTCATAAAAGGAAATGGAGGGAAACACACACACACACACACACACACACACACACACACACACACACACACACAAATCGGTGGAAACAAGCTCGGTTGATACCCCTACTAAAAAGTAGTCAGTGGTCGATAATGTAAAAAGCGATATGGCAAAGCACCAACCAGACCTCCAATGAACCGGTGCACAAAGTGCTGGAACATTGGGGAGGCGTATTGTCCTTAAAATATCAGAGAAGACCAAATCGTTGCTAGCAAGAAACCAACGTATAATCTAATATAAAAACAGCTATATGTCTGTCTGTCGCCATATTTTCAAATTCTATCTCGCCCGAAACTAAAAGTCGCAGAAGAGCGTTAGGTGCCTCAAGTATTTTGATTTTTTGCAGCCCGTTCTTTTATGGGTCTTTAATCGGTTAAAACTGTTTTTAAGGGGTTGAAATGGGTCAACATTGAAAAAAAAATGTTATACATTTTGTACATTCATCTTAGTTTAGTTTTCATCGTTAATTTTTAATCGGTTTTTATGCGTGTCACGTTGGCACGGTGGGATACGTAACCAGCTTTGAATGCTACTGCTTCGATTCTATTTTATAGCACTTAAATACTTTTTTTTTTACTTTTGAAAACACGACTCTATAATAATACATATGAAATCTGGACAAATTAAAATATCATATTTAAGCGTATTTTACGCCCGAGCAACCCCCCCTCTGCCATAATATTTTATAATAGTTATTGAGAAAAATGGAAAGTGATTGCTAACATTCCAAGTAATACAACTTGTTATTTCATTTACCATCTATATAGGAGGTTAGCCACAAGATCAAGTGTACGTTTGATGAAAGTGTTTCTGTGGACCGAACTGGATTCGAACTTGGCACACACAAGTTTTCAGTCAGTGTCGTTAACCACTTAGCCACCATATCAATGAACAATTAGTAATAACGACTTATGTCCAAAATCTTTGTGAATAAATAATATAAAAAAATAAAATAATAATAGTAAAATACCAATTTAAGAAGCAATGCTTCCTATCTTTTTTATTTCGCCCGAATAGATCAGAAGGGAATTACAAATTGCATTGTTATTATGACTGAACTCATGCATTCAGGACCTGAATGTTTCATGTTTCTGTTGCAGATATTGACGGTAGTAGACCGTAAAAGAATCAGCGCCTGTCATGCACATGCATAAGAAGCAGATATTCTTGAAAAAAGTACATAAAGAAAAGTGGTTTCTATGTAGAAAAATTCATTTTGGATCACAAAATATCGCTCTCTTTAATAGAACAAACCCCGTCTTCGTTGCTCTTCACCTTTTTTTAGTTAAAAAATAGGAGGCTTTACTTTTGGCACAATCCTCGTGAGTTTTGGTCCTCAAAATATACACACAACACACAATATCTCCATTCTGTTATAGACTTTATATTAATTAAATTGCGCAATTTCCACGCATCAATTACTGTTTTGAAAATAATAAAATATTGATTAGCAAAGAAGAGAAGATGCTCTTCGCGGGCGAATAATGATCTTGCCGTCATGTAGCCTCTCGGCTTGCAATTGTGTTCGTATGTTCGATTCTTTATATCCTATGAAACCGCGAATACGAAATAGGCGGAGGACGTAGTACTAATATAGACAGTCGAACACACGCTGAGACGTACAAAAACCATACACGCTAATTTTCACAAACTTTCGGAGAATTTGTCTGAACAAATGTTCACCGATAATATATATATATATATATATATATATATATATAT
>NC_136510.1:93655634-93675634 GCF_053919585.1 Euprymna scolopes
GGACGAAACACGTGTCAGTGGAAACTTATATTTTAAACAATATATATATATATATATATATATATATATATATATATATATATATATATATATATATATATATATATACATATATATATATATATATATTTATATATTATAAGCAAACCAATGATAAAGTTTTTTTAATGACGTTGACTACTGTGATCTTATTCTTATTGGCGTCGTGTCTCGGCATCATCTTGCGTTTGACATAAACTGCCGGGATAATTCAGACTATACCGAGGTTCTTATTAAGTATGGGTATCCAGATAACTTTCGCCCCCTCTTTCTCTCTCTCTATCTATCACTCTCTCTGTCTTTCTTCTCACTCCTATATTTTCTCTCTCTCACTCTCTCTCTCTTCCTCCCTCTCTCTCACTTCACCTCTTCCTTATATCTTACGCTGATCCTCCTGCCCCCACTCTCACTGTTCACAAAAGATGCGGAGGATTGCAGTTGGTTGAGTCCTGGTTGTTTATTTTTTTTACTCTCATCCATAGAGAGGTCGTCGTTGGCGTCCGTCATTAAACACAACGTGAAACGACTTGCTTTTCTTTATTACATCAGGCGTGTTGACGCTTTGCTGCGAATTCGCTCAGACACGACGAGAAAATGGCGTTGCGGTAAATGCGATATATTAGATTAGATCTATCTATCTATCCAACTATTACATACGTTAAAAAACGACCCTGGTGTCTAACTCTGTCCTGTGGGGAGGCATTGTAAATAGGAACTATTACATCGCACGCAATCTCTGTTTTCATATCTCTCTTATACACCTCACATGCTCCCCGCACGCGCGTACGCACGCGCACGCACGCACGCACACACACACACACACACACACATATATATATATATATATATATATACTTTTTTTTTATATATTTGTACTTAAACAGTTAAGTATCGCTACATATTCACGAGTTTGTTTCAGTCAACTAGTTATTACGAGCTAAAGACATCACTATTATGTAAAAAAACCTTCTCAACCACCAATAGCTACGGTTAAAGATACATTACCTGAAAGTACTTCTTTCAAACTCCTCGGCTTAACGTTCACAGGGAACATAAGTTGGAACAGATAGATTGAGAGCTAGAAAGTTACATCTGAAAGTATTTTTTTACCTCTACAAGGCCACTAATCGCCCATGTATGGAGTATTGTTGTCACATTTGGGCTGGTGCATCAGTTACTAGTCTCTTACTCCTGTACAAGGTTCAAAAGAGAGTCGCCAACCCGATAGGTCCCGAACTGTCACCTACGCTTCAACCTCTGTCCCATAGACGTAATGGTGCACCTCTCTGCCTGTTCTACAAGTATTTGAATGGTGAATGCTCTAACGAACTAAAAGACTTTGTACTCGCTCGACGTAAATACCCCAACACACCCGATACTCAGTTAAGATCCCTAGAAGTAAGACGGTCTTCTACTCTAAGAGTTTCTTCCCCAGAACTGCTAGACTTCGTAACTCCTTTCCAGGTTCCGGTTTTCCCAACTGCACTGATATGCAGAAGTTCAAGTGTAATGTGAACAGACATCTTGCTGCATACTATCCCTGCAACTTATGTTCATCAAAGTGGCATTGTGCCTTGTTTAGGGTAAAAATGGGATTAAAAAAATATAAAAAAATAAGAAGTATATCTTGCTTTACTTTGGTATTGAGCACTCTTGAATAAACCTCCTTAAATTCATTGGATATTTACCTCTGAATTGTATTAACCTGGAATATATATATATATATATATATATATATATATATGTATATATATATATATGTATATATATATATAATTTAAAGGAGATTAGAATAATAGTCTAAAGAGCTAAGTGTATTTTAATGTAACAGTGAAATTACTAGTTTAATTAAAATACATGAAATGCTCGTTGTAATTTAGATATATAATAAGCTCGATAGTTAAATGTCCTAGAGCTAATTCAATATTAAGTAAAGTGATTTTCAATTTAAAAATTTAAAAAAAAAATTTTTAATTTAAAAATCAAATTTTAATTAAATTAAAAATCAGTTTCATAAGAAGGAACAACAACAAAGTCAATTATCTGTACGATCGTTTCGGAAATCCGTGCTTTTTATTTGTGGTATACATGAAGTTATGTAGACCAATTATATATAGTTTTTTTTTGGTAAGCACGGTCTCCTCATCAGCAAATTCAGGAGGATTTTTTATTGAATTTAAAAGACACCATAAATAAACCTAGCATTAAAAGTAAGGCAGATGAATCTTTTAGTTTTTCTTTTTTTGAAATCAGTAACTGTGTTTAAAGTAGTCATTTAGATGTTTGCTATAGCTTTTTATTTTATTGATATTAATCACTTTACTTAATATATATATATATATATATATATATATATATATATATATATATATATATATATATATACTAGAAGGCCGCAGGACATTGCCTGGTCGTAAAATATGCTTAAAAATGATATTTTATTAATACAGATTTCCTATTTAATATTATATTGCACCTGATATATAATAATGATTAAAAATTGCAAAAAATGACTCGTTCGCCACCACCAAGAATCGAAACCAAAACGTTTAGCTTACGATTTGCTTTTTCCTTTGACGTTAATGTCTGAGCGATGGAAATATGTTTGCTGCAAAGTTAAAAATTAAAACATCAACCAATAGCTATTCCGTTTCGCATGCGTATTCGTAATGCCATCGTTCGACATTCACCTTGCAAATTCACCCCTCAGCAAATACTTTTACCGGTTTTAGACCCTTATGTGATATCATGCTAGACCAGTGGTTCTCATCCTTTTTTTTTTTACTCATGGACCCCTTTTCCCTTTCTTTTTATCTTGGTGGACCCTTTCATAACTATTGGTCATAAGACAATCTTCTATTTTTCACTAATATAAATTTTGAGGTTTTAATAATCAAAGAAATGTTATATAATTAAGCTTTATTTTTAAACGAAAACTAATTTAATGCAAATAAAGTATTCTGCAACAACTATAATAATTATGATAATAATGATAATAAGTAATAATAATTATTCTGTGGACCCCCAGAAATATTTCATGGATCCCTAGGGTCCATGTGGACCCCGGTTGAAAACCCATGTGCTAGACCTTCGTTTCTGTATTTGAAAAAAGGGATTAGTTTAATACTAATCGCCTGAGGTTGCCTCACCGAATGCCAACGGGATTTCCAAGGCATTTTTTTTTTAACTCTCCGGACCTTGTGTCAAATCATTCATCTGTATGTGTGTGGGATGGGGGATAAACATTCACTAGATCCAACTGAATTCGAACTTGGAATAACCGATTCCACAGTTTGCATCTTCACCACCCGTAACCGCAAGAGAAAAACTACGCAAAATAGAAAAAAAAAATGCACCCTAAAAAATTAATAATAAAGACTGAAATAAAACAGATAACGTGGTTTCGTAATAACAAATTAGTTTTTATGAGATTTGTGGAAATATACACTATTATAAGGGAGAAAGGTTTTCCATAACAGAATACCAATACGTGACTTGACTTGACCTTAGGCGTCATTCACCCAGGATGCAAGCCGGCTAATCCTCGCCCTCTTCCAAACATTAAACCATCCCTGTAATGACCTGGTCCTTGTTGATTGCGGTGTAATACTGGTTCTGTGCAGTTCTAGAAGGTTCACTCTCCCAGGCTTTGCCTTCTCACTTTGACAATGTTTAGTTCATTGCTAATCGTATGAAGCGTCCTTAGCGGGGAATGCCGACGGGACTGCCCAAGTGCTTTTTGCAGGTTAGAGTACCCCTGCTCGGGGTCACTGATTTCTCGATCCCACTTTCCAACCCTTCTGTCACAATTTTTGCTGTGGGAGAGAATTAAATACTCTTACTAAACCCTCACTCACCCAGGATTGAGCTAGCTCCTCCCGTAAAACACACGACGCTTCGCAGCGACCAAAATATTGATGGGCAGCAAGTTCCGGAACAAGCGGTGAACACTGTAGTCCTGTGGACTTCAGCTCGGTTCGACATCGATTTTAATGCTGTGTTACAAAATCTTCAGCTAGTCTTTTGGCCGTCTTAGCCAACCTTGATCTGATTCTGGAGCTAATGGTTCGTAGACGAACTTTCCTTCTGAACCAACGAAGTCTTCCCTTTAACAGAGATTGGGTGAAGGAGATGGTCCTCTATCGTGCCCTTACTTTGGGTATAACAGTAAAACTAACAATGAGTCTGATAATTATCCAGGTTTGGTTTTGTTATTACGAAACCACGCCAGGACGCTGGAAAAATGGTTGGATTCTTCTATCGATTCAGTAGATATCTCACTGCTGATGCAATTCTTTATCTATATAAGAGCCAGGTACGTCAAAGGATGGAGTACTGTTGCCACATCTGGGCAGGAGCTGCTAGAAAGGACTTACCCTTCCTTGATAGAGTTCAAAATAGACTTTCCAGCCTCGTGGA
This sequence comes from Euprymna scolopes, assembly GCF_053919585.1. Lineage (NCBI taxonomy): Eukaryota > Metazoa > Mollusca > Cephalopoda > Sepiida > Sepiolidae > Euprymna > Euprymna scolopes. The sequence continues at coordinate 93,660,093 of NC_136510.1, forward strand.
TGTTCTTTTCACTTCCCTGAAACCTCTATCTCGCAGAAGAAATGTTGCGTGTTTGTCTCTGCTTTATCGATATTTTTATGGCAACTGCCCGACTGAGCTTCAATCTATGGTCCCCCCTCTCCAAACTTTCACAAGAAACACTCGTCTAACTGAAAATACTATCAATAATTTCCCCCACTCTTTATCTGTACCTAAACCTAAATGTAGATTCCATGAACAAAGCTTCTTTCTTAGAACTGCACGCCTGTGAAATTGTCTTCCGTTTTTCTGCTTTCCAGCTGTCTACAATATGATTGTCTTCAAGTCCAACGTAAACAAGTACTTGATGAGCCGTTCCACTTAAGTTAACAAATGTACAGAATTTCCATTACTAACGATTACTATATTGTCCAATTGACTACTGTATACTCTTATCCCTTATCCTCGAGTGCTCTCTGGGCCTTGATAAATAGTTACGATGTGAGGGTGCTGGTTTTTATGCAGTGAGTTTCACACACTTTTCAACGATGTTTTTGTTAACATATCATTGGCATCGTATAATCGATGAGCTGTACACACCTATAATGCTAAATGATTGATCAGCCGAAACTGTCGATCAGTGTCTCATGTTTATTCATTTCAATAAAACTGACCAAACAGAAAATCAGTGGGAAAAAAGGTAAGGAAAAATTAAGAGATCGATCATCAAATAATGAATGATTAAATAGATCAATAAGGCATTTCCGTTTGAGATGAAACGCAATTTCGTTCTCTTGCCGTATAATTATATATTGATTGTGGTATATAAATATATATATATATATATATATATATATATATATATATATGTTTGATCATGCTAAGATCGTCTGAACTAAACGTTAAGCTTCATCAATGTTAAAATTTCCCTTAATTTCGGGGCGGTGAACGAAACTCCCGGGATATATTTCTTACTAATGAAGTCATATCCGGCTTCGTGATAGGGTTCCATTCCTTCAAACAGCCTTGATCGTCATCTCCTGCACTGAAGTTTGCGTAAACATGAAACACTAATGAAGTAGATATTAAAATACTTATTTATAATTTTTTGACTCTACTGTCGAATCTCGACGTATGAGTTTCAGGCAACTAAGTTGTCTCAAATCCACACGGATAATGACGGTTTTTTTTGTGTAGGAGCATCCATAGTTTTTTAAACAACTGCTAACGACTCCCACAAGGCAGAGCAGGCAGTAGACATCAGGTTCTACATCAGAGTTTTCCCTGTTCCTTGATGGTGCATCTCTCTTAGTGTTTTTAAACGAGCCTCCAGATACTACCCTTGAAAATTCTACGTCTCGGCCCCATATTTATATATATTTATATATATATATTGCGCCTAATATTCCCAAATCCTCATTCATCTTGTACTGGCAATGGTGATCGTTGCTTAACTTCGATAATCAATAGATAATAGATAATCAATAGATAGAGAACCGGTGTCTAGACGTGATTATGCCATGTATATATATATATATATTTATAGTCATCAACAGACAGTACTGTTTCGCTGTTTCATCAGTGCGGCTAGACAGGCAACTACCTCAAGCCAGGGTCGACACCCGACCGCCTGCACGACAGACCAAACTTTGAACCATTACGTCAATCAGCAGCTTCTGTGCGGGCAGTGAACTAACGATGTTTTGACATCATCCGAATACCTGAGCTCGATTTGTTTACACAAAGAGCATCGCTTAATACGCCAATGGTATATCGTGTATCACTTCCCAATATGCTCAACTCAAGATAAAGGGTATTATACGTGTTTTAACTGAAATCTTGTTCGAAATCCAACATCCTCAAACCTTTGGATCCATTGAAGCAGTTTCAGTTAATACGATGGCCCGAGGAAGCTGAATTCTGACCGTGTCCCCAGCTGAAACATATCTATCATTATGTGATGCTTGCGTCGTTAGAAAGGCGGTTTACCCTGCTAGCATAAAATAAATAAATACAAAATTCGGCTATAATCTGCAGAAATCATGCGTTTTTATAGTCAGTAATGTTTGAATAAGTAAAGAGACATGTTATACTAAATGGATAAAACACAACAACAAAAGAACATCACGAAAATGATCGCATTTCACACAAACAATCTTTTATGAGTCAGCTGATATCGGATTAGTTAAGTCTTGCGTAATCAGTCCGCTAGTTTCTTGTAATAAACAAAAACAAAATGTGTGTCATACTATATAAAAAAATCTCATAAACATGTGCCATAAGACATAAGACATCTAATAAAATATGTCATAACATTTAAGACTAAACCTGGGTCATAATATATAAGACATCTAATTAACATGTGTCATAACATGTCCGAGTTCTCATTAACTGTGTCATAACATATAAGACCTCTCATAAAATGTGTCATAATATTAAAGACATCTCATAAAATGTGTCATAACATATACGACCTCTCATAACATGTGTCATAACATATAAGACATCCCATAAACCTGTGTCATAACATAAGACATCTAATAGATAATATGTGTTATATCATTTAAGACATCTCATAAACATGTACCATGGCATATAAGATATCTCTTGTGTCAGACCATAAGATATCGCATAAACATGTGTCATAACACTCAAGACATCTCATAAACATATGTTTCACATGTAAGGCGCCTCATAAACATGTGTTATTACATATGAGACATCTCATAAACATTTGTCATAACTAGGGCTTGGACAACTATATATAGAGGAATCTACGACTCGTTCCTCTACAACTTTAGTTACTTTGAGATCGTAAACATCTGAATACGAGTCGATGATCTGGTCTCAGCAAGCAATCAGATGGGGACTGGATAAATTGGATCATTTCGGTGGTCTTTTATCTCTCGGGCTGTGATATTGGTTCTGCTATCTTCTACGGGATACGCCGCCCCACATATTTCTTCTCTTCTTTGGGTGGAGTAAGTTTAATGCTTATTTTCTGAGGTGGCCAGACAGCGGAATGCTGACGGGACGTTCAAGCAATTTATAGTAGTGTTTCTTCTTTATGGACACTGGCTTGATCCTTCCCACGTGCCGACCTTGTGTCGCATCTTCATGTGATGAAAAAAAAGTAAATATTAGCATTTTTTGTAGCATACTATTCTTCTTCTGTATTTTTTGTTATAAGGGAGTTACCACTTATCAAGCCGGGAGGCCACTCGAGGATAAGGGTTTAATGTCTCAGTCACTTACACTCAAGTGATTGAGATAACACCACAGTGATTGTCGATTGTGGAATTTGGTTAGAATTTGATTATATAAGTAAGCGAGACGTCAAGAACTTTTTTACATTGGACTTGAAGACGACCATGTTGTAGTCAGCTGGAAAGCTTGCCAGAGGGACCCTTCCCTTCCTCTCTCCCTTATCCCTCCTTTTTCCCTTTCCCCATTCCTTTCCTCTTACGCTTCTTCCTACTCTCCATACCCCCCCCAATAATACTGGCATCAGCATGACTGCCACCACATCAAATAGTCAAAGGGTCAAGAGGATGGAAAGACTGAGGAGAGAAAGCACTAAGCAGACCTCCACTGGACGAGTGCGAAGGGAACTGGGAGCTTGGGGAGGATTATTGCCGCTCAAATTCCAATGAAGACCAATGGCCATTACCAATGAGAAATCGATGGTAAAGCAAATTAATTTGAAAAACGTATCGAGTAGAAAGGTAGAGAGTACTGGAAATCTGCGGAGACTTATTGTCACTCCGACTCCAGGAAACATCACAACATTATTATTATTAATCTTATTATTATTATTATTATTATTATTATTATTATTATTATTATTATTATTATTATTATTAAATATCATGAGCAGGGTAAAAGTACTATGTTGCCCCCCACCACACTTCCAAAATCAAAAACAGAAGTAATTGCTGAGAGGATGATATGACGAAAGAACATATAATACTTCGCACTAATTGAGCACTAAAAGATAATACAATTTAATAGAAGAAATGATGGTGCTGTTTTACAGTTTGGCATTGTGCAGAGGGAGACAATACTACAATAATAATAATAATAATAATAATAATAATAATAATAATAATAATAATAATAATAAAAACAACAACAACAACACTACTACTATTAATAATAATATTATTAATAATAATAATATTAATAAGAACAATATTAATAACAATATTAATAACAATAATAATAATAATAATAATAATAATAATAAAAACAACAACAACACTACTACTATTAATAATAATAATAATAATAATAATAATAATAATAATAATAATAATAATAATGGGAGAGATTAGAAGCAGATGGATGGCTGCGAAGATAAAACGGCTAAAAATAATGAAAACGGCTAAAATATTAAGGAAAACTCTTAAATGTGGAAACCAATACACATGCTCCACAGGTGCTAACCGGACATATAGAAACTGCTGCACAGGTAAAACACAAAGAAACACCACATGTAATCATGAAAACTTAAACTGTATAATTGTAATTTAACCGAACCCGCCTCCCTTTTTGTTTTGTGCCACGCAAATAAGTGAGAAGGGTCAAGGAGGGTGAAAAGACCGAGGAGAGAAAGCACTAACTAGACCTCTACTAGATAATTGCGAAGAAGAATGGGGCCTTGCGCAGGCTTAAAATCCTAGCGAAGAGCAGTGGTATCTAAAAACCAGAAATCAATGGTCTACGGCTATTGTGATATCGCAAACAAATTTGCAAAAGTTATTGAAAGAGGTGGTGAGTACTGATAATCTGGGGAGACTTGTTGTCACTCTGAGTCTAGGGAATACCAAAGGTTGTTGGCAGAGAGAAATCTCTGATGACGGCATGTGTGAACGCTTTTAGTGAAGAAGAAGAAGAAGAAGAAGAAAAAGAAGAAGAACAACAACAACAGCAACAACAACAATAATAATAATAATAATAATAATAATAATAATAATAATAATAATAATAGAAGAAATATGGGACAAAGAGATGGTCAATATAACACCAATAATCTTGGGAGCACTAGGAACAGTCCTCAAATACTTGGAAACGCATTTAAGTTGAAATAGAAAATCGAACAAAATATATAGCAAAGACGTTATACAAATCCAAGGGAAATGAAAATATCCCCAAATTCCATAGTCTGACACTGACCATCGCCCCCCCCCACACACGTACATGTGTGGTCACTCCAGCTTCGAAGCGTGCCACACAAAATGATCACGAACGGTCAGTAGTATGGAAAGATCGAAAAGAGATCACCATCCAGACCTCCACATGGATGGCGTAAAAAATACCGGAACCTTAAGGAGGGTTATTATCTCTCAAAGTCCAAAGAAACCCAGCGGTTGTAGTCAGCGGGGAATCTGTGGTGAACGGTGGTTGCAATAACGCGAGATTGTTTGCAACAGTTATCGAAGAAGAAGATGGAGAATGCTGGAAATCTAGGGAGACTTGTTGTCACTCAGATTCCAGTGAATCCTATCGGTTATAATCAGTGTGCGATGATTGATAATGTGCAAACTCCTATTAAGTCATCGTCATCGTTGCCAACAACAACAACAGCAACAGCAACAGCAGCAACAACAACAACAACAACAACAACAACAACAACAACAACAGCAGCAGCAGCAGCAACAACAACAACAACACCAACAACAAAAACAACAGCAACAACAATAATAATAACGATATAAAAACTGCTACAGATGTAAAAGACCAAAAAACACTACATGAAATCATGAAAACTGACACAAGAGTTAACCCCTATGTGCCCTTGTCTATTGCCTCTGCCTATCGCCCCCACCCCACAATTTTTTGTGTATATCACCATAAAATAGCGCCACACAAAATAAGTGAGGGTCAACATGTTCGTGGTTTATCGAAAGAGGTGGAGAGTACTGGAAATCCGGGGAGATTTGTTGTCACTCAGACTCCAGAGAACACCACAATTTGTCCTAGAAGACAAATATTTGAAATGTTTATGTGCACAACATATAAAAATACATAATGAACAAATTAGGCACAAGGCCAACTAAAAGTGTGGGGGTAATGGATGTTGTTGGTTATCCTGGATCTCAAATAATTAAAATTGTCTATCCTACTCTTAACTAGAAATATCTCAGTTACCACAATACCACATTCACTCCAAGGGCTGCCCTACTTAAGATAAACCCAAATTTAATTTAAAAAAAAAAATTAATTATTTACAGTAATCTTTGATGATGGTCTGTGTGACTACTCCTAATAATAATAATAATAATAATAATAATAATAATAATAATAATAATAATAATAATAATAATAATGTAGAAACAGCTGTTGCGAGAACGCAAAGTGATTTGCGACTACTATAATGAGAAGCGGAGAGCATGGTACTGTAAGGACACATTGTGACTCAGATTCCAGGGAACATCGCCTTTTTTGCCATCAAGTGATCAATAATCGATAAATAACAATATAGATATCGCATTCGGTGAAAAGTATCCTGTTCGAGGTTATACGAAAAAAAAAACCTCAATGAAGAATACTGAAAAATAACACTGGCCAGTTCCTGAAGCGGCAATGAAAACTACTACTACTACTACTACTACTACTACTACTACTAACAACAACAATAATAACAACAGAAAATAAGCAATATATATATATATATATATATATATATATATATATATATATATATATATACACAGATACTGTTGCTACACCCGAGAAGGTGCTGCTCAGAGCACCTTTTCCTGCCTTATTGAGTACAAAACCGTCTTCGAAATTTAGTGAGCGATGCCCCCTTGTCTACCCCATGCTACCGTTTTCTCGCAGAAAAGACAATACTAGTCTTTCTCTACTCTCTCGTTAGTTTCGGTGTAGGTGCTCGACTGAGCTTCAATATATGGGTACCCTTCCTCTACAAAGCATCAACAAAAACAGGTCCAGCTACAACCACTGTTGATGGTTTCCCTTTCTCTCTCTTTCTCCCCTAGATTTAAACTTCTATTTTTTCTTCTTAGAACTCACTATCTGTAGAACACAATACCGCTAGGCTGCTTCTCAGCTACATACAGCATGGTCATTTTCAAGTCTAATGTGAATATACTGTTTTTGAGCCGCCCTTGTAAATAAGCAGATTCTCGACATTTATTTAACCCTTATCCTCGAGTAGATTTTAGGCCTTGATTAGTGATAAATTCTTAATAAAACAAATAAAATAAAAATAAAACAAGAACAAATACAGAAGAATATCACACAAGCCACGGAAAAATGAGACGGATAGAAGTTCCCACCCAACCTTAATAGAAAATATATACATACATACGAGAGGCATTCCAAGAGTAATGACTCCTATTTTTTCTTTTGCTCCACGGGATCAAAGGGGATTGTAAATTTCATTGTCATGATGACTGAACTAATGCATCTATGACATGAAATGTTCATCTCTCTGCTGCAGATATTGACGGTGTGAAACTCTAAAAAGCACCTTCTGTCATATGCGTCTGTCAGAACCAGAGTTGCATCATTGAATTACTGACCAAAGTGCATTGAGAATAGTGAAGGGCATCTAGAAAAATAAATTCCGGGACACAAATGGTCGCTCGTATTAATTGCACCAACTCCTCTATTCGTGACCCTTCAAGTTTTTGGGTTTCGAAAAAATAGGAGGCTTTACTTTTGAGACCACCTCTGGCATGACAAAGCACGACCCAGACGCCCATGCACAGCCATCGTTCATCGCTGGTAAGTGTATTGAGGACGGTGGTGACTATGTAGAAAAATGATTTCTGGTGCTCATTTTAATCGTACTACTCCCGTCTTCGTAGCTCTTTAACTTTTTGAGTTAAAAATTAAGAAGATTTACTTTTGGAACTACCCTCGTACATGATGATTGCAACAACATCTTGTCAGACGAGTGCCACTCCATTAGACACTTAAAGTCCATAAGCCCAAATGCCTGAGGGAGTATCTACACAGACGATGTTACAGAGTCTTAGCTTTGTACGACAGTTAAGTCTCTCTCTCTGTTCAAAATGTTGAGATCCAGCAACAAGCAAGAGCAAGATAGCCAGCAACAAATAAAACTGCAGACCAGCTTAATGCGGGTACTGGTCTCCCGCTTTATGTTTTTTTTTTAAATCAGAGATTTGCTTCTCCTAGAAAGGTTACCTTCACTACGGCTTACGGGAGCCCTCTCCACCCCAACACATATATACATACACACAAATATACACGGTGTTAGTTGGCCGTTGACCCCGAAAAAGGGTTCATTCGTCCTTTGAAAGGTCTTGTTTTTAATCCTTCAGGGAGACTAGCCGCCCTCTTCACCAAACAAGTCTAGTGGGGGAACCAGTTTAGTCGCCGCTGACCCGACCATAAGGCAGGTAGTACTGGGTTACATGGTACCAGTAGCATATGACATAACCTGACTACCCTCGTACATACATACATACATACATACATACATACATACATACATGCATGTGTTGAGACCAGCCTCGGTTGATACAACACAGGGCGATCTTGAAGTGTCAAGGAGGAGAGGGAGCATCAGCCAAACTGGAAAAATTGTTAAGAGAATTAAAATACTCGGAAGGATTATTACCATTCAAATTCGTTGTTGCTCAAACTTCAGAGAACACCGCCGATTGTTGTTAATAAATACTCTGTGTGAGAACTCCTAGTGGGTTACAATAATATGAAAGAAACTCAACATGAACCCAAAGAAAATGAAAATGTAAGAAATCTTATAAATTGCCCCCACCCTCAAAAAGGTATTAGCTTCGACTGATATTACACAAAATAGTCGTTAAGGATGCTGAAAGGACCAAGGAGAGAGAGAGAGAGAGAGAGAGAGAGAGAGAGAGAGAGAGAGAGAGAGAGTACTAACCAGACCTCCACTGGATTAATGTGAAGAGTAGTTCGACGTTTTAGAGTGAAAGGCGTATTGGCACCTAAATTCAAGTGAAGACCAATAGTCAGTCGCGACAAAAAATCAATGTTAAGCGGCTGTTGGACAATGCAAAGTCATTTGCAAAGATTATCGAATAAGGTGGGGAGTACTGAAAATGTGGGGAGTCTTGTTGTCACCCAGACTCCAGGGAACACCACCGGTTGTTCTCATTGAGTAAATTTTGATGATGACTAGTGGGAGAATGTAAATAATGATAACGATAAAAGAAAAACAGAAAGAACACAACCACAGTGAACCAAGAGAACCGAAACTGTAAAATATTATCCCCCCCCCCAAGAAAAACATGGTTGCGTCTACATCGGAAAGTGTTGTGAAGGGTCAGACTTTCATTGGAGAGTACGGAGAAAAGTGGGGCTTTCTTGAGGCTTTTTGCCGCTCGAACCCCAGGGAATACCAATGTCAGTTGCCAGTGAAAGCTCAAAGGTAAGCGTCGGTTGCGATAATGCAAAGTCATATGTGTTGTTATAGAGCTAAGTGGAGAACATTGCAAATCTGAAGAGACTTGTTATTACTCAGATTCTAGGGAGCACCACAGGTTGTTCTCAAGGAGAGATCCTTTATGACCTGTGTGATAGCTAGTGATGGCCTTTGTGAAAACACCTAGTGAGTTAATAATAATAATAATAATAATAATAATAATAATAATAATAATAATAATAATAAATATTAATAATAATAATAAATATTAGGAGAAAGGATGAGTAGTGGAACAACTTACCTTCTCGAAATGACTGTGGCCTTCGTCGCCACCGTCCCCTCCTCCTCTGTCATCGTCGGTATTGTCGAGGACGCTGTATTCGTTGTATTTATTGTTGTTATTATATAGGATACTATTGTTGTTGTTGTTGTTGGTTTTATTATTGTTATTGTTGTTGTTGTTGTTATTGTAGTAGAGGAGTGAGATGTTTTGCAGCTGCAGGCGATAGCTATTCAACCTCTGCTGGAATTTGAGCGCCTGCAGTTGTACATTGCCGTGCAGGGTGGCGATCTGTGCAAGCAGCGACTTCTCCCTCTTCATGAAGCGGCTTTGCAGCCGGCGCATCTCCGTCTCCAACGAGCCGGTCCGTATCTCCTGCTCGCCGATTTGGCACTTGAGCGCCTCAACGCACTCATGGCCCGCCGTGGCGCTCCTCTGTAACAAGACCAGGCCACAGCCGCGCTGGCAGATGCCCACTGGTCGCCAATCGCAATCGTCTGTCTCGTGGGCCACCAGTTGTCCGAGACTGACCGTCTGAGGGCAGCCCGGGTTGCGGCAGGGAACAGGTCGGTAGGTACAGTCCTGGGAATGCGGCACCAGAACCGTTAGGGGTACGACCGACTGGCAGCCGAGCTCCGCAAATTCGCATTTCACCTGCATGTCCAAGATGAGCTGACGCAGCGGTAGCACGGCTTCAAGGTCAGCCGGGCAAAGATCCTCGTCGGTGGGACACCTTTTTGGACAACAGCCGTGTCTGACGACCCAGGGTAAAATGCATCCGGAACAGAACACGTGTCCACACGGCGTGCGCACGGGGTTGTCGAGAACCCCGAGACAAAGTTTGCATTTTTTCTCATCTTCGACGTTCGAAACGAATTTTTCCACATCAAAACCCATTTTTTTATTAAATAAATTTTTAAGGAACCGTCTAGACGACTCTTTGATGTTTTTAGTATAAGCGCATGTAATTATTTTAAAAAGGAAAATGAAAGTGAAACGAATTTCAATCTGTCTGTGTGTCTGTGTCTAGATTCAACGTTTCTTTTTTTTTTTTTTTACACGGATAAACAAACATTCATATATACTTTCCAATACATTCTGAAGAGCTCGGCTTTGTTTACATCCGGATTTATCGATACTACACGTATTTGTGACCCAATAACTATACGTTGTCCGCACGCAAGCATTTACAAATAGGTATTGTATCCAGTACCGAAATAACCGCTAAAAGGTTGATACGCCGTAAGACAAACTAAAACAAACGATATCAGATGATGCCACTTTTTGTTTGTTTGTTTGTTTGTTTGTTTGTTTGTTTAGAGGAAGTTCTGTCTGTGTATTTTTCTTTTCCTTTTGGGAAAACCGGCGTTCCGATGCAGATTGCAGCGATTTTTTTTTTTTTAAGGATCTTGGCTTAATTAAAGAAAGCAAAAATATCACTCCTATAATGCAGTATTATCGGCTTGCCGATATGTTTCTTTAACTCTTTGTTATTGTTCCTGTTTTTTTTTACTCTTTCAATCCATTTTGATGACAAGGTACTCCAATGTAATCAGGTAATCCGCGCGATTTAGAAAGTGAAAGAAAAAAAAAGAGAATATGGGAGAGAGAGAGAGAGAGAGAGAGAGAGAGAGAGAGAGAGAGAGAGATAGAGAGAGAGAGAGAGAGAGAGAGAGGAAATAAAACAAAATTTTAAAATAAATTTTCAAATAAACTTGAAAATAATATTAAAATAAGTTTTAAAAATGTCGACGTAATATCAAAGAAACAATAACATAAGTAATTAAAGATTTAAACAAACGAAAATAAATGTGTGTGTGTGCGTACATGTGTGTATATATGAATAATATATAATTATAAAGGATCGATTAAAACTTCTATTATTAATAGTTTTAGACTGAATAAAGAAAAATAACACCCATGAACCTGGTTATTACTTTTTCAGCTATAATTAGATAAAATCCTTGTAGAAATCTGGTCATAGCTTGTAAACATTTAATACTATTTTTATTACAGCTTTGTAAATGTTTAACAGAATCCCAATAGTTTCGTAATATTTTATCTATAACTTCGTAATTATTTGATTATATTCTAGTTATAGCTTTATAATGTTTGCTATTATTCGGCATCAAGATTGGTAATATTTTAACAAGATTGTATCTCTGTTATAGTAATAAACTTGGTGAAATATAAATTGTTAATGTTTACGAGCACTACTCGGCTGATATTTACCTACTGGCGGAAACGCATGTCTAAAGAAACAGAACGCACGTGTCAGATATTTAATAGCTGAAAAACGTGCATGGTTATATAAATTATATTTATGTTTATTTAAAATTATATATATAATTCAATTCAAAAATTTATGCTATAAAAAAAAAAAACACGGAGTACTTCTTTTTTTTTTTTGTTTTTTAAGGATGTACCAAAACAAATTTAGAATAATCGATTTCTCAATATATATATATATATATATATAAATATCTATATAAAACAACAAAAAATATATAATAGAAAATAAAAATAAATAAATAAAAAAGAAAGAGACAAAATTCACTTGAAGTAAAAAAAAAAGAGAGAGATTTAGAGAAATTTTGAAAAAATAATCCTTCGTCTTTTTTTGTTTTTGTATGTGTTCCTTTTGAAGAAGCTAAGGGATTTGAGGAGTCGTAGCTATCGCTAAAACTCCGACAAGTTCGCGAATGATTATACACTAGCCGAGCCCATGAATGAATGATCGAATGAATGGGTCTTGATGTCGGAGCAGCAGTTGAAATACAACTTGTAATAGAAGCGGGCACACCAATAGTAGTAGTAATAGTAATATTAGCCGCGCGTAAGAAGCAAAGAAAAAAAAAGAAAAAGGGAACTGCGTAATATCCGAGGAAGCAGAAGGGTTAGAGAAAGGAGTGCAAGGCTTGGATCGCTCTGTTCCGACGTGTGTCTCTACGTGCGCCTGCCGTCGTGTATTTGTTATTTTTGGAAATGCAGAACTCAGCGTGTTTTAGACCGCGTCCGGCTGGCCGCTTCGCGTCGATTTCCTTCCAGGTGCTGACTGCTGTATACGATATCAGTCAGTACATAGGTAAATATTTGATTTTCGGCCTTCGCGCTTATATTAGAGTTAGAGATGATTAAGTTCGATTCCAGGAGACTATCTTCCCAGGCGTTACGTCCTCCGTCAGAGGCGGGTGAATTGCCGGTTATCTGATACGCCACATCGGAGAGTGCCGACGGGCTCGATCACCGTAGCTTTTGAACACATAGAGAATACTCTCTTTTTTGGGGTGGGGCACTGGGGCAGTGGGCACTGGATCTGATCTCTCGTCTCGTTAGATAACGAGAAAGAGTTATTACATCTTCCAATCTATAATGAAGATCACCCCCACACCCACATAGAATACCTAGGGTATCTATCTATCTATCTATCTATCTATCTATCTATCTATCTATCTCTCTCTCTCTCTCTCTCTCTCTATATATATATATATATATATACACACATACATACATACATACATACATACAAACATATATATATATATATATATATATATACACACACACACATATATATAAACAGAGAGAGAGAGAGAGAGAGAGAGAGAGAGAGAGAGAGAGAGAGAGAGAAATGTATACTATATATATATATATATATATATATATATATATATATATATATATATATATATATATACTAGCAGGGTATTTATTTGCTCCCCCACCGAGCAAATTAGGCACAAGGCCGATTTTTAATGTGAGGAGTGAAGGGGAAATGGAAACCAACTCCCCGGGAAGTAAGGGAGCTGGATAATGTCAATTTGTATAAAGGGTTGCCCCTACATTGACCAAGGTCTTATATGTGGGGCTACAACACATATGGTATTTGCTTGCAGTATTTGCCGGAACAGATACTACACTTATTACTAGCAGCCAGCCAGCATAAATATATCTTTATTCATACAGAAACGTAGACATGTGCATATGAATATTATGTTCTTTTTTCTAAGCAGTTCACTTCTTGTAAGTAAAAAAAAAAAAAAAAAAAAAAAATACTCGAACTCAGATCGAAACCAAAACCTAACTACAGTGAGTTAAGTACGATAACCATTAGGCCAGCTTGACACAATCTTTATAAAGTGTTTTCAGACCTACTTATTCTTAACATAAAGAATCTGCCATATGAACCATTCACACATGCGCATTCGTTAAACAGTTAGCAAACAGATAAAAATTTGACGACCCTCAGGTATTAATTTTTCAATTTTAACCCCTTAACAGTCCTTTTTTATGAAAACCAAATAAAAAGTTTTCCACGCGCTTACATACCCTATATACCAAATTTCAAGTCTTTAGATCAAAAATCCGTTGAGTATATAGGTTGAGAAGTGTTCTTATACACACGCACACACACACACACACATTCTCGCTTTTAGAGATATATAGTTTATTATTTCATGCATTTGCATATAATTTTATGTATTTGTTTTTTAGGATTTACCGATACGGTGTTCAGTACGTGAGTAGAACTAGGTAATATGGAACGCTTACAGTTATTCTTATACCTACATACATCAATGTTTTGTGGTTACGCAGTCATCAGTTTAGGAGTGCTTATTACTGCTAGTCAGGAGATTCGAAGACAATAACAAAGTCACAGTAGCTTCATAGTCTAGCATCGTACTTCAAAGCCACCGGCAATTAACACAAGAAGGAAATTAAGTATCTATACAATCCAGGTCGGCGAGCATACATAGTAAATAATCAGAAAGTATTCAACGACCGGAGATCGGAATGTTGCATTTGCGCATGAGTTGATTACTTTTTCTTTATTTCGTTAGAGGGCTCAAATATAATTGTTAAAGGGCCTTTATAACCACTATCAGAACCTGTGGAAATTCCACAGTGGCATCATTTATATATAATATCTTGCTGCTGGGCATTTTGTAGACGCTCAGCATGAATAGATACCTTGCAATATTATTGTAGCCCTTTTGTTAAAACTGTAAAAGTATTTATCTAAGTAATATAGTTAATTTCGTGTCAGAATATATCTGGTTGTTACGGTTTATCTCCAATATCCTTATAGGAGTTTGTGACGTATTCCCATCGTATGGACGCCCGGCGTGAACGGAAACCCAACAATATTATTATACCATCTTTAGACAGAACAGCTCCTACCCTTGGGTCCCAGTCAGAAAACCAAGAATGTATATTTGAGTTTTACGTCGGCTAAAAGCAACAAAAAATTTTTATTGTAATTTTTTTACATTGCGTATTCGATGATGGGGAGATCCTATTTATTAAAAAGTCGGATAGCTGATAACTAGGGCTGTGACAACAGCATATTATTTTCCTTGTTTTGACTCTCGAGTATATATCCGTTAATATCTAATATGTTTTCATATAGACTGATGTGGTTCTCGGTTGATTGACTGTGTCTTACTGCGTCGGATATATACTTGAGAGTCAAAAGAATGAAAAGAATATGCTGTTGTCACAGTCCTAGTGATAACAAACAACGAAAATAAAATTAGCGTATCTATATACTCATTTAATGTTCGTAGTATGTTATCACTTTCTATCCCCCTTTTTAAAAAATACGATCTCCCGATCGAATAATTTATAATCCAAAAGCCGCCACACAGGTACTACAGTATTAATATATAGATAATATTAAAAAAAATATTAACAATTATATATATATACTTGCAGGGAGGCCCGACGTTCCACGGGATTGAATGATTATTAACGAATATTTCACACTGCTATATTTTTTGCCATCAAAATCCGTGTAATCGCCCAGGAGGAAGCTTCACATGCCTCCATACTTCAACTTCGTCCAAAATATATGTTATTCTACATTGCACTCTAGAGAACATATGGTTTCTTTTATAAAAT
>NC_136510.1:93680634-93710634 GCF_053919585.1 Euprymna scolopes
TAGATATACTGAGCGGTGCCTATATCTTCTGAGATATATATCGTGATACATATCGAGACGATAGATCTTCCGATAAATATACCGAAAGGGATAGAGATATACCAATAGATCAACAAACAAGAGGACATGATCGATTAAATGTTTTGTGTATTAATTGATAACGAGATACGACGAGACACGTTCTCGTCATTCGCCATTAAACGCTTCTTTGTACTTTTTCTTTTTATCTCCACTTTTCAGATGTCATTTTTCGATTCCCCCCCCCCCCCAAAAAAAAAGATTTCATTCATTTTCTCTAAAAAATTCTTAACATTTCTTTAGAGACAACACCTTCAGACATTTTTAAATTGAAGTCTTTTTTTTTTCTTCTTTTATTGAGATGCGTCATATCTTTGCCGGATAATCTATTCGTTGGTTGGTCTGTAATACTCAAATTTAGTCTGCCAGGTTGAAGTCTTTGCACTAATAGGCCCTTCGATTTAACAGCCGCATTTTAAAAATATAGGATTTTATATTGCACTAGCAAGGCTATCCGTCGTTTTCGGGCAAGAAAAAACTAAATAGATGTTAAATAATGTTAATTTTCTTACCACCATACAAGAAAGACCCTTTTTTGATGCCCAGAGAGAGAGAGAGAGAGAGAGAGAGAGAGAGAGAGAGAGAGAGAGAGAGAGAGAGGGCATTAAAGCACCACTGAAAGCGAAAATAAAAAAAATTAAGGATGCCTCCAGAGCACTACTCAAACTAATTTTCTCTATTCATATTTTGGTAAAAAATGGCAACAGTTAAAACACGATAAATTTAATCCGTAGTTAGCGACTTTCTGTCTGAAAAAAAAAAACAAAACAAAAAACAAAAAACAAACAAAAATAAAAAATAGCGGACCCATTTCTTGGGTTCATCAGACTACTGTTCTCATCTTGAGTGTCATTTTCACAGCGCTTCAGTCGATGTAATCTCCGACCGTCTTCAGGTGTATCTTGTCGAACTCAGGAATGTTTCTGTCGAACTCGGAAATTTGGACGGAATTTCGAGCGGAAACCATTGTTTATTTCACAGTCAGCCATGACTGGATAGAGGTCCTAAGTAATTTGCAATTGTATTTTTCGGTCGCCCACACTGAGGATTGAACCTTCAATCTTCAGGAAAATATCAATTCTTACAATAGATTTTTCTAAGTATTCTAACCACTCCGCCACGGGTCCTTGCGGACAATTCTAGTACGAAACGTCGTGAAAATCACACAAAAGATGAGAATAGTCGTCCGATGAATCCAAATAATATGATAACCAATCCGCATCTAAAAAATTAGGCTACACTAATTACATAACATTAAAAACATGTTTTATTCTGGATAACATTAAATGATATAACATGCTACTTTACCCGACCCACCAAGAAAGTTTAATCGTCTTTTTCTAAATTTTAGATATTATTTACGTTGATTAAAAATTACCAACTTTTGAGGGATTTGTTGTATATTTTTTGAGTTTTAGCTAAATATATAAACACATGCTTAGAAGTTAGTTGATTTACCTCTGCCAAGGTCAACTGTTTTGTTTTCAATTTCGACCCCTTATCAGCTATATTTGTCGGCTAAAATCAAAATCAAAAAAATTCCCGATGTACACTACATATCAACTATTAAGTCTCTATACCAAATAATTGGAGAGAAGTTTAGTACATACATACATACATACATACATACATACATACATACATACATGCATGCACACACAGATGATGGCAGCAAATTATTCTTCGAATATTGCTATTACTTGATATAGCATAATATATATATATTATATATATAATATATATATATATATATATATATATATATATATATATATATATATATATATATATATATAGGACAACAAGAGTATGAAATGAAGACACAAAACTATATATTGGTAGATATAGAATGGATCATTTATTGAATAATGGAATACAGGCAAAATTTTGGGGATAGAAGGGACTCTTTATACCAGGGCATTTCGAAGCCTGTTACTCTCATCAGCAGAGTAGAGAAGGTGCTAGGTAGCATGGGGAAGATGCGGCATCTAGCGTAAGGTTCATTAGGGATGAAAAAAACTATGAGGAATTATAGAATGTTGGGGGAAGCTTTATTGAATTCTAAATAAATAAGGAGAAGCTTATTATATATAGTATGATATATAAGAATATATATGGTCTTTAACATAGTATTGAGATTAAGGGGTATATGTATTATGGTTAAGTAGGGGGTGTATTGTTGCTTTGTGGTAATTTATTTTAACGGTTTGTGGGGTGTCTATTTTCTATGGAGTGGGTAATTTTGATTAATTTGGGGTGAGGGTTATGTAAGGTTGTAAAACTAAAAGTTAATATCGGCAATATATTTATACTATACATTATAATATACATTAAGCTATATATATATATATATATATATATATATATATATATATATACAGAAACATATAACTATATTTGCCAACTTCATTGAATGTTTTGCCGTTTTAGGCTACAGACAGCCTTTTTGTTATCGAGATACACATTGATGGGAAAAAGTGTCTAATTTATATCAAGGAATGCCTGTGCTTGAGGCTTTTTATAGTGAGAAAAGACTTTGCACCGAGACAATCCCACTATCTAAACAACTGCCACATTGAATCAAAAAGAAGAACAAGTCAACATCATTGGAAGCAGCAGCCGCCGCAGGTTTTATATCTGAGTTTTCCTTCTCCTAGAGAGGTTGCCTTGACCACGGCTTACGGGAGCCCTCTCCACTCACCATGCCATTTGATCCATAACTGCGCACCAGAGCATACTCCACACGCCGGTGGCTCATGCATGGCGCAGTTGACAGGCGTAAGCTCCTCTGGAGATTTCTGTCAGGGTTACCTCACTCTTGGCCTTTGGTTAAATAACCTTGGCTCACAAGGCAGTGGAGGTCCAGTTATACAGCGCCGTTCATCAGAGCCCCGTTTGCGTGGCAGTGGTCACTACGTGCACGTGGGGTTGATTTGTCTGGGAGAAGCATAATATGACACTAAGACATCTGTGTGCTTTTAACACACGTTCACACCAGACCTTGACCACATACATACATACATACATACATACATACATGATGATTGCAACGTCTTGTCAGACGAGTGCCACTCCCTTAGACACTTAAAGTCCATAAGCCCAAATGCCTGAGGGAGTATCGATACACAGATGATGTTACAGAGTCTTAGCTTTGTACGACAGCTAAGTCTCTCTCTCGGTTCAAAATATTGAGATCCAGCAACAAGCAAGAGCAAGATAGCCAGCAACAAATCAAATTGCAGACCCGCTTAATGCGGGTACTGGTCTCCCGCTTTATGGTTTTTTAAATCAGAGATTTGCTTCTCCTAGAAAGGTTGCCTTCACTACGGCTTACGGGAGCCCTCTCCACCCCAACACATATATACATACACACAAATATACACGGTGCTAGTTGGCCGTTGACCCCGAAAAAGGGTTCATTCATACATACATACATACATACATACATACATACATACATACACACATATATATATATATATAAACATGTCAGTATGCTTGAACGTTTTCATCTTAAATTCTACGCAGTTATGAACAATGTAGAAACTATGCAAAAAAAAGAATAGCGCGTAAAAGTCAAATGCAGAAAACAAAAAAAATGCAAAAAAAAAAAACAAACAAACAAAAAAAACAGAAACATACAGCCAATTGCTTTTAAATATTTGAAGATTAATAATAAATAATAAATTCCTTAGAAATAAAACGAAGTCCATCACCGGAAATCGAAACCTTAAGCCAACAGAGCTATTTGGACTTTCTTACACATGCTATAGCATAAAACCTTATCGTAATAAAATCATAATAATTTCAGCATTATATCGCAGGTTTAGATTGTGTTTGAAAATATGTATTCAAAACATAAAAGATAAAAAAATAAATGAATGCGTAAACAATATTAACAGCATTGGAAATTATTTTAGTAATCCAAAACGATTTTGCATTGTTTACATTATCCGGAGTACTGCTCTTATCCTGAGCGTTTTTATCACAACGTTTCCTCCGATGTAACCTCCGACCTTATTTAGATTCAGCTTGTGGAATTCAGATATCTTTCTGTTGAATTCGGGAATCTGTACCGTATTTCGAACTTGACCCTTTATTTCATCCATGGTGTTAGCATGTACTCGCTAACAATTTAATATTTAATATATAATAGAATTTGGCCCTGTCGAGTACGCCCTAAAATGGAGTGCGCCATATTATGCGTCCGGGCGAAGTTGAGTAACCCTGCTGATAAATTCTTATTAGTCACTAGCATTTCCGCCTGGCGTTGCCCCGGTGTTTGGAGGTTTATGTTAAGCAAAAAAATAAAAAAAAAAAAAGAAAGAAAAAAAAGCGGTCAATTTTTTTTTTTTTACATGGGGGTCACAACTTATCAAGGCCCGAAGGCAACTCAGGGATAAGGGTTATTGCGTGTACAGTAATCAATGAGATAGTAATCATTAGTATTGGGGGTTTTGATAGAGTGCCTTACTTAAGGGGGCGGTTTGTCAGGAGTTTGTTTATGTTGGATTTGAAGACATCCAAGTTGTAGTCAGGTGGGAAACAGGCAAACGGAAGAGAATTCCACAGTCGTGCACTTTTGAGAAAGAAGTACTGCTCATGGAATCTACGTTTGGATTTAGGCACAGATAAAGAGTGGGGAAAATTATTGACAATAGTGTCAGCCAGACGAGTGTTTCTCGTGAAAGATTGGCGAGGGGGGGGGCAGAGATTGGAGCTCAGACGAGTACTTGCCATGGAAATAACGATAAAACAAAGACAGGCTCGCATCGTCTCTTCTGTAGGAGAGAGGCTGCAGGGAAGAGAAAAAGGCATCCCCTACTAAGCCACGAAGTCTATTTTGTACTCTGTAAAGGCAGGGTAGGTTGCTTTTAGCACTCCTGTCCAGATGTGACAGCAGTACTTCATCCTTGGACGTACCTGGCTTTTATACAGACCCTGTATATATAATTGTGAAGAATAATTATTTTTTACCTACAGACACTAGTGCTTCATACTTTAACAATCATCAGCGCAAGAAACGGCGATGGCTACTGGTCGAAGGATTCGAACTTCAAAAGGAAACCACATTTGACTTTTCTAGCGAGGCTATAAACCACCGTCAACCGCCACGGAATGAAGGGAAATTTTAACATTAATGGAGACGATCTATAATGAGCAACAGGGGAAGCTGGCTAAGCTGCTTTTTAAAATTTTATTTCTTAGTGTCCAACATTTAAGAATTTATTTTTTAAAAGGGCGAAATAATTATAGAGTTAAAAAAAATAATTTTATATACCTACAAACAATAGTGTTTCATGCTTTTGCAATCATCAGTGTAAGAAGTGACGATTGCCGCTGGTTGAAGGATTAGAACCGCGCAACGAAGCCACATTTGGCTCTTCTAGCGAAGACCTAACTGTAAAAGTATTTTTGATACAAAAACGATTACTTCTGATGTGTTAATTTTTTTTTCGTCTTTTAACGTGAATTAAGTTGTTTTTTTTTTAATAGATACCACTGATAATGAATACCAGACGATCCACCTTGTGAACCAGCAACGGTAGAAGAGCGGCATATTAACACACCTAACCTTTTTGGCTAACGGTAAAATTTTGTGAAGAACTCGCTAGCGACGACTAATGACCAGACGACCAACCTCGCAGACGTCATGGAGAGCGAATATGCTGTTCTTATTATCGCAAAGCAATAAAAAAAAAAAAAACATAACAAAAATCGTTAGTATGAAAATTGTGTTGCCACACGACTTAGTGGCCTTCGCGTTTTGTGCAGCCCGGAGCTAAAACTGACGTTATATGCGTAGTTCGGTCGAGCAGTGAGTGTCTAAATTCATTTGAGGAGTCCGAGACTAGATGATGTCACATTTCTGACTCAGCGGTTTAGGGATCGAATTTAACTTGTAAACGTCGTTACTATGGACAACAGTCGTTAGGAGCGGTAGGATTCCTACTTACAATGCCTCCCCACGGGACAGAATTAGACATCAGGGTCGTTTTTTAATGTGGAGAAAAGAAATAAAAATAAAAAATTGTCTCAGTCATGAAGGACTTATCCTCCACTAACAGAGAACAAGAAATTGAAATGTAGCATCTGAAGAACAGATACTACATTTTGAGGTATTTATTTGCTCCCCCACTGAGCAAATTAGGCACAAGGCCGATTTTTAAAGTGATGAGTGAGGAGGAAATGGGGACCAACTCCCCGGGGAGTAGGGGAGCTGGATAGTGACAATTGGTATGAAGGGTTGCCCCTACATTGACCAAGGTCTTATATGTGGGGTTTCCCCCACATATGGTCTTTGCTTGCAGTATCTGTTCCGGCAGTAACTACACTTTGATCTGTGCCCGAACGCCAAGAGTGTTACAGGAGTACTATTGCCACGTCTAGGGATGGGGAGCTGTTAAGAGCATCTTTTCTTGCTTTGACAAGGTTTAAAACCGGCTTTGAAATCTAGTAGGTGATATCATGTTCTCTCCCTTGCAATGTCTTTCTCAAAGAAGAGACATATCAGTTGCGAGTTTATCTCGGTCCCACCGTTATAGCCTTAATATATGCACAATCTAGCCACTTGCCCCCTTGCGAAACATTCATGATATACACTCGTCTTACTACAACTACTATATTGTCAACAATTTACGTCATTCTCTATCTGTGCCTAAATCTAAACGCAAATTCCACGAATAATCTTTCTTTCCTAGAACTGCCCGTCTGTGGAACTCTGTACTACTGGCCTGTTTTCCAGCTGACTACAACATGGTCGCTTCAAGTCCAAATGTAAAAGAAATTCTTGTTGATCCATACCCTTAAATAATCAAATTCAAATTTCTACCACTATCGATAACTAAGCTGTTGTCTCACTGACCAGACACCCTGTCCACTCAGTAATCATTTAGTGTAACAAAGCGCGTTTGGGCGCGTGTGAAAATATCAACAGGAGCTGTAGAGTAGCTGGTTTGCGAAGATATTAGTGGCAGTAACCGTTAAAACACATATGCAAATTAGGAAGTGGTTTGCGTCACAAGAAAAAGAAAAGGACAACACGTAGTCGAGAGGGAGGCAAAGTGTGCTCTCCAGGAAGGATAGACATGTAAAGTGGAAGAAAAGAAATGACTGGCTATGGCCAGCCTGGTGTCAGAAGAAAGAAAAACGCGAGCAGGGTGAGATAGATGTGTGACCTTGTGGTGACGACGTGAAAATTTTAAGCTGGTGTCGAGACGGCAGGGTTTTGTTAATCTTATGGCAAACGAAATGAACAGTAAAATAACAAACGAAAAAAAAAGAAGAAGAACCATTGTTTGGAAAGTAACGGTTATAAATATATTTTGCTAAAAGAGAAAAAAAAACGAATCGCATTTTTGTTTCTTTCCTTTTATTTATTTGTTTCTTTACAACGGTAGCAGACGGCTTAAGGGAGTCGAGAGAGGTTTAGACTGCAATGAACACGGTTCGAGCGTAACGGTCACGTTACATTACCTCGAGCGATCTCCAGGCCTTGATAAGTGGTAACTTCCATGTAAGAAAAAAATCTTTTTTTAAAAAAATTTAAATTTCGTTTGAATAGACGCATCTTAAAACTTTCTTTCTTGATTGATTTGTCCTCGCAACAGTAAAAGAGACTTCGTCGATCGGACACTGATACGTTTCCGTTTCAAGTACAACTTTCATCGCAAGACATCTGCGTTCGTGTTTTTATATTCGTTCGAAGCCTCCCCATCTTTTCTCTTTTCTTTTGTACTTCGACTACGGTTCGGACAGAGAGCGTCTCACACACGTCAACTCGAGTCGGGATCAAGTCCTAGCTGTGCGTGTGTCTGTCTATCAGGTCGGGATCATATGCGCAGTTGTGTGCGTGTGTGAGTTTTCACAGAGGGCATTATTTACAAAGTTTTACTCATTGCGGTAAAAAAAAAAACAACAAAAATCTATGCACGAAAAGAAATAAAGAGAGGTTCGGAAGTGTGAACACACACATACATAAGCACACATCCATACACAAACATACATACATACACACACATATACATACATACGCATCTACAAACACACTTAATGGCCTTCGAATATCGCCAAGCTACGGTGAAAAACCTTAATGGGCGAAACGTGTTATTCTCTACGAGCTTGACATCCGGCGTTGCCCGGTCGTACAATACCCTTAAACATGATATTTTAATTTATGAAGATTGCGTATGTATTATTATAGAATCACTCCTCTGTTGAATATTACATATTACGAGGAATAATTTGCTCGGCGGACTAATTCGAAAAATAAAATAAAATAAATAATAATTATGATAATGTCGTTCATCAAATTCCGCCTGTGTTTGTTTACAATATCACGTCAGCTGATATGATATTTGGACTTGACGATGAAGCTCTGGAAAAGTAATTTCTGATTAATGTTTGGTTTAAAATTAGCAAACGAAGAAATGATTTGCGGCGATTTTAAATGGTATCTTTTCTTTTATCATACACTGAACGCATTAATAAGAACATATTAAAATGAAATGGTGTGATGCATTCGGGCTTGAACAGGGGGATCATTTGATTTGCAGTCAAATGCTTTACGACTAAGCTATATCTCCAGATGACAATTTATTTTTTAAGAAGAAATGATTTGCTGAGATTTTATGATTTCCTTTGGCCGGTGTAACGTAAAATATTCCCCTACAAAAATTCCTTTTTATCTGTGAAAGAGAAAGACTATTTGTAAGGTCGTTTTTTTTCGATTTTCGAAATTTATTTGCTGAGATTTTATTATTTCCGCTGTTGCCAACTGAGATAAAAAATAAAAAAATGCTAGATACAGGAAAATATATCTCCAGAAAATCGCTATATTTTTAACTTTTTCCGTCTAAAATTTTCAAAAACCACTAATTCGAAACAAAAAGAAAAATATCTCCAAAAAGAAACAAAAACACTATATTTTAACTTTCTACCTTACATAAAGAAGGAATATACAAAAATATTCCGTGTTTTCATTTTTGGTATTATATTGAAGATGTAAGCTCCCTAGAAGTTTTAAAATTTTATCAGCTAATTTTACCTGTTTTTCGGAGTAGAAATATTTTGTTTGCAAGAAACAGATCATAAAATCAAACAGTGTTTAATATAATAAAATTTAAATCGAACTATATAAAGAATTAAACATCACAATAATGGCGTGACCAAAATATTAAATAATACCGAATATATTCTCCTGAGATACCAGAAAAATTAAAAATTATAAGCGAAATCTGCAAAACACAGGCACCACATTCATGCGTGTATTAATTGACAGATGTTAGAATCATTATAGAAGGGGAAATTAGCGAGGTTAGGTAAATGCCACAAATGTAAAATGCCACAAATGTAAAAATGGGGAAAATAGCACAAGATGAAAATCTTTGAGAATATAGATAGAGGGAAAACATTAAGTAGTTTAGAATATAAAAAATAAATTATATCTCTATTTAAAAGCAGATAAGGACCCTTAGCTATCCTTCTCCAAGAAATAAGATTCTATAATTTTAGAATTTTCAGTGGGGATCATTTCTTGATATTTATTAAAATGATCCCTTATTTTCAGGACATTGTAACATTTTGGGACAAATAAATCATCTTTAATGTCCGTCCAATCATAGATCTTACTTGCAATGTAATAACACCACACGAAATCATACAGAATTTATTTCCCATGACAAAAAAAATTGAATCCTAAATCGGGGAAAAACCTTGAAAATAAGGGTGTTACTTTACATTTAATTGGACAGCACTTTTTCTGGTCACCGCCATTCTCAATTGTATATTATTTTTGTCGCTTCCGAATATTTTAAAAAGTAAAAAAAATACGATTTACATATTTACAAATGTTACAATATATATTTTTTTATTTGTATTATTTTTTTACTTTTACAAATAAAATTAACGGTAAAATATAGTATCCTTTGTGATACTACATGTTATCTTTTTTGCCTTTGTCAACGAATGAGAAACTGAGGATTAAAAAAAAAAGTCGTCCCAATCTCGAATGCCTCTTTTTGGGGGATAGCGATGTTTTCACAACATTAAAAAAAATGACCTTTTGTCTAACTTTGCCATCGTGGGAAGACAAGTATATGTTTTCTACATGTTGAACACTTTGTTTCTGTTTTTAATGTTTGCTCAAAAATAAACGCAAGAAATTTCGCTGAGGTGTCAACATATGCTGCATCTTAAAAGTTGTTCGCGCTGACAATTAAATGTAATACGTTGAAAAAGTTAGTAAAAATAAGTAAAACAAAATAACATATCTAATTACACCTAGGTTGAAAGTAGGTCATCTTTCACAAAGTTATTATCTATCTGGTTGTGCTCTTTGCCTGGACCAATGTGGTTTCTCTCTCTTTCCAGATTTTCCTGACTTCTATCAGATCTTCAGGATCACAGTTGGCTTCATGTGCAATTTGTTGGATGTATGTGGATCTAAGTCGTTCTAAGCTCGTGCGCCCATGCCATGAAGTTCATATCAATGTATTTCTCGCCAGCTTTTTCTTGCTCCTCTGGCAGTGACCGGCAAATCGTAGACGTCGTAAATATGGCAGGTGGGTTGACATAAAGTTACTGCATCGTGGGATGATCTTGCCAAGATATATTTAACACTGTTCGTAACATATGTGTGTAAGTGGCATCTAGCTTTCTTTTTGGTGAGTATCCAGGTTGTAGCACTGTAAACAAAGACAGAGTCCACAACTGCTTTAAAGAACTGCCTTTTCAATTTGTCAGTTAGCCTTGAAGTCCATACATTATCTAATGCAGCCCATGTTTTTGAGATGCGAATTTTGATATCTCTCTCCGTCGAACCTATATTGCTGCCCAGGTACTTAAACTCGGTTAACTTTTTCAGTGTTGTTTCCATCTAGAAGTTTGGACTGCCGCCTTCGCATTGAAAGTCATAAACTTTGTCCAGAAGCAAACCCCATCCATCAGTACACATAACTGACGCAAATTACGCTGATGGTATTACTATGTTCGCAAATAACACTGCTGATGTGCAAACGCTATTACGCGAACTAGAAACGTTTGCAAATGACATTGGTATTTACGTTAATGCGGAACAACATAAAAAAAAATCTTTTTAAAAAGTTAACAAAAAAATAAATAAATAAATAAACAAACAAACAAAACAAAAACACAAGAAAATTAAATAGAATATTATTGCTTGAGTGTTTCGGTTTCTAATCGATCTATTGACTTTTTTCCCCCGCACGAGATGTGGGAATGGATGAGCTTCATGTTGTAGTCATATTTGGGCTAATGCATCTGCTACTAGTCTCTCACTCCTAGACAAGTTTCAAAGGAGAGTCGCCAACCTGATAGGTCCTGAACTGTCATTTAAGCTTCAGCCTCTGTCCCATCGACGAAATGTAGCATCCCTCTGCCTGTTCTACAAGTACGTTAACGGTGAACACTCCGACGAACTGCAAACACTTGTACCCCCTCGACGTAAATACCCCCGACAAACCCGACAAGCAGCAAAATCCCACCCCTTCACAGTTGAGATCCCCAGATGTAAGAGACCTTCTACTCCTGTAGTTTCTTCCCCAGAACCGCTAGATTTTGGAATTCCCTTCCGGGGTCTTGCTTCCCCAACTATACTGACATGCAGAATTTCAAGTGTAACGTGAACCGACATCTTGCTACCCAACTCCCCACATAGTACACCTGTAGCTTATGTCCCTGATAGTAGCCCCTCCTACATCAAAGTGGCAATGTGCCTTGTTTGGGGTGAAAATGTAATTTAAAAAAAGAAATCTGTTCTTTTTTCCAAATGATTTTTTTTAATTACTTAAACATAGTATAAATACAAATTTTACATTAATTTATATATTTCCTATTTTATTTATCTCTTCAGTATTGAGTTCGATTTAGTATCAATATCTGTCTTATATACTCATCCACCGAGAGACTGTTAATCTAGTCTGGCTAGATGAAAAATTACTTCAAACTGAGATCGTTTTGTACAGAGTAGCACAAGTTTCAGAAACAAAGGGAAATATTAATGCTTATATACGCACTACCAGATGCCTAGAGGTATCTATTCTTTTACCCATACATATGTATTATTGTTGATTGCAGCCGGAAATTTTCTTTACGAAAGGGATGGATTTATTAAGGGATGATAGACATACGCATGAAAACAGTTTCGCTAACCCAGACTATCAAGTATCCCAAGTTGTGATACTTAAAACCCGACTGTTTTTTGATACGAAAACTCAACCGTTCTGTCAAAACATGTAAATATACTATACGCACGTATATATGTCATATACCCCCCCCACACACACATATGTATATATATCCTTCGGTCGCTCTATCTTGCTGTCTGGTCTGCATATCTGTTTGCTAACCTATCTTTATCAACAAGTTTCTGTTTACGGTTTCAATGATGCTAACATTTTTTATTTATTTAATATCGATTACTACTAAAAAATGATCCCATATATCGATCAGCCTTTTATCTTTTGATCTATTTGAATCTCTAGTTTCGCGTCAGTTACAGACACGCAAATGGTGATAGTGTTTTCTACTGGGTTTCGAGTTCGACCACCCTTCAGAGAAGTAAGAGTATTTGCACATGTAAGTGTGAAGCATGGGTTTCGTAATCTCCAAATATTCCTCTTCTGAATCGACACTGCCTGATTCCAATGACAAGAAGAAATCCAGGGCGACTGGAAACAATGCTGAGAAAATCAAGGGGCGCATACAGCGGCTGGTATCCCTAAATAAGCACCAATTTTAGTACTGATCAAATTTAACGTTGATTAACTTCGATGATTTCACGAAAACCGGTGTGTTAACGTGATTATACTATACATACATACACATACATACATATACAAATGAATATACTATTTTTTTTACAAAGGAGTCACCTTTACTTAAGGCCCAGAGGCTACTCGAGGATAAGAGTTAATGAGTGTATGGTAGTCAATGGGACAATATCGTGGTATAGTTAGTAGTGGAAATTTGATGAATTGAATTACTTAAGGAGCGGCTCATGAAGAACTTGTTTACATTGGACTTGAAAGCCATCATGTCGTAGTTAGCTGGAAAAGCAAACGGAACAGAGTTCTACAGGCGTGCAATTCTAAGCAAAAAGCTTTGTTCATGGAATCCACGTTTAGGTTGAGGCACCGATAAAGAATATGGGAAATTATTGATGGTGGTTTCGGTTAGACGAGTGTTTTTCATGAAAGGTTGGCAAGGAGGCTATGGATTGGAGCTTAGATGCGCACTTGTCATGAAAATAAGAAAAGAGCAGGGACAGACTCGCATCTACTAGACATGAACATTTAACGGAACACACACTACATACAGTGAGTGAACGTAAGATGTCTCATCCCAAGCTAAACTAAATTATAAGAAAATTAGAAAAAAAGTGAACCAAATGTAAGACAACTTTTTTTTTTTAAA
Organism: Euprymna scolopes; assembly: GCF_053919585.1. NCBI lineage: Eukaryota > Metazoa > Mollusca > Cephalopoda > Sepiida > Sepiolidae > Euprymna > Euprymna scolopes. Next base: position 93,694,147 of record NC_136510.1, read on the forward strand.
TATAAAGGGCTACTACCTGGAACATAATTTGCAGGGATACTATGCGGGGAATTGAGCAGCAAGATGTCTGTTTAGATTATACATGAACTTCTGCATGTCAATACAGTTAGAGAAGCAGGAACCCAAGGAATTCCAAAGTCCAGCAGTCCTAGGGCAGAAACTCTTAAAATAACTGGCTTTCTGGCATCTGTAAATCGAGGAGATTGAACGAAGTACTCTCAGGTAAGGTATCATTAGCCACGGCTATTAGTAGCTGAGACTGTTTATTGTAATTATTAAAGCAAAAAAGCTTTGTCTTGGCAGAATTGAATATAACAATCCATTACAAGGATTGTTAGTATCTTAAAAAGCTCTGTCGGTTGAAGTCTCTGAAATAGTGGATGAATATTAGGACGCTCTATCCTCAGAACAAACAAAAAATATAAGATATTTGAAAAAAAATGGACCAAAGGCAACGTCGATTCATGGCTTCGAATTTCCTGGCAGGAATATATATATATATATATATATATATATATATATATATATATATATATATATATATACAAGCGGGGCTACTAATTTGATGTTGATTATATTTGTCCAGAAAGATCCCCTGCAAATATTAAGAGTATTATAGTAAATAACAATGTTTTCAAATCTTAGGGAACGAAACGGAACGAAACGAAATAAAACGGAAACGGTATAATGTATGGTTTAAAAAAATGGAAAGAGTGTGAAACTGCGAAAAAAAAGTAACCAATATATTTGTCTTAGTGTGAAAATGTGACCCACGTAAAACTAAGCGCGGTTTTAGGTGTAAAATTAATATTTTAGATTACGAAATGCGATAATTACGATGGTATAATTAATTTGGCCGAAGAAGTAATATCGGTACTAGTGCAGAGAGTGATCCGGACGTAAATAATAACGTTATCATTTAAAAAGCCATTCTTACTATGGGGAGGGGAGGGTGTTTTGTACCTATTCTATACTTCAACCTTACAATTGAATAAAAAAACATATCATAAAACTTTAATTAAACTTGGAAATACGATTTAAAAAATAGTGCGGATCACTCTCTGCACTAGCACTGTAATATCTAACTGTGCGAGCAGAAAAAAAACAAAAACAAAACAACGCTGCCAAACTTACTAGAAAGTTCGTAAGAATGTAAACAGAAAAAAGAAAAATCGAACTGGACGAAACCAAATAAAACGGAAATAAATATATAAAAATAACGATGTCAAAGTTTCCAGAAAGATAGGAAAAATGTAAACAGAAAAATAGAACGGAACGAAACGAAATCTGACGACATTCATGTAATATATGGTTCCCAGAAAAAATAAAGAAATAAATAAAAATAAAATGGAAAGAATGTATTTGTGATTTGTTTGTAATAGTGCAAAAATGTGGAAAACGTGTAAGTAATTTATTTATAAATGTGAACAACGTATAAATAATCCATGTAATTTCTTTGTGTTTTTTTAGTGTTGAAAAAATCCGGCCGTATTACAAAGAAAGAAACGATGTTAAACTTGCGGAAGGAAGAGGAAAAACGGAAAGAGAGAAGAACGAAATAAACAAAATGTAAACCTCGTAAAAACAGAAACAGAGGATAGTTTATAAAGATAAAAATAAATAAATAAAAATGAAAAGAAACGGTGAGGGACTTGCCGAAAAAGAGGGGAAACACAGAAAGAGAGAAGAAATAATTTGAGAAAAGGAGAGATCGGGAAAACGAAAAGCAGAGGGGAACATACATGAATCCTTTCCCCCCAAAAGCCAAGAAAACGATGTTGTAATTGCCGAAGAATGCGAAATAAAACGGAATTGAAGTATCATAAGTTTTAATGCGCCGTAAAGAAATGTAAAGTTGTTTGGTTTGAGTCTTTTCTTTAATTTTTAACCAACGTAAAAATTAGCGTGGTGCGTTTCACCTTAATTGCAGTCGAGTTTTTATGAAAACCTAAACCGGCGTTCGTCTTTATTTGTCTCCTGTGAATGGTCACGGACAGTTTAAATGAGTGGCGGTGGAAGTATGAATTTTTTAGAGAGAGATGACTTTACTACTTCCATTGATCGTAAGCGGTTTTGGCAGTGAACTCTCACCAGATATAATATAGGAAGCTCCGATCTGCGAGTTAGTGGATAGCTAATATGCCTATAACACACTTCAGATATCGTGATGCAGTTTGTGCATAGTACTTCTGCATAAAATATATAGACTCTTAATACTATTAAGGTCAAAGTCATACGTGAAAAATGAGTTCATTGTATTTATATAGAAGAGAAGAAGAGAAGAAGAAGAGGAGGAAGAAGAAGAAGAGAATATATATGTATATATATATATATATATATATATTAAAGTATGTTTTTGAAATGTCGTAACTTTCAAGGTATACCGTTTTCGTTTAAGGGGTCTAGATTTATTTTAAAACCATTCACCGTTAATTTCATCAATGTGTCTATTTAATAGGGACAGAGCATCTGAAGAAGTTGGTGGGGACAGGATATTTTTACAGAAACATAAATCGTAAAAAAGAAAACGTGAGTCTTTGAATTTTCAACAACACTTTGCACTATATATATATATATATATATATATATATATATATATATATATATATATATATATATATATATATATACACCACTCTTTCATGTCGTACTCAGGAATCGTTTTGTTTTTATTTAATCCGTGGATGTAGTATGCTCTGTCAGCCATGTATAAACTACTAAGTAATTTGCAATTATATTTTGATTGTGCTCCTCTCTGAATATTGAACCTTGACCTTCAGAAGTGAGTAACTTTACAACTGAATTTCACCGAGTATATTATTCACTACGCCACGGGTTCAAGGTGATTAAATTTGTATTTTGGCAACGCCTTATACACAAATGCATGACAGGTCTCGCTTGTCATTGCATACAACATTTAATGAAGAATCACACGATCCAATGACCTTGTGCCATCCCATGATAAACAGCAGCAGGAAAATAATACACAGAGAAATAAAAATTTCCCGATAGGAAAATCCGTGTTCATCCTTGGTTCGGGTGCTGTGTGCGTGTGTTTGCACGTAAAAACGTTGCTTTTTACCTCCAAATACCATATGCGCGAAAGGAATTGAAATACGAGTTGAAATCAACGTTTACCGAAAAATGGTCTCTTTCTCATCGCAAACCCTAGCTCTCTCTTCCTCTTTCTCTAGGTAACAGCGGGATAAATAGTATTGCTGCTTGTAGCGCTATTACCTTTTATCTGGTGTCAATAATAGATTGTTCCTGTCATGTTATATTTGATTTTATCTACATCGACACTACTACTACTACTACTACTACTACTACTACTACTACTACTACTACGACTACTACTACTACTACTACTAACGATGATAACAATAATAATAATGATAATAATAATAATAATAATAATAATAATAAATATAACGAGCAACAGTAATGAAAACAACTGAAATATTAAGGAAAACCCTTGAATGTGGAGACTAACACACATGAGCAACAATCGCCGACCAGACAAACTGCTGCAGAGACAAAACATGAAGAAGCGTCACATGAAACCAAGAATATTGATTCTGCATATCTATATGTTCTCAAACTCCACCCCGATTCCCCATTACCACATCACTGCACCCACCCCCTAAAAAAGAGTGAGACCAAACAGCCACGGAGAGTCAAAGAGAAAGGAAAGACTGAAGAGAGAGAGAGAGAGAGAGAGAGAGAGAACACTTACCAGATCTCCGCTGGATAAGTACGTAGAGAACTAGGGGAGGCTTATTGCCACTCAAATTCCAGTGAAGAATAATAGCCGCCGCTAACGAGAAACCAATGGCAAGATGCTGTTGCGATAATGCAAATTTATTTGCAAATACTATCGAAAGAGGTGGAGAGTTCTTGAAATCTGAGGAGACTTGCTTTCACTCAGCTTACAGGAAAACACCACAAGCTGTTTTCAATGGGAGATCTTTGATAACCTTGTGAAAGCTCCTTGTGAGCCAATAATGATAATTCGGAATGACAAATACATTTTGACCATCCTAGTGAAGATTACACGCACTTGGAATTTTTCAAATAGAAACGCCCTCTCTCTCTGTCTCGCATATACTTGAGTCCTACCAAAAATAAGGACTCCTATTTTTAACACATAAAAAAATGAAGAGCTACGAAGACTGGAGTGCTGCCATTAAACCGAGCGACATTTTTTTTTTTTTTAGAATTCATTTTCTACATAGTCGCCGCCATTCTCAGTGTACCTTTGAGAGCTTGTTTTATTGCCTTGATCTGAAAAGCTTACCTGAGATGTTGGATGTGGCTCTTTCCTCTCCCAGGAAATGTCTGGACCTCTTCACCCTTGGTGGCGTTCTGACTGGTATTTTCTTTCTTCGTTTTCCGGACGGCTTCATTGTTTCAATGAAGGCATTTTTGAAGGCATTTATGGCAGACACAAGAAAAACAAAACGCGACACAATTGTTATGTATATATGGGACATAACTGACTATTTTATTTTACATTAGATACAATATATATTACAAAAAATCTTTTACAATTAAAACTGGCCAATAGGCTTTTCAAAGCTAACTAATCTACCCTAACTAGTTTTGAGGGAAGGGTTGCTCCCCCCTCCTCGTTTACGGAGAGAGAAAAATGATGGTGCGCACCTCATGACGGCCTGAACAGAAAAAGGGAGAGCACTAGGAAAGGGAATTATGGGAAGGTGTTTCTTTGTATCTTTACGCACATAGCCAAATCACCACTCGGCCATGCTGTAGAGTGTGTTAGAAACAGTGGCATGGAGAAATAGTGCCACATCCCTCCCTATGCACCCCGAAATGTATGGGTATTCATGAATTTCAGAAGTCCCTAATTTTCCGTGGATGGTGCGTCAACCGGCCGTCACCGATCAATGTCCCCATGCTCTACGTTCCGGCAGGAACTCAGTGAAGCATTTTTTTCCGTCAGACCCCTGGTATGCTGGTATACTGCTTCAAATACCAGAGAGGGTAATCATCCTCGCCCTCCATCGAGGCAGTGACCTCATGATTACTGGATTTATGCTCTCTTAGGCAACCAGTATAATATTTTTTTAACAAAGCCGGATTTTACGTGAGTTTATATCGCCGACCTATACTTATTTCAGTAAGCCGGATTTTACGTGAGTTTATCACGCCGAGCTATACGTTTTTTTAATTTAGTCTGCATAACATTATTTCCGTAACTGGATTTACGCTCCCTTCAGCAACCAGTATAATGTATTTTAACCAAGTCGGAGTTACGTGATCTCATCACGCCGACCTATATGTATTTCAAGTTATTATTTCAGTAACTGGATTTACGTTCTCTTCAGCAACCAGTATAATGCATTTTAAATAAGTCGGGGTTACGTGACATCATCACGCCGACCTATATTGATTTAGTTAAATCTCGGTCTTCAGAGGTTCTAATCCAATTTAATTCTGTTAGAGCAAGGAGTCTGCCGCCGAACGACTAATAAAAACTATGCAGAACAGAATATTTATTAATTATATAAAGAATTAATTAACGAAGGGCACTCAGCCTTCATGAGTTGGAATACTCAATTAGGGCAAAAACATTTCACAAAATAAACAATTCAGAAACCTGGTATACATTAAATCAATGAAATAGGGTGTTAACAATTTATATTTTCTAAAAAAAGAAAACATTTAAAAAAAATCATTTCAGAGCACCACGGTCACAATTAAAATTTGTTTACATAATGCAAACGCATTTCAAGTTATTATATTCGTAATTAACTTTTTCCCCAAATTTCAGGGTACATTTAAAAAGTATGTGTGTTTTTTCAAAACTTGATTTACAAAAGATCTTTAAAATTTCATTCCAAAATTTAAAAATTATTTCAAGTATTTTGGTTCATCGTTAAAATCAATTTTTTCTTTCCCAAAAGACCATTAAAAATTCCGAATTCATGTTAGTTAACTTCTTTCCAAAGTAATTCGTATTATTTTAAAAACAATCTTCTCAAAAATCGACCCATTTTTCACAATGAAATTAAAAAATTATTTCAAATATTTGGTTCATTATTAAAATTAATCTTCCTAAAGGATCATAGAATTTTTTCATTTCGTAATTATTATTTTTAAAATTCAATGTACATTTAAAGTTATTTAATTTATTGTTAAAATCATTTCTTCTTATAGGCCATTATCAAGGTCATTTTGAATTCAGAAACTTTTTCACGTTAATTAACATTTTTTTTTCAAAGTAATTAGTTAATTATTTAAAAGCAATTCTCTTCTTAAAATCACTCACAAATATATTTTCGAATTAATAAACTCCCGCCACAACTGGGAACTATATTAGTTAACGACCAGTTTTGTATAGTTAACAGCTTGAGAAAATTAAAGTTTCAATGTTATAGAGATCTTTCTAGACTGAGAAATTTTTTTCTTCTTAAAAATTAATTCAACTTTTCGTAAATACTCCTGATCAATATTTCAGGGACCCCTATCATACGGTCCAATTTAAAATAAACCTTCTATTAAAGAATTCGCTCGAATAATTCTTCCTTAAAAATCATCTAGAATTCAGGAAAATTTATTTCGTTAGTCAAATAGTATTTCCTTAGAAATTATAAAAAATTCAGAGAATATTCGAAATGTAATAGCATAATTTTGATTTAAAAACTATGAAAATGTCAGAGAGCTCTTAAAAAAAAATTTAACGTAATCATGTAACAGTTGGCTTTTCCAAGCACTCGTAGATTTCAAAAAAGTACTTCAAGTGCTGTTTGAATAATTGTCTCTCTTATAATTTTTAATAAAAAAACAATCGAAGACATCATTTAATATAATCAAAAGAAGCATAAGTATTTTTGTTCTTTAGACTTGGTAGAAAATTTAAATAAATAAAGTTAATTCGTTATTACCTGCCCTCCTGCAACCAGCCATGGGGATTTAGCTATACAAACATTAAAATGCAAGAGTAGAGTAGAGAGAGAGAGAGAGAGAGAGAGAGAGAGAGAGAGAGAGAGAGAGAGAGAGAGAGAATGAGGGGGAAAAGATGGGGATAGAGACAGAGCGATGCCATTACACACCCCAACACCATTACATCACAAAATGGTGGGACCCAACTTGGTCATCATATATGGCCATGTGCGTCGTTGTTTTAAACAAATGATTGACAGGTAGGCATTATTATGAGTTAAAAAAAATAGAAAAAATCTTATTTTGATCAATTTTGTAAAAGGCATTCTCACACAAAAAACGTTCATATGTAATCCAATTTTTTTTAGCAATAATATTTTTTTCTTTCTTTGTTATTTTTAACAGACAAAAAAAATCAATAAAAAACATTATCAAATCAAAAAGTCCCCTTAGGTGTCAGCATTAATTGTTACCTAACCTGAAAAAAAGGACATCTCAACTATTCATGAAATATAGTGTTGAAATGGGTTCGAATACTCTTATATTTTTTCAATCTAAACTGAAAAAAGTCATTAACATTTTACAAGGTTGTTACATTTGCAAAGTCAAAAGCAATTTTTAAAAAAGTCCTATACTTCTATAAACCTGAAATAAAGATCAGATAAAAAATTGTTAGGTATCCTTTTTTCCTTTCCTTTTTCCTCTCTTTTAAATATATTTTTCGAACTTCGTGTTTGAAGGATTTTTTTCTTTTTTTTTCATGTAATAACAACATGCTTAGATATAAACACATATAGATATATATCTTGAGAGAGACAGAAAGAGAGAGAGAGAGAGAGAGAGAGAGGGAGAGAGCGTGAGAGAGAGAGAGAGAGAGAGCGTGAGAGAGAAGGGATATTGCATATTCTAGAGACACTTTTTTTCGTCTGTTTTTTTTTCTTTGTGTAGGACACATTTCTTACTTTTTTTTCGGAGGGTTATTTTTCAATACTTTTTTTTTGGAATCGATCTTTTGTAACTGTTTGTTTTGTTTTTTTTTTGTTTTTTTTGTAGGTGCAAGACAATTTCTTTTTTCTTCAGGTTCTGAATGTTCTTTTTGGGTGCGTTTTATTGTGCGCGTGTGTACTAGTCTGCCATTTTTTTTTTTTTTTTGTAATTTTGCCTGAAATATTCAGTTTTTAAAGACCATGGACTATTTTTTTCTTTATTTGTCTAGTGGTTATCATTTTTGGTTGTGCCGTGGGTTTAAGGGTCGAAATTATTTCCATGCTGGGAAACAATATATCCCTAAATTAATTAAAGTTCCATACCACCAACAGACTTTACATACATCGGACATACCAGTAACTTGGTTGCAAATAATTATGTAATGAGAGGAGTGATAAATTAATAAATAATTAGACATTTCTCTACTCGAACATACCGGTCTATTCGTTTGTTTTTCCTTTCTTTCCTCTTGTGGCCCCGGTCCTTTTCGCATTGCTCTTGGCTTTTTAAAACTTCCATATATATATTCATATATATATATATATATATATATATATATATATATATATATATATATATATGTATATTATTATTATTACGTTTTATTATATGCATTATAAATATGTATGTACATGTATTTTGTGTGTGTATATATATATATATATATATGTATATATATTCCTATAAATTTTGTTTTTGTGTATTGATATTCATATTAAAAACACTTTAGATTAAGTTAAAAAGAAAATAGAACTTTGTTATATATTTGTCGTGGAATTACATTCACCTGAAAAACATCTAGCTAATTTACATATTCTATTAAACATTCATTTCAGTTAATTTCTTATAGCTTTTTTCCGGTTTTCTTATGGGAGGATCATCTTTAGTTAACTACTAACGGAGGTACCCGTTGTTGCCCGGGTGTAGAGAGGTGGTATAGTAAGTCTATTGAACAATCCAGGCCTAAATTAATGCTTATATGCGCATTACCAGATGCCTAGAGGTCTCTATTCTTTTACCCATACATATGCATTATTGTTGCTTGCAACTGGCGATTTTCTTTACAAAACGATTTTCTTTACAAAACGGATTAATCTATTAAGACAGTAAAAAAAAAAAAAATTAATCAACCCCTTAAAAAAATGAAAATAGCAGTGCGTACTCATGCGAGCGCAAAAACAGTTAGCCGCAGTAGCCAGGCTCGAATCTTTAACAGTATGAGGAAAAGGAGGTGAAAAAAAAGGAAACGCTTTAGTCGTCTGGCCCACGGCTAACTTACGACGTATTTGGCCTTCGAAATAAGGCCTTTAAAACGTACGTTGATATCGCGAGGCGTGAATGAGTTTGCAAAAATATTGACGTGAAAACTGACCCCTCCTAGCAAAAAACGGCACAGTTGACGGTGAAAAACTTGGTGTTTATGGCAAATGTTTGGCTATTTGGTGTCCGTAAGTTCGCTCTGTCTAACGCGTCCGATTTTATTGATAGCGTGTGTCGAGAGTTTTGAGCAAACATACGAACACACACAAACACACAAACAGGCAGTTGAGATTTATATAATAGATAGCAGGGCCCGATAACCTGCGTTGCTCGGTGGAAGCACCCCCCTCCTCGTAAAAATTAAAGTACGGCTGTTGTTGTTGTTGCCTAACCTCCAACCTCATGCTAAGAACAGCTTTCGGAATCGACAGCATATTTTGTGCGTGGTTGTCGAAAAATTTGCAAAAAATTTAACCTTGATAATCGCTGTCAGGACCCCCACGCATATATACTATGAACCAACAAAAAATCGGTCGGATAGAATTAGATTTGTTATTCGCTCGTTATGGACCATAGAATTGTATTGATCTTTAAAAGATCCAGCTAATTTGCATATTCGTTTAAACATTAATTTCAATAAATTCCGTATTAGTTTTTTCAGTTTTCTTATGGGATGATCATCCTTAGTAAACTATTACGTGTAATTATATTCATGCAGATGTTCTACATCTTCCATAATATCTGCATAAAAAGATTATAGCAAACAAAAACCTCTTTCTATATATATTTATGCATACGTTTATATATATTTGTTTAAATAATTTTGCCTACAAAACTGCTTCGTCTGTTTTAGGCCTACAGACACAAAACTTAATATATAGAGTATTCGAACCCATGCGACACTTTATATTTGGGGTTTAGTCGGAGAAAATCGGTGCAAAAGTGTGAAAATGATAAAAATGGAATTTGCAAGTTTAAGGTCGAACGATGGCATTATGAATATGCATGCGTAACGTAATAGCAGCTATCTGTTCATGTTTTAATTTTTAGCCCCGCAACAAACATTACTCTATAGCTCAGGCATTACCGTCAAAGGAGAAAGTAAATTGTAAGCTAAACGTTTTGGTTTCGATCCTCGGTAGTGGCACGCCAGTCAATTTTTTTTTTTTTTTACTTTTAACTAATTACTATGTATTGTGTCCAATATAATATAATAATAAATACGAAATTTGCAATTATCAAAATATCATATTTAAGCGTATTTTACGACCAGCAAAGCCGGGCAGCCTACTAGTGTGTATATAAGTGTATTGGAACTTATATAAATATATATAGCAGTAAAGCTACACATAATTTAATCCAAGAATTTTATTCTGCCGGGTATACACGGGTAAAAAAGCACAAAATTTTGTATTGCTTCATTGTCATGTATACTTTCATAACTAATTACCTAGCTTTGCTTATGTATTGAGCACTTTTGAAGGAAATTATGATAATCGATACATTTTTCATGGTGATAAATTAAATAATAATAATAATAATAATAATAATAATAATAATAATAATAATAATAATAATAATTTCGTTTGTTTTTAACGGTACTCATTTCGTTTGTTTTCTTTTTGTTAATCTCAGACGCATCGAAGACAATTACTATATATTAAGCAGTAAATCTCTGTACAGTAGAACCCCGGAATACGGCATAAAAAATCAGTAACAAAATACAGTACAGTATAAAATACACACGTATATAATCAAATAACGTTATAAATAACAACGTAATGTGGGAAAAATCGATGCAAAATTGTGAAAATTTTAAAAATGGAATTGGCAAGGTGAAGGTCAAACGAATGCATGCGTAACGTGACCACTATTGGTCCATGTTTTAATTTCAATGCTTAGCCTTGCAGCAAACATGTCTTCATAACTCAGGCATTAACGTTAAAGGAAAAAGTAAATCGTAAGCTAAATGTTTTGGTTTCGATTCTCGGTGGTGGCGTGCGTCATTTATTATTATTTTTTTTAATTTTTTAAACCATTACTGTATATTGAGCACAGTATTATATGATAATAAATACGAAATCTGCATTAATCAAAATATCATTTTTAAGCGTATTTTTCGACCGAGCAATGCCGGGCGGCCTGCTAGTACATACAATAGAACCTCGGGATACGGTGGTCCTAGGATACGTTTTTTTACAGGTTACGATGTGGAGTACGATGTTTTCCGACTGCCGGTTACGGTATTTGCCCCGCCATTACGGTGTTATTTGTAATGTTATTTAATTATATACATATGTATTATATATTGTACTGTTTTTGTAACTAATTTGTGATATATATATCCCGGGATTCCACTGTATATATTAATCTATACATTAATACGATAACGTGTGTGTTATTTATTTTTGGTGTCACGCTTACATCCGAGTGACTGTCGTTTAATTGTTAAGGATTTCCATTTCTTGTAATAAATAATTTTACCAAGAATTCTTCATAAGTTTTAGTTTCGGTTATAGCCGATGGAACTTAAGTAATCTATTTTTTTAAATAAATAATTTTTTCAGGAAATCTTCGTAAGTTTTGGTTTCAGTTTCGATTATAGCTGAAGGAACTCAAGTTATATATATATCTACAAATATTTTTTTCATAATGTTTGGTTTTGGTTTCGTTTCAAGTTGATGTACCCAAAGTCATATGGATATATTTTTTTTTATTTTTGAAATCACAACTTTATAATATATAACCCTCGATAGAACATTAACGCTATAATAATATACAAGAAATCTGCAAGAATTAACATATCATATTTAAGCGTACTTTACGACCAGGCTACGCTGGCCGTCCCTATTAGATAAATACTTTTGCAGTTTTAACAAAAGAGCTACAATATTATCAGGGCACCCGCTGAAAATCTACAGAATGCCAACATCAATATATTACATATTGTTTGTTTGTGTTATTCCGTCAGTTATTGACACCGATAAGTTTATATTACATACGAACGAGTCCCCTCTGGAATTTCCATAGGTCCCGCTAGTGAATATTAAATATGATATATATTTGCAAAAATCATTGTGGTAGTTAATTCAGTGAAAGTATCTTTTTTATGACATCGATTGCTTTGAAGTGCAATGCTAAAATAAACAAAGATATTTTTCGATAATTAATTTTACAACGCGTATAGATGTATGTGCAAGCATATATGTATATATATATATATGTATGTATATAAATATACATATATGTGTGTGTGTGCGTGTGTGTTTGCATATATATGTGTGTCTGTGTGTGTTTCTATATATGTGAGTTTTCGACAAATCAATATATGGAATTTACACCGATAACGGCATCAAATTTAATTAAAGATATGTTCTATATTTTCAATGTATTTTTTTCCTATCAATCCTCATATCTGTTTTGTTTTTGTAGAGTTTTTGCGTTTTTTTATTGGAGCTCGTATTGACTTGCTTCTCACTGCGGACACTGCGGAAACCAGCTTCTAAGAAAGCGTTATCTGGCTGGATACAATAATAGCTATGAAATAGTTGGAATAATCCAGTAAATGCGCTACAAGCAATCTTCAATAAACTCACATTAAAAAAACAAAAAAACGAAGTAAACCATGAGAAGCTGCACCTCCTAGTACCTAACCAAATATCTTTCCGACAAAAAGACAAGTTGTTGTCGAGTTAGTCACTGACGCGTTTTATTAAGCCGATATATATATATATATATATATATATATATATATATATATATATATATATATATATATATATATATAAGAATGTGAGAGAGATAATATAATTATTTCCACAGCCAGACAACTTCACAGCTCACAGAAGCCATGAAAGCCGACAAACCGGAAGTCCAAGACTCAAGTTTCGCCCTCATTTAGGATCATCAGTAAGACACATCTGAACTCAGGATTTGAAACCCGACATTATCTGGCCGTGAAAATAATTATATATTCTCTCTAACATTCTAAAAATTATATTGCTTCTTGCTCGTTAGGTAAGCTTGTCGTGGTGACATGGTTAGCGAGTATAAAACACTAGTGAGACATCGACTTGGGTTATAGCTGGTCGCGATGGTCACATCCCTTGTGTGAGACGAAAGTAGGTTTATTCCACTGTAATATTTCGTTGCGGTTTATTTGAGGTGAAGACCTTCTTGTTTACTCAGTAAGTAGAGTGCTTGCCTCGCATGCAGTAGATTTGGATTTCGAATTCTGAGTTCGGATGTGTCTAACTGATGAGCCCAGATGAGGGCGAAACTCGAGACTTGGTTTTCCGATTTGTTGGCTTTCATGCTCTTGTGACCAGCGACATTGTCTGGCTATGGAAATAATCATATATATATATATATATATATATATATATATATATATATATATATATATGCATATATATGTGTGTGTGTATGTGTGTGTATATATATGTGTGTGTGTGTGTGTTTGTATTAAATGAAAGATGAGGAATAAAAGTTGTATGTAACTTACTTATATACTCACAACAAAAAAGGAAAAGTAAATGTCATTTCGAAGCTAAATGCTTGTCATTAGAAGCAGAGTAGAGCTAGGATGATACACTTTGCAAATATAGAACAAAAACTGGTTTAATAATATCTAGATATGAAATCTGAATTAAAAAATCCGATAATATGGTAAAAATAATTAAGAAATATTCAACGTAGTTTCAATATGTAAGAGTAGATCAGCAGGTAGGATATATGTAGGAAAGAGTAAAACTAAAAAAAAAAAAAAAGAAAATATGGGTCACTATGAAATAATGTGTGAGTTCGTCAGGATTAACACTATTTGAGTTTAACCAGCATCCTCCGAATGATGAAAGTTTCATGGGAGTATGAAATTCACAAGCTTGCATACCCCAGTTACTCATTTTAATAAGGAACCGGTGTGTCAATATGGATCATTAAAGAAGAACAAATAAAAAAAGGAAGAAAGAAGGAAAGGAGATAGAAAAAAGTAAATAAAGGACACGGAAATTGATATATAAATAAAACGATTTGTAAGTGCAGAAAATTATACAAATCCAGATTCCTCATCTTTCATTTAATAAATTATTTACTCCTCTTAATAGTGTTGAGCTTTTCTCGTCTTGCTAAGTTTTGCCTTGTTAAAGATGTATTCTTTGATAACATACTACACTGTGTTTAAGTGTATATATATACAAATATATATATATATATATATATATATATATATATATATATATATATATATATATATATACGTTTTATTTTTATTACCGTATCTTTCTGTTACGTTACATTATTGTTTCAGCTACTTGGCCATTTTTTTGGCCGTCTGTAGCGTCCTCAGACTTTTACAGAAAAAGTTCTGTAAAAGTCCGAGGACTTTATGGAATAAAGCAAGCCTTACCAGAGGAGATGAATTTCAGTCTTCTAAGAAGGATTGCGAAAAATATGCCCATTTGTCGCGTCTCTGAGAGTCTAGTAGTTTTCTTGAGGTGTTGAATTGTTTCTCTTCGGGGAAGCTGGTTAGAGGAAACATAAACTATTTATTTATGGTATCTGGATGAATAGAACTCCAATTAACGGAGTTGAATTGTCAGTTCTAGGAAAGACGATGTTCGTCTAAAAATTTCTATCATAATAGGAATAAATACTTTGTAAAAGGAAAAAAAAGGGGGGATGGTGCTCCAAGCATGCTTGACCTCCAGGCCAGCCCTTGGGGGAGTTTTTTTTTTTTTGGCGTCCACACACTGGCAGGGTTTTTTTTTTTTTTTTTTTTTTTTTTTTTTTTTTTTTTTTGCAAAGAGAACGAAAATGTATGTGAGTTTTAAAACTACGCGCGCAGGAAGTTTTCTAGCGGTCAAATCAAAGGCATGAAAAATAAACCATGGCATCTAGCGCCTCAACCAATCAGGCTCGCCATTCCATGTACAATTTCCAACAATTTGTAGTCATCGACATACTGTCCTCTTTCATTGTATCACAACTCATCAATGCCGCTAGACTAGCACCTCCCCCAAGCTCAGGACCGAACCTAGAACAGTCGTGTTGACAGTCGGCAGTTCTACACCTCGACCACGGCAGCGATGCTCGCAAATAATCTGTCCGAATGTCTATTTAAATAAACATCCGTCTGCTACTTGTATAGTGCTCAAACGCTTGTCTATAAACAAACCGCGAGCTTCATATTTTTCAGCCAAATAAAGTAGCGAGTGAGATTATTTACGACAGTGCTGAACCCAAAGAGGGGGGGGCTTATATATAAATATCTATATTATAATTTAAAAACATTTTTTTGAGGGAATTAAACCTGGAGTCTAAAGAGCAGAGTTTATTTTAATGTACTTGTTAATGTATTAATACAATTAAAAGAAAACAGTGCTCATTGTACTGTAAATATATAATAAGCTCAATAGGTATAGATATCCTAGAGCTATTTTAATATTGAGTAAAATGCTTCATAATTTTGAATTAAATATCAGTAAAAATTATGAATCGTTTTACTCAATATATATATATATATATATATATATATATATATATATATACATATATATATACATATATATATATACATATATATATATACATATATACATATATATATATATATGCGTGTGTGTGTATATGTAAACGCATACAGTTACATTTATATATATATATATATATACACGTATACATACACACACATATATATATGTATTAATACGTTGGAATTCAAATAATGTAGTGCGATAATATGTGTGTGTGTATATATATACATATATATATATATATATATATATATATATATATATATATATACTCGCATGCATCCAAATTTTTTTAAAAGATACATGGATTGATAAATTGATATATTGTGTGCTGATTGTGTTCGATAAAAGTTACATTCCATTTTTAACAGACGCTAACTAAACTCAGCCGTTTTTTGTTAGATTTTAACACGAGATTCTTCCGGATCTTTTTTTTTTTTCTTTTTTTTTTTTGAGATCCTCGTCTCATTTATTCCAGTTTAGCCTCCGGCATGTTAACTCTTTCCCAATCAGTGTTGGTCTCCTCTTCTTGGAGGTTCTCTTTACTTTCATGAAGCTGTTTACCGCTGTCTTTACAGATCATTTCCCTTTTCGTGTTTTTTTAAAAATACTTTAACGCTTTTACTCTTGTTTCAACAACTCTTACATTTATTATTACTCGTGCGTCGTATGACTAACAGCGAGAAAAAGACACAAGATTGTCACCATTGACAATCTTGTGTGCTCTTTGGTTTATTTAAGAGAGGTGTGACGATACTTGATTTTATCTTATAATATACTGGCTTATATAGCGGAGAATATT
>NC_136510.1:93715634-93723134 GCF_053919585.1 Euprymna scolopes
ATTCGTTTCATTATTTTGGCTCTCGAGTATATATCAGTTAATATCATATATGTTTCTAGATAGAGTGATGTGTTTCTAGATTGATTAACCGTGTCTAACTGTGTCGGATATATATACAAGAGTCAAAACAATGATGAGAATATTCTCTTGCCACAGCGCTTTAGAATATGAGAGAGGTTAACAGGTGCTACATTTTACCCAATGGTAACCCGGAACTGTGCAAAGTAGAGACGTCCATCTTCCTGAACGTACCTGCTTATCTGAATACATACAGCGCCAAGTATTCCGAAGTGGTCAACATCGCTTTACTTCAATGATATAACGGAATCCTTCTGATGACGTTAAAGACCGATTCATTGAAAATAGGTAACGTAAAGGTAAATTGGCAATCGGACCATCTCATTTAGAAACATTACGGGAGGGGAAGTTAAATGTCGACACACGGAAGTACAATCAATTAATATATATATATATATATATATATATATATATATATATATATATATATATATATATATATATATATATATATATAGCTACTTCATTTAAGTCTGACGA
The DNA here is from genome assembly GCF_053919585.1 of Euprymna scolopes. Lineage (NCBI taxonomy): Eukaryota > Metazoa > Mollusca > Cephalopoda > Sepiida > Sepiolidae > Euprymna > Euprymna scolopes. The sequence continues at coordinate 93,716,193 of NC_136510.1, forward strand.
ATCCTAGCATGGATGAAACGTGGAATATTCTGTGTAGCTTAATTACCATATATATATTTATAACTTACTACTATATATATATATATATATATATATATATATATATATATATATATATATATATATATATATATGTATGGATGGATGCATATATGTATGTATGTATGTATGTATATAGTCTAAAGAAGCTTTGAATAAAAAAATGCGAAAATAAAAATAAAGAATGCAGTTTAAATTCCCGGAAGGAAGAAAATATTAATTTTAACCTATCGCAGACTAAGCACCTACAAAATCCGACTTCTAAAAAATTATAATAACAAAAGAGAATCTATTTATATAAGAATGTAAAAAAAACGCCTTGACTAAAATTGTTAAATAGAAATAGACTTAGCACATGCAAAAGCCAATTTCGCAAAAGTCTTCAATTATATATATATATATATATATATATATATATATATATATATATATATATATATATATATATATATATGTAAATGCCTATATATATGCATATAATAAAAATTTAAAAAATTATTTCAGTGGGTCATCAGCTACAATCGAAATCAGAACGTTTCGTGCACTACTTGCGTTCGCTACTGTCTGAGCTAATCTGACAGATAGGTAAGAGAGTTATGAAATGAAACCACTTTTAGCCATGATTAGTTTACGCATGCGCAAACTGACAGAAGTATCGGCAAGTTGAAATGAACACTTTGCATTCCAATTATCCGACTTCTTTACGCGTTTATTTTATCCATTATAAGCCATGCTTGGTGTATGATTATTATTTCCTGTTAACTTAATTAGTTTAAGCATTGAGCGGTTAAATATTTACACAGAAATAGACACACATACTAGCATCTGTTGTTTTATTTATATAGATATTGAAACAGATATAGAAATATATATTGATGATGATCATGATCATGATCATGATGATTGACTTATTTAGAAGGAAGATTTTTCTTTTGATTATGTGGTTATCGATTTTTATCGATAACCACTTTGTCTTGTAATATCTCTCTGCCAACCGATACTCGGACATTGGCCAATTATAGTTCAACAAGTAGAATCGCTCGAAGAAAAGTAATTAATTGAAATATATAATGGTTGTCAGTTGCCGCTGCATTAATCAAAAAGTGGGGTCATTCAGAGGCATGATATATATATATATATATATATATATATATATATATATATATATATATATATATATATATATATTTATATATATATATATATATATATGTGTGGGGAGGGTTGTTCGTGTGTGTATGTAATTCAATTTAGACAATAGGAATAAAATGTTTTCCTGACGAAGGAAGTGTAAACTTCAAACTTATATAAATATTCATATTCATATTGTAATCTCAACAAGACGCATTTTATGACAAACTATTATAAAGCGCAGTTTCATCTAATGATATAAGAAGCACATTCTTAGCTCGGTTATACTAGTAATTTGTTAAGTCTTTCTTTTCTCTGTAGTGAAGAATAGCATTACTTGATACTCCGCGAAATTAGAATTTCCTAATAATTTTTTTTAGAATATTCTGTCGACCAACAAATTTCCATGTAAATTCTTAATTTACAGCTTGATTTCTTTTCCTTATATATATATATATATATATATATATATATATATATATATATATATATATATATATATATATATACATATACGTTTTATTTTTTATTTCCGTATATTTCTGTTAATTTACATTATTTTTTCAGCTACCCGGCCGTTTTTTTTGCCGTCTGTAGCTTCCTCAGACTTTTACAGAAATGTTCGTTATGATAATTACCATTTCTGTAAAAGTCTGAAGAAGCTACAGACGGCCAAAAAAAATATTTATTACTTCTAATAAATATATATCTCTCTCCTTCTCTCTGTCTCTCTGTCTCTCTCTGTCCCCCTTCTCTCTCTCTCTCTCTCTCTCTCTCTCTCTCTCTCTCTCTCTCTATATATATATATATATATATATATATATATATATATATATATATATATACGTTTTATTTTTTATTACCGTATCTTTCTGTTAAGTTACATTATTGTTTCAGCTACTCGCCCGTTTTTTGGCCGTCTGTAGCTTCCTCAAAAGTCTGAGGAAGCTACAGACGGCCAAAAAAACGGCCGAGTAGCTGAAACAATAATGTATCTTAACAGAAAGATACGGTAATAAAAAATAAAACGCATATTTGCTCTACAACAGTATTGAGCACTTTCTTCAGTTTTATTAATTACCATTTCTACTATATATATATATATATATATATATATATACATATATATATTAGTATTTCAGTCTCTTTGTTTGTTCACAATTTGATTAATATATTCAAGAGTTTCCTTTACTTTCATTTATTTCTATATACAGCATGATTCTTGGAAAATATACCATTAAGACATTATGAGATTTGTATATTATATAAAAAATTAATTAATTTATTAAATAGCGGTATCCTAATTAATGTTAATCTTGCGAGAGAATTGTTTTATGTGTTCTATTTAAGATTGTTATTTAATAAATTTCAGACAATGATTATATTGATAACATATTTAATTTAATTTATTTGGAATTATTATTACAACATCGATTTAAAAAAAAATTGTTTTTTAGAGTTATTTGCCCCCTAGAAACTTCCGAACACACGAAATATTCACCAAAGCTTGAAAAAGTAATTCCGTGTAGATAGAAAAATACCTGGTTTTTATTGCTCTTTTAAATATTGGCCCTGTCGGTGGGGCATTAGAATACACCGACTGCCCCCCTGCAATGGGAGTCCTGGATATGACCTTAAACTATATCCAGTGGTGAGGTCCCAGCTTGCGGGCTTTGGGGAGTGTGGAGCCACCCTTTAATTACCATTGCTCCCAGGTCCACTCTGACCCGAAGTGATAGTACCTGTTAGGGTCCCAACTATGGGTTGAATAGAAACCGACTTAAAAACAACAAATATATTCTATTAAAATATGTTTCTTCAAAATCTTTGGATTCGGCATTAAATAACCCGAAAAGGGTTGATATGCCGTAAAACAAAAACAACCAACCAACCAACCAACCAACTTTTAAATATTCAAACAACACCACCACCAACACTACCACCAACACGACCACCACCAGCAACAACAACAACAACAACAACAACAAACACTTATGAAAAAACTGAAAAGATTTCATCTGTTTGTTTTTAATGTTCTTTAAACGGTTGTACAGAAATCGGTAAAATTTTACGACGTGACTCAGCGTCGTTTAGCACCTAAAAATAAATAAAGATCTACTGGCCCCCCTCTAAATTCCCCAGTTTACACTATTTTTTTTTTCACGTCAGTCTCATCGATTACAAACTTAACTTTCTAATTAAAAAGGTATATTTTTACGACGCGAACCAGCGTCGTTTAACCCCTATAAAATGACCTACTTTTTAAAACCCTAATACGTTAAAGCAGCCTTTATAAATAAAACGAAATAATAAAAAAAAGAAAAAGAAAATTAACATTTTAGAGTGGTGATCACATTTTTATATAAATTTAACGTAAAAGGAGCACCCGATTTTTGGCCACCAAGCGTTCACCGAGGCATGTCATCTCTAGCATGTTTTCAAGTTTGGAATCGATGGACGGGGGCAAGACATGACAAATACAATTTGTTTTTTGTTTTTTGTTTTTGCGGTGGTTGGAGGCTGGAATTACATTTAAAACATAAAATAACGATGAGTTTAATTACTTTTTATGAGACCATTCTGTACTTTCACCTAACAATTTTATAAACAAAACGAATAAAATATAGAATATTCAAATTTTTTTCTGGGGGGGGGGTACATTAGGAACATAAAATGACAAAAAACTTCATTCAATTATTTTTTGGAATTAATTTTTGGTAGATCTTCATTTTTTTTTAGGGTTCTGCCTACTTGGCTAATTTTTTTTTTTTTTTTTTTTGCGATCGACGGCCATTCGCTGCTCTTTTTATTTAAACTAAAGTTGTAATGATTTGTTTTTATTATTTTTAATTATTTATTGGGGAGGGTTCTTTCCAGTGCTCAATATCCGGAGAATAGTTTATTCTCTTCTGCCGGAGAATAGTTTCTTCTCTTCTGCTGGTGAATAGTTTTTTTCTCTTCTGCCGGAATATCTGGTAGAGAGAGTATGACGTACTTCTTTTTTTGGGCAATTACATTTACATGTTTTTATCCGTTCATTTATTTTTGGAATTGTTGTGGGGATATCCACGTTGCCCATGATGAAAATAATAAGTATAGCAGATGTGTACCAAACGGAACTCATGTCAACCCAGGCAACACTAGTATATATATAATTCCAGGTTAATATTTTCCAGAGGTAAAGTAACCAATGAAGTTTTAACGCGGTTAATACAGGCTAGAACGATAAAGTTGTCGCCTTTCAGAAAACAATACTACAGCTTTATTTTAAAACGTTTATTTAAAAAAGTAAATTAAGGTAAATTGATTCTGTAGTAGTAGAGCTTACAGTTATTCAATGGGGCCGCTTACAGCCTCAATCGCCGCCTTGATACAGGTTCGGAACTGAAAGCATGCCTTTTCGCAAGCGCCAGTGCGAGCTCGGCGAATACTCTGCGGATGCCGGCGATCAGGCTGGCTTTGATGTTATAGGAGGTGTAGTTGGTGATGTTCTCAACTTATGACCGAACAAAGTAGTCCAGCGGGTCCAGGTCGCAGGAGGAGGGGAGACTGGGAGAGAAGGGTATAAGGTCGTTACAGCTCTTCTTAAGTCAAACCTGTCTCTCTTTGAACTTGTGGGCCGGCGCCGAGTCCTGCTGCCACACCCAGGGTCTGTCGCTCTTCATCACATCCAGGTACACGTTGGTGTTTACTTTCAAGCCAACTTCGAAGATGGGAAGTGGCATGATGTGACCCTCACTTGAAGCCACACCAAAGATCATAACCGTGGACGGAAACTTCGTTGAGCGTTGAACTGTTCGGACTTGCATTTGGAGGGTGGTGGCAATGGCCCTGTTGTCATAACTTGGATCGGTGGCGAGCATGAGTTGTACAGCGGCGCATCTCCGATATAACTCGTTTAACAATGTGTCTCTTTCAGACACGATAGAATGCTCGCTTTTCGAATTTGTACACAACTAACCAACTAGTAGATGGTCTGCACCAAAAAAAGAAACCCGGTTTTCATGAAACAGAAATGTAATCACGTAATCTTTTCTAGTGCGACAATTTCATCGTTCCACTCTGCATTTGGAACAACTTAACTGTTTCAAATAACCTACATACACCTCTAACATTATTCCTGATATGAGTATGGCAGCAGAACTCGGCGCTGGCCCACAAGTCCAAAGAGACCCCCGGTCTTTGTTTTAGCAATGCTACGACGTTGTACCCTTCTTCCACTGCCATCCTCCGTCGCTCGACTTGAACACGCTTGACTTCTTCGTTTCTTCATACATCGAGAACATCACCAACATGACCTCTTACAACACCAGAACCAGAAAAGACATGCTTCCAGTTCCAGACCCGGATCGAGGCGGTGACTGAGGTTGAAGGCGGCTGCATGAAATAGATGTAACCTTAAATGACTTTTTACGATAAAGGTTTTAAAATAAAGTTGTTTTCTTTAGGGGAACTTTCATCGTTTCACTGTGTGTGTGTGTGTGTGTATATATATATATATATATATATATATATATATATATGTCTGTGTGTCTGTGTGTGTGTGTGTGTGTGTGTGTGTGTGTGTGTGTGTGTGGTGAAAAGGGAGCAGCTATGCATGTCTTCCCTGCCAGTACATAGCCTCTCCATCATTAAAACTCCTACAGTCCCTCCACATTGGCCACACACGGTAACTGGGTGCCTTACGGCCCCAGGCTAAACTTGTAGGAAATCTCAGAGTAGTAGAGGACCCGAGAGGTAGTGCATTATGGCTCACCGATGTGTGGACATGCCCTGGCACACTACCAACCCCTACCCCACTGTCTTGTGGGTGCCCTTGGTTGGTCGAAGACTAGGATAACCAACCCCCAAATCAAGCACCACTGCCTGTGGGCCTTATCACAGCATAAGGCTAAGAGATGGAACTCTGACTTCAAATCCTACTGCTGTCTTGCAGTTTTCATTAAAAGCCTATGGAACCTCATCCAGAAAGAAAAAGCGCAGTAGCGGACACTGTTTACCTCACTGAGATTATTTCGGCCAGAAGCTGCGGCCTCCTCTGCTGCCAGTCGTTGAGGGTTCGCTCCATTGGACATGAGCATTAGAGGTTCAGAGGGTGTCTATCTGATGCGCAAGAGATACTGCACCTAAACTGCGTAAGCAAGTTTGGAGCCAAAGTGGAAAGTCCTATGGTGATGGAGAGAGACTACGTAAATACCGAGGGATAAAGCACTGACGCCCCAACTAGTCGTCGTCAGGACTGACGGACTGCATGATGATGATGATGATGATGATGATGATGATGATATGCGGGTTTGTGTGTGTGTGTGTGTGTGTGTGTGTATGCGTATATCTATGTTGTACGTAGATGTCCATATTTCGAATAATTACTCAGTTTACTTTTACTCCGAAGAAGAAAAATGCTCAATTATATACTTTATGAAATAAACACAATCTTAAATCTGACGCCATAATTAAGTTGTATGATATAGTTTTAGGTTTTCTCGGTCCAAAGTTATAAAAGTGGATGAACAATAATAAATATATAAGCAGGTGTAAAGCATGCCAAAGATATATTTTACCTTAGTTCTAAGTTATAAAATTTAAACTAGTATTTATAGTGAAAATAGAAATCATGACTCATCGAACCGCCCACTGAGCTCGACTTTAATTACTTAAATAAGGATACGTGCGTTTTTTAAAGCCCGTTAATTTTTAGATATATAAGGACGATAATAAAAGTTATTCTCTTTACGTTCACTATATTAATCTCCCCCTTTCCTCTGTCACACA
>NC_136510.1:93725634-93743134 GCF_053919585.1 Euprymna scolopes
TAACTGACTGTTCGTTTCAATTGCCTTATTAACTGTTGATTTTATTCGCCTTCTTGCTTGTGTATTTATAGAGTTTCTAAAATGCACATGTGATGCTTTTATCAAAATCGGCTAGTTTTTACCTTAATCAAATTTTTCTATTATTGTATCTAAGAAAACCCCCAGACACATGAAGTTCATTTATGTGAAATAGTACAAAAATCATTCCAACCATTTTGGTGTCAATAGTATTACACACACATACATAAAAAAGTTCTTGTTATATATATATATATATACTAGCAAAAGTACCCGTCATTGACTGGGTTCAAAAACAGCCTACAGAAAATGGACTCTAATTTATGAAAGTATGATAGGTTATGAAAACGAAGGGTTGTAAAGAGATAGCTTCGAATTTGGGGGTATCAAAACAAAAGCAAAATATGATGAAAGTAAAAATAAAATAGATAAACCCCATAATTTATTATACCATACTTGTTCACACTGAAACACTTATCACAATATTCTGTGCATCTATATTAAAAAACCTTGTTAAACTTTGTGACATATTTCCATTCTATGGAGGTCAGGTGCGAACGAACACCCCATAATTTTATTATACCATATTTCTTCAAACTGAAACATAATTATTAAAGTATACTTACGCAGATAGATATGAAAAGTCTTTATTTAAGTTTGTGCGTATTTCCATTCTATGGAGGCCAGGCGTGAACGCAGACCCCACAATTTTATTATACCATCCCTATTTAAGTTAAAACATACTTATCAAAGTATTATTATGTACATCTATATCAAAAACACTTGTAAACGTTATTTTTATTTTTAATTTTTTTATTTCCATATTTTGTGGACCAGGCGCGAACGCAGACCCCACACTTTTAATGAACCACTGTTCTGCCAGATCAAACATACCCATTCCAGTGTCTCGATACATCTTTTATCATTATATGTAATCAGTTTTTAAAAAATAGTCAACCATATAGGAGCCTATTCGTGACCAGACACACACGCACACGCAAACAGATATTCAGCTTTATATTATATTATATATATATATATATATATATATATATATGCAAAGAACAAACTGTGACCCAACCAGCCAGGTAAAAGAAGAGGTGTCCCCAGAGGAGGGATTACAGAGAGCTAAATTAGATCTATGGTTAAAAATTGCTACAAAAATAGCCCAACGAAAGAAAAATTAGAGCCCGTTTTAGTTTAATGGCAGGTCCGGAAAACACCAGATCACCTTGCCAGTATGAAAAGGAAATGGCGTCGTCGCTGATGTGAAATAAATTTCCTTTGTATAGGGAAAAACCAAGTCGAAAATATGAAATAATATTTCTATGAAACGTGATCATTTGAAGATATTAGCGGATGTTTAGTCTCGAGCTGTACCCCGAGGATCAAGGATCGGCTCCTCAATACGGGAGACGATTATCAATGTAAAGCCCTTCGTCGGCGGGACATGGCCTCATTATGATGTGGAGGAAAGGTAACTGGTTATCACTCTCGACTCACTCCAACCATGTATATCAAAGTAAGTGCAGAGCAAGAAAATGAGAGTTTGCAAAGAGTTTTGCAGATAGTCTTTGCAGGAGTTTCAGTGACTTTTGAACTCAGAGAAACTGTCTACCGTTCTCGCATATCGCCGTCCAATAAGCACTCGTCCTTTGGAAGCAAGAAATTGGTTATTATAAAATTGAATCCGTTCATCGACTATTGTACCTACCAGAAAAATAAACTTGAATCGATGTTTTATTTATTTTTTTATTTTTTCTCATGTGAGAAACTGTACATACTTATCATTTTTATTTTTTCTCTGTTGTAAATAATTGATTATATACGAAAACTACAACCAGTGTCGGGTATTATTATTATTATTATTATTATTATTATTGTTGTTGTTGTTATTATTATTATTATTATTATTATTATTATTATTATTATTATTATTATTATTATTATTATCGGCTCACATGGAGCTTTCACACAAGTCAGCAAACGATCTGATTGGAGACCTGTGGTGTTCTCTGGAAGTTGAGTGACAACAAGTCTCCCCAGACTTCCAGCTCTCTCCTCCTCATTCGATAGCATTTGCAAATAAATTTGCATCATCGCAACAGCCTCCTACCATTGATTTCTCGATGGCAGTGGGCATTGGTTTAAACTAGAATTGGAGTTTCACTAACCCTCCCCAAGATCCCAGTTCTCTTCGCACTTGTCCAGCGGAGGTCTGGCCAGTGCTCCCTCCTCGGTCTTTCCATCCTCCTTGACCCTTCTCGGCTCTTTGGTATCACTTTTTTGGGGGGAGGGACGGTGATGAAACAATGAAGAGATGCATGATGAGGTGTAGAACATGTAGATCTGCAGCTTCAGTGTTCTTCATTCCCTGTAACGCTTATTCGTTATATTGTCTTGTGTTATTCGCCACATTCAAGGGTTTCCCTTAATATTTCAGCCGTTTTCCTTATCGTTAGGCGTTGTATTTTTGCAGCTATTCCTCTGATTCCAATTTCTGCCATTCTTTTTTCCAGGTTTTTCGGGATTGTTCCTAGTGCTCCTACTATTATCGGTACTATTTTGATTTTCTTCATCATCCAAATCCCTTTGAACTCTCTGGCTAGCTCTGTGTATTTGCTTCGTTTCTCCTTTTATTTTTCATGCTCACCCTGTTGTCAGCTGGGACACCAAAGTCTACGATATTATTATTATTATTATTATTATTATTATTATTATTATTATTATTAGTATTATTATTATTATTATTATTATTAATTATTACAAGCGAACGTAAAAGAAAACAAAGACCACCAAGTTGAATTGTCTTTTTCAGCCGAAAAAAGATGGAAGAAATCCACAAATGCGCATCCAGCGTCAGATTTACACTGTCTTCGTGAAAGCGACAGGAGCTGCGTCGCAGAACATGTTCCATCCTGGCCGAGGGAGGACGAGGGGAAACGTTATAAACAAGGACATATATATATATAAGCAAAGAAAAAACACGAATTCTTATTTAAGAATCTCAGCTAAAAATTATACTTAGAACGTCATTCAGTAAAGTAGAGCGTACTTCCGGTTGCGTCCTGGTACATCGTTAATAATCCTTTCACTCTATATAACTATTTGGCGGATAGCCCGAAGGATTTTAGGAGGTTGATCGACTATGTTATCATCGCTCGAAATGGACAATGGCACTCGTTCAATAATTTGGACATCATCCAATAAAAATGCATCGATAGTCAATCAAACAAAGAAAGCATTATACACCCGATGGACGCACTTTCTTATTTTCCATTGTTTAAGCGTAAATAATGCTGAAGATCCTGTCCGTGGGTCAACGAGAACTGACCAGAAAGTGGACTAAATCGATGTGCTATTTTCTTTTGTAAATCAAGTTGGATCCATTTCTCAAACCGATGATCCAACCTAATAAATGAAGCAAGACAAACCGATCTCCCTCGTAGAAAAGACACACACACACACACACACACACACACACACACACACACACACACACACACACACACACACACACACACACACACACACACACGCATGCGCACGTGCACACACGTCCACACATATATATTAGTGATCTAGCGAGGCCACAGGGGAGATAACCGAAGCAGCAAAACTGAAGCTGGTCTGCTAGGACACTATATATACAATTGTATACTAATTTGGCCGTACTTTTTAGTTTGTGAAATATAGGTTCTTTTTTACCAATTGTCATAAAATTTTAAACATAGAATAGTATTATAATCTTCAAAAAGCCTGCAAATTTTCATGTAGTTTTGTTCCAAAGAACCAAAGATATAAGCATTTCAATATTCAATTTGGCTACCAGTATATATATATATATATATATATATATATATATATATATATATATATATATATATATATATATATATATACAGGCGGCAAAAAGAAAGTCCACACTTTTAATTTTGTCAAAAACTGCAAATTTAAGCTAAATTTAATGTAACTGTTTGAACAAACTACACCTCATTTAATTGGCCTTTTAACCTTCTATAATTTTACCGGTTCCTCTTTGATTTTTAATTGAAATATTCTAGTGTTCACGTCAATTTGAAAAATAACTTACCAACTGAGGAGGCAAAAAGAAAGTTCCCACAATGGAAAATTGTTATTTAACTAAAACTTTAGGATATTAATGCAACACAAATACAACAGGAACAACGAACTAGCTAATATTTAGTTTGACAGCCTGCAATCTTTTGGAAATTTCTTGAATTAGACTGCAGCAATATCCCGGGGAAAGGGCATCCCACTTTTCTTTAATTTTGCCCAAAGTTCTTCCAAATTTGAAATTTTATCAATGCGTAACTGTTTCTTGATGTAATGTCATACGTTTTCGATATGATTGAGGTCTGGAGATTGTGCAGGCCAATCCGAACATGGAATATCATGTTCTTCCAGGAAGAGCATTATCCTGCATGAAGATGAGATTATCATCCAAATTCCGACCAAAGTAGAGTAGAAAATGCTCAGTCAACATATTAATGTACTTGGTCGAATTAATTCGACCATTGCACCACCTTGCAGCGTTGAAACTTAGCACCTAGGATTAAATTCTTCGTCTTTCCTCCTACGGACGTACTGCCTACCATCACTGCTTAGTTTATTGAACTTGCTTTAGTCGCTAAAAAGCACTTTTGACCGATATGATGAGTCATGATATTCATTCCATCTGGCGAAGTCCAGACAGCGCTTGCTATTCTTTACAGAAATCATTGACTTGTGTCTTGCAACATATCCTCACAAATTAAATTCCTTTAATCTGTTCTAGACAGTAGAAAGAGAGGTCTTTTTAAGAAAATTGCACTCTTGTTTGATTTGGGGAGCCGTTTTAAATCTGTTTCTTAGGCTGCGGATCTTGATAGCATTGTCTTCCCTGTTAGAAGTAACTCCAGTACGGCCAGATTTAGGGACATCACGAACACTGCCGGTGTTTTGATGCTTTTGCACAGTCTTTCGTACAGTTTCCTCATTACATTTCAATCTGCAACCGATTTCTCGATTGGATAAAACAGAAAGAGTGAGATTAATCAGCTCCTGACGATCACTAAGAGAAAGTCGTGGCATATGGACTAAATATTACGTTGTATAACCTAGAATAACAACAATTACGATTACAGATGCTCTGTAGCCTGTTGGTGGATATTTTAAACTGATTTTAGGGGCGATAATTTAAGCTAGTTTTTCGCGAATTTGTTGCTGGGGACTTTCTTTTTGACTCCGCAATTGCAAGTTATTTTTTACATTGATGTGAACCCTAGAATATTTCAATTAGAAGTCCAATATGATCAGGCAAAATTAAAGAGGAATTAAAGGCGAATCAAATAAGGTAAACACTGTTTAAACAGTTACCTTAAATTAAACTACATTTGCAGCTTTTGAAAAAATTACAAGTGCGGACTTTCTTTTTACCGTCTCTCTCTCTCTCTCTCTCTCTCTCTCTCTCTATATATATATATATATATATATATATACTCCCTCATTTGTCTATAAAAATGGTCCTGTGGTGATGGAAAAGTTTTGACGCGTGGAGGCTTGAAATGCTGGAAGCATGTAATAATTGATCTCAATGACCGTCTTCAGTATCATGCTTGCTTGAGTGTGTGAATTCACCAGTAGGACTAAAAAAAAAAAAAGAAGTCATTTTTGGGCTCATAGATATTAAATGTCTGAGGGAGTGGAACTCGTCTGACAAGACGTTGCAATCATCATAAATCATCATATATATATGATTTCTTTATTTAATCACCTAAATTAATATACAAAGATATTTTATGCGCAAATTTTCAGTATTTACTTCAACAGTATTAAATACATAGGGTGAGCAAGGTAGTAAGTTATAAAAATATATATGGCAATTAAGCTACGCAGCCTGACGAATTCTCACGAGAATGAAACGCGCCCTTCCCCCACCTCCAAACATAAGCGAACACCCAAAAGGTGAAGACATCCTTACCAAGAAATCATCTCACCAACGAGACGCCAAAAACTTTAACATTAAGACTCGAATTTTAAAGTAACCCCCCTCCTCCTACCCCCACATATTCCCCCATGTATCCCTATGCCTTCAGCCACACCAGAAATAAACTTTCCAGGCCCTCCCCCACAAATTCCTTAAACTCCAAAACTAAAACATTACCGACATACATAGCGCCCCCTCACACCTTCCCCCCTTGTTCCCTTCCGCCCTACTCGCACCCCCCCTGACATAATTCATTCTTTTACTCGTTCATCGCATAATAACGAACATTTGTGTAAAAGTCTGAGGAAGCTACAGACGGCCAAAAAAAAATGGCCGGGTAGCTGAAACAATAATGTAACTTAACAGAAAGATACGGTAATAAAAAATAAAACGCATATTTGCTCTACAACAGTATTGAGCACTTTCTTCAGTTTTTATTAATTATCATTTTCACTATATATATATATATATATATATATATATATATATATATATATTATTTTTAATATATAATTATCTACTGACACGCGTCTCCTCGTATACGACTCATCAGAGTGGTCGAATCTAGCGGGATTCGAAATCGGGACCCCTGGGTAATGAGCCTGACCTCTTTACCCGCTGGTTCATCTCGCCGACTGTTAAGGTATACAGAGATTTATTTAGATGTTATTTGTTTTTGTTTTTGCGATACGTTTTGAATTAATTATTTTTTACGAAAGTGCATTTTAACCTAAATTCGAGTTGGGAATAATTTTCCCTTTAACCAATTTGGTACCCCCACATGGGGAGCGATATATATATATATATATATATATATATATATGTATGTATATATATATTTTTTTAAAAATATAATTATCCACTGACACGTGTTTTGTCGTCTACGACTCATCAGAGTGGCTGGATCTCTCTCTCTCTCTCTCTCTCTCTCTCTCTCTCTCTCTATATATATATATATATATATATATATATATATATATATATATATATATATATATTAGTGGCCTGGCAAGGCCACAGGGGAGACAGTCCAAGCAGTAAAACTGAAGCTGGACTTTTAGGACACTATATATACAAATGTAGGCAAATTTGAGCATATTGAAAATATAGATTCCTTTTTACTAATTGTCATTAGAAAATTATAAAATTGCCCCAAAAGTAGGTGTTATATCCATATATGGATCTATTTATACTGGTAGCAAAATTGAATATTTAAATGCTCATACCGTTTGATTGTATGGGACGACACTATACGAAAATTTGCAGGAATTGCTGTGGAGGGGAACCGGGCCTTTTCTGTTGACTGATGTTGGATACTGTCGAAGTTTCTAATGCATTTCATCCATTTGTTGACGGTACTTCGCCCTCGCATTAGTTTTGCCTACATTAAAAAAGCAGTGAAAGATGAGACCAATCACAGACCACAAAACAGTGAGTATGATTTTCTTTTTATGCAACTCTGGCTTCGAGAAGTGTCGTTGAGCTTCCTCGGCGTCTTACTACTGAACTGAATCTCGCCAGTTTTCGTAAAGAACCCACTGTTCCTCGCAAGTCACAATCAATCGAGACACGGGTCGTTTTTGTTGCGTAAAAGAAGGGAAGTTGACACATCATAACGGCGTTTCTTTTGGTTGTCATATCAATTCGTGGGGCACCCACTTCTTAAGTATTTTTGTCTTTCTAATCTCTCTCTAGTGGTTGGAAATCGTCTAATTCAGAAGCAAGTTCTCATATGGTTTTGCATCGATTGGCTTCGACTGCGTCTCTTAATTGATTTTGTCAACATCTGATGACCGACCACTACGCTTATCACCTTCAAGACTATCGTAACCGCAACGAAGTTTCTTAAACTACCATTGTTTTTTTTACATAGGCACCACCACTTATCAAGGCCAAGAGGCCACTCGAGGATAAGGGCTAAAGAGTGTACAGTAGAAATTCGACAATATAGTAGCCGTTAGTAATGGAGATTCGGTAAATTTGTTAACTTATATGGAACGGCTCATCAAAAACTTGTTTACGTTAGACTTGAAGACAACCACATTGTAGTCAGCTGGAAAGCAGGAAAACGGAAGACAATTCCATAGGCGTGCAGTTCTAAGAAAGAAGCTTTGCTCATGGAATCTACGCTTAGGTTTAGGCACAGATAAAGAGTGGGGGGGAACTAGTGATAGTGTTTTCTGCTAGACGGGTGTTTCTTGTGAAAGTTTGGCGAGGGTGCCATAGAATGGAGATCAGCCGAGCACCTGCCATGAAAATAACGATAAAGCAAAGAAAACTCGCAACATCTCTTCTGTGAGAAAGAGGTTGCAAGAAAGAGAAAAGGGCATCCCCCACAAGGCTACGAAGTCTATTTTGAACTCTATCAAGGCAATTGATGACCCCCATGAAAAAAAAGGACAAGTTCTTTCTAGCGGCTCCTGCCCATATGTGGCAACAGTATTCCATCCTTGGACGTATCTGGCTCTTATATAGATAGAGATTTGCATCAGCAGTGAGATATCTACTGGATCGATAGAAGGATCCGACCATTTTTCCAGCGGCCTTGGCAACAGATTTTATGTACGTATTCCATTTAAGATCAGGAGTAAAGGTCAAGCCCAGAAGCCTGTGAAAACTTGAGGCCTCCCCAAGACGAGATCCATTCATTTTAATTGATGCCAGATGGGGATCAGAACGTTGATGATGTAAAGATAGAAGCTTGGTTTTAGATGCATTAAAAGCAACCAGCCACTCCTTTCACCATTGTACAACGTGATCAAGATCAGAGGAGAGAGAATCGGAGAGAACTTGGTCGTTTACTGTCTTAGATGTGCTATCATAGATAGTAGTGTCATCAGCATAGATGACTACGAATGATGTAAGGATGTGATTTGGAAGATCATTAATATAGACCAGGAAGAGAGTTCGGCCTAGGATAGACCCCCGAGGGACTCCAGCATTAATACTAAGAGCTTCTGATTTCTGCCCATCAACCACTACTCTTATGGACCTATCAGAGAGAAATGTTTTAATAATTTAGGAGACATTTCCAGCTATACCGTTGCTGAAGATCGTGTGAAGTAAACCTTTATTCCATACTCTATCAAAGGCCTATGCGTTCAGTAGTGCTTACTGGACCAAACGCCTCGTTGATATCGCGAGCTGTTTCGGTGTAGCTGGAATTAAAATATGAAAATTGTGCTAATTTTTTTCAATTGTATATTCAACGTTCTGAAAAGGAGATATAAAAAGACATAATTGGTTTAAACAATTGTAATTTAAACGATTTAATACAGCGAAAACACCTTTTAATATGATATATAAAGTAAAGGTATTATAACGAAAACTTATTTGAAAATACATCATTTGAAACAAAAATAAGAAATTCCGCAAAACCTTTCTTCAACCTATTATATTTATAAGCTGAAAATGATGTGACCGGTGTAATAGTTCTTTACACTGATGAGTAATGATAATAACGTCACAATACACATGGTGATATTCAACGAAATTCATAAAAAAACATTAACGTAATTATACGAGGGACGTTCCGAAATGATGTCTCCTATTCTCTCTCTGCTCAAATGCATCAGAGGGTTTACTAATTGCATTGTTACTTTTTAATTACCCTGCATTAATAACCTGGAAGTTTTATTTCTCTGTTGCAGGTATTGACGGTGTGAGACTCTAAAAACAGCCTTTGTCACGGGCGTGCGTCAGAAGCAGAAATGTGTTATTGAATTAGTTACAAAAATGCATCGAGAACGGTGGTGACTATGTAGAAGAATAAATTCTGGAGCGCAAAAGGTCGTTCCTTTTGATGGTACCGCTCCCGTTTTCGTAGCTATTCAACTTTTTTGAGTCAGAAAATAGGAGGCTTCAATTTTGAAAGATCATTCAGATAACAATGCACACTTTAGGCGCACATGCGAAGTCATCGATCATTGCTGACAAAAATGCATTGGGAATAGTGGTTACAATGTAGAAACATTAATTCTGGAACAAAAAAATATGGATTGCTTTAATGGTATTATTTCGTGTTCGTATTTCTTTAAGTTTTATGATCTAAAAAAATAGAGGCTTTCGTTTTGGAACGAACTTCGTGGATTAATTTTAATCTAATTTATAAAACTCACTGTATCTGTCTGTCTGTCTGTCTGTCTCCTTATTTTCAAACTCTATCTCTACTGAAACTAAAAGTCGCAGAGTGGCGCTAGGGTCGACAACTGATTCGATTTTTTATGGGCCGTTTTTTCATGGGCTTTTAGCCGGTTATCTTTGTACATTCATCTTAGTTTATTTTAAGCCGTTTATATGTGTGTCATGTTAGTACAATGGTAATGTCAACAGCTTTGAATGGTACAGTTTCGGTTTCGGTTTCGATTCTAGCTGATGGCACCCAAGTATTTTTTTTTACTTTTAAAATCACGATTCTATAATAATATATAAGAATGGAAGCATAACCTTCACTCCAGAGTTGAAATGTTAGTCTTGCATCAAATAAGGTACCAATGTCGATGGAAAATGTTTGGACCATTCTCCTGTTCCAACATGTATCTTACACCTGACGTAATTTTTTTTTCATCTGTACAGGTGTTTAATACGCTCTAAGAAAGCGTACGGTCGCTACATCTGAGGAGGTGCTGTTTAAAACATGCTTTCCTGATGGAATGAGTAGGAAATCGATTCTAAATCTAGTCGGCGATCCCCTTTTCTCTTCTCTATTATTTTCTTTTTACAGAAGAGATGTTGCTGGTCCTTCTTTAACTTCTCGTCATTTTCGAAGCAGGTTTTCGACTGAGCTTTAATGAATTGTCTTTCCTCTCTGTAAAGCATTCACAACTACAACTCCTCCAACTACAGCCACAATCAATACTTTCCCTTTCCCTTCATTTATCTAATTTTGAATGAAATACTCTAAGCAAAGTCTATAAAAAGTTTTATATCCAATTTTCACCCGAAACAGGTCACAGTGCCACTTTGAATAGGGGGCTACTGCCAGGAATATAAATTTCAGCGATATTATGAAGGAAGATGAGGAGCAAGATGTCTGTTCACTTGAACTTCTGCATGTCAGTACAGTTGGGAAAGCAGAATCCCGGAAGGGAATTCCAAAGTCTAGCAGTTCTGGAGGAAGAAACTATTAGAGTAGAAGGCTTTCTTACACCTAGGGATCTTTATTGTGTAGGGGTGGGATTTGGCTGCTTGTCGGGTTTATCAGGGTATTTACATCGGGGTACAAGTGCTTGTAGTTTGTTAGAGCATTCACCATTAAAGTACTTGTAGAACAGGCAGAGGGATGCAATATCCCGTCGATGGGACAGAGCCTGAAGCTTAGATGACATTTCAGGACTTATAAGGTTGGCGACTCTCTTCTGAACCCTGTCTGGGAGTGAGAGGTTAGTAGCATATGCACCAGCACAAATGTGACAACAATACTCCATATATGGGCAAATATGGGCCTTATAGAGGTACAGGATACTTTCAGGCGTAAATAGCTTTCTAGCACGGTAGAGAGCGCCCACCTTCTTCACAGCAACCCCTGCAATGCTCTCAATGTATCTGTTCCAACTCATGTTCCGCGTGAACGTTAGACCGAGAAGTTTAAAAGAAGTACTGCCAGGCAATGTGTTTTTGGCCATTGCTATTGGTGACAGAGAAAGTTTCTTGTAATTATTGAAGGAAACAAGTTTAGTCTCAGCAGTATTGACTGGGGCCACCCATTTTGCCCCCATTCCACTACAGATTGGAGGCCTTCCTCTAGTGTTTCTGCCATTTCCTTAGATAGGTCTTAATTTGTTTTTCCTCCGTGCTTGTCATAGAGCGTGGCGTAATCACTAAATATACCCATCTCAGAGACAATTTCATCGGGGAGGTCATTTATGAATATCAGGAATAATAAAGCTTCGAGGATATATTCTAAGGTACTCCCGCATTTATATTATATTGTTTAGATGTATGACCGTCGAAGACAACCTCGATTCTTCTCTTAGTTCCTTTAACTGATCGTATGTAGTAGGCAATTACTCAATGATTGTTCTCAAGTCCAATGTAAACAAATTCTTGTTGATCCGACCTTTTAAATCATCAAATTCTGCCCAATTATCACCAATATTATCAGTCATCCCGGTGTTGTCAAACTGTCTGACTCTCATTTAACGCTTATTATCGAATGACTTTTAGGGCTTGATGGGTGGCGATATTCTAGTAAAATAGGCTGCGCGTGAATCGGCTCGAACAAGACCGTTTCAAGTCTAATCCAAACAAATACTCGTTTTTTTTTAATGATCTAAAAGCAATCTTATGCTCATTCTATCCAACTGACAATATTTTTTAAACTCTTCCCCGAATAGTATTGGGTTTGATAATATTATTTTAAAAAAATTCTATTAGGGGGTGTACAGGCGCACATACAGATACTTTAACAGACTCACCTGAATACGCAAAGATGCGCGTTCTAACGTAAAAATCACACCCGTACACATATAAGCGTACAAACACTCACACAAAAACATCGCACACATTCATGTACACATATAATGCAGAAACACATTTTTGCATGTTGTTTGTGCCGGATAGACTTAATTCAGGTACTTGGTAGCTTGTTTTTATTTTTGTTTCGAGTTTTGTGTTTTGCTCACAATATCGATACATTTTGCAATTTGCTTGCACGAAGAAGGGACAAAATGGCCGCCGCAATTGATACGTCCTTTTTTTGTGGAAATATTGCTATTTTACTTTTCGTTTTCCTGTAAGTTTGCTTCGTTTCATTTTTTTATTTTATTTTTATATCAGGGAAAACGTCAAATAAAACTGTCTCTCATGGAAATTGTTTTAATCTCGTTACAACTGAAATGTGTCACTAAAAAGACAACAGAATCAATTCGTGTGATTGCAAAAGCTAAGTGTTTCCAAATACTTCATATATATATACACACACACATATATATATATATATATATATATATATACATATATATAAAGCTGAATGTGTGTATGTGTGTGTGTGTCTGGTCACGAATAGGCTTTGATTATTTTAAAAAAACTGATTACATATAATGATAGAAGATGTATCGAGCCACAGGAATGGGTATGTCTGTGTTTTTGATATAGATGCACATAAGAATACTTTGATAAGTATGTTTTAACTTAAATAGGGATGGTATAATAAAATTGTGGGGTCTGCGTCCGCGCCTGGCCTCCTGGCCTCCATAGAACGGAAACAGGAACAAACTTTAATAAAGACTTTTCATATCTATCTGCGTAAGTATACTTTGATAATTATGCTTCAGTTTGACGAAATATGGTATAATAAAATTATGGGGTGTTCGTTCGCGCCTGACCTCCAGAGAATGGAAATATGTCACAAAGTTTAACAAGGTTTTTTAATATAGATCCACAGAATATTGTGATAAGTGTTTCAGTGTGAACAGGTATGGTATAATAAATTATGGCGTTTATCTATTTTATTTTTACTTTCATCATATTTTGCTTTGGTTTTGATACCCCCAAATTCAACCCAAATTTACAACCCTTTCTTTTCATAACCTATCATACTTTAATAAATCAGAGTCCATTTTCTGTAGGTTGTTTTCGAACCCAGTCAACGACGGGTACTCTTGCTAGTATATATATATATATATATATATATATATATATATATATATATATATGTGTGTGTGTGTGTGTGTGTGTGTGTGTATCGAATATATGTATATGTGTGTGTATATATATATATGTTTATAAGTGTTGGGACGATTAATCGAAATCGGAATCAAGAATCGGGGTATCGGAATAGGTATCGGAATCAGAAAAATGTGTGCGGATTTTCCGATGTCAAGAACGATTCTTTTAATTGGCTTTTTTATTCGATTTTGTTTAAAACATAATCGTCCACTGCTTATAATAATGAAAAAATATTGATTTTTTAATAGTAGTAAAACTAAAATTGATAAACCATTCCCCACAAATATATTTTATGCATGAGAAAATATCTGTACATTTAATATTCTTTTTTTACGGAAACAGTGAAAAATAACAACTTTATAGTTAAATAGTTAAATATTTATAAAGAATCGGAATCGATAATTGTATCGGAATTGGGAATTTATTACGGAATCGGTAATTGTGTTGCAATCAGAGATAATATTGGAATTGCTTCATCACTAATATATATATATATATATATATATATATATATATACATATATATATTAGTGATATATATATATTAGTGATATATATATGCATATATATATTAGTGAGATATATATATATATACATATACATATATATATATATATATATATATATATATATATATATATATATATTTACACGTATGTAGGTTTTGCGTACATTATCAGTTTATTTTATTTATCATCGTAACATTCCATAATAGTTCCGAGGAGTGTCACTTTCCTGTTTGCAGGTGGTAGCAGGAAACTTACTTATTCATTATTCTCTCCCCACACTCTCCTCAAAAAGACCGGTGACTTTTACACAGTTGCCACATATTTTAGAACCACGCCGGGCGTGTTTTTCTTTCTTTATTCCGGACATTAAACATTCCTTCTTTCGTCTACCTTTTGTAAATGCGGAACCTTCCCTTTACAATTCATTCATTATTAAGTGCCGGTCTATTTGATTGACTATTCACATCCGTTTATCGGATTAAGGGAATATATGATTAAGTGAATTTCGAACAGTTAAAAAAGTTTATCAAAAACTTAACAAAACCAACAACCGCTACACATTAATATCTAATTCCCTTCGCTTCGGTCTTGATAAAGGAATCGATTATCAAAACTTACATTTCCAATAAAAATAATTCTTTTCATCGTCGTCGTAGCCGTCGCGGTCACCGTAGTCATCGCCGTCGTTGTTGGTCCGGAATTTTACGCAAGCATATTAAAATCTAAAAACATAAATGCGACAACAAATAACATTATTATGTTATGGAAGGAGTGGTAGTTCAGGACTTCCATTCTTAATTCTCCCAACATGTAACAGAGGTTGAACATGCGCATGCAAATGCGTGCGAAATGACGCCAGCGGTAAATAAAAATACTATAAAAGGAGAAATACCACGCTAGAGAAGACGATCACGTGAGAGACGCCACAACCATAACGAGAAGTCACGCGTGGAGGGAGAATGTGAACATAAATGCCGTTGTTTAAAAAAAGGAGTTGAGTTATTAGTTATCTTCTGTTTCTTTTGGCGTACTCTACTAGAAAATGTAAAATGTACATGTGTAAATGTGCAAGATTACATACATTTCCGAATTTGAGACATGGCAAAAATATAAACATCCTGTTTTGGTCACCAAAATTATTTATTTATTTACATTGCATGTTTTTATTCTTATGTATGACATATTCATACGCTTATTAATTGACACATGGGTACTTATGCAGAATACGAACCATGGTAAAATAATAATTTTATTATTTAGAAACCCATTCTTAGCACGGGAGGTGAGAGCTTTTTGTAACTATTATGTAATTTCAACTAACGTTTAAATACACAAACAGCACAAAGTTAAATTTTACTTGGAAAATATTCTTCTCTATTCCTCTCTTCTTTCTGTCCCTTTGCCTGTATCTCTCTCTTTATATATATATATATATATATATATATATATATATATATATATATATATATATATATGTGTGTGTGTGTGTGTGTGTGTGTGTGTGTGTGTGTGTGTGTGTGGTGAAAAAGGAGCAGCTATGCATAAGTCTTCCCTGTCAGTGTGTGTGTGCGTGTGCGTGTGCGTGTGCGTGTGTACCTTCTATATAAATACTAATAATTATTTTGTTTCCGATAAGCACTAATGCTTATACTTCCGCAATCACTAATGTCGGAAGTGATAAATAGTGCAGATTGGGATATTTGAACCTTGAATTCGTAGGATAGCATCTTACCTAAAGACCACCGACAATTAACACAAGAATTGAAGGAAATGCCGATAAATGCCAAGTTGGCGGGCATACATAGTAAACAGTCAAAATGCAAAATGTAGGTATTCATTTAATTCCAAACGAAAGTAACATGGTCGATTTTAATGTAGGGAAAAACCAGTTTCCCTTACAGGGGCACTCTGGGAGTAGGCAAAAATAAAAATTGCCTTAGTATAAAAGGCTGTCCCCTCTTCATTGACTAATGGAAAAATGAACTTGAGTGTAGCATCAGAACAGATAAAACACTCTGATCTCACTCTCTCTCTCTAAATATGTATGCATATATAATATTTTCAAAATACAGGTTAAGAATTATATTTATACCTATAGAATTAGTGTGTCATGCGAGTGCAAGCATCAGTGTAAGAAATGAAAATTCCAACCCAGCCATAATAACCCTTGGCTTATTAGGCTAGCCTCTTACGTCACATCTATAAACAATAAACAGAAGAATTGAGGAAAACTAAGTGAGTGTAATACACAGTAAAGAGTCAGAGAGTAGTCAACGACCGGAAATCGTAATGTTTCGTTTGAGTAAAATTTGATCACTTTTTTTCTATAATAACCTAAAAGGGCTCAACTTTAATTTCTTGAAGAGGCATTTATAACTATAAAATTTTTAAAATAAATATTAACAATTATTTTTATACCTACAAACACATAGAAGTATATGTTAGGAATTATTTGATTTGATAAATTTAATCCTTAAAATTTCATGGGCCACAGTCGATAATTTACAGCATGTATATAAAATAATTTTACCTTTGCAAGGACGGGTAATATACAACACATACTTAAAATAATTTTACCTTTGCAAGGACGGGTAATATACAACAAATACTTAAAATAATTTTACCTTTGCAAGGACGGGTAATATACAACACATACTTAAAATAATTTTACCTTTGCAAGGACGGGTAATATACAACACATACTTAAAATAATTTTACCTTTGCAAGGACGGGTAATATAAAACACATACTTAAAATAATTTTACCTTTGCAAAGACGGGTAATATACAACACACACCTACCTACACTAAGATGGGCAATTTAAATACATATATGAAATAATTTAAGAAGCGTTTTTACCTCAAAACGGACATTACTCTCTCCAACCCAACCTTCAAAAGAAAACGCAAGAGCACGTTCAAAATTAACATAATCATAGTTCTTCCTACCCAGCACTACAACCATTACATCATTCCCGGATAATAATAAAAAAAAGTTTTTTAAAAATATAGATTACTCCCTAAAGAAACTGTCCCAGTAAACTTTCATAGAAAACCAACAATATATATATATAAATCTAATTTTGAAATCATAAACTGTTTAAGCCACATCCGGAATCGCTTGATAAATGAAGGAATTTTTAGATAGAAAATTGTTTAAGCCATTTACGGCACAGACTTTATATTCTGCCACCCTCATTTAATCCAGAGCGACGCTGATTATTTTGCTTTGCCTTTAATTTTTACAGAGAATTGTTGTGTTAAATCATACCCAACATTATGTCTAGCATACTTGGAAGAAGATAAATATAATAAGA
>NC_136510.1:93748134-93810634 GCF_053919585.1 Euprymna scolopes
TATGAATGTGTAAGCGTATCAGTAACTCTTGTCACAGCCTCTTTCCTCTCCTCACATATCTCATACCGACAGGTTCTAAGGTTTTTCTTGTGCTTTGAGAATAATTTAAAAGAAAAGGCAGCAAGACCTGGACTATAGGGATGGTGAGAAACTGACTTGATGCCCATCTTGGTCAAATAGTCTGTAACAAGAATGGAGCCCCGTTGCAAAAACTTCGCACAAATCTTCCGCCTCTTGAGTATCTCCCCGAATAATTTTGTGTACAGTTCCCAAACTGACGTAAAACGGTGTATTTATTGTCCTTATAAACACACGACGGTCCTTAATCATGAAATTCTTTATTTGGCCAATCAACTCTGGTGTTCTGACTTTCTTACTCCTCCCACACCTTACATCATCCCTCACAGATTTCCTGCCTTCTTTAAATCTATTATAATACTTGGTAAAATTATTTACTTTTTTGTAAATGACGTGAGTGCCATCAGCTACAATTGAAACCGAAATCGAAACCAAAACTCATGAAGAATTCTTGGTAAAATTATTCATTACATGAAATCGAAATCCATAACAATTAAACGACAGTCATTCGGATGTAAGCGTGACACAAAAAATAAATAACACAGGCGCTATCCTATTAATATATAGACTAGCGGGACCTGTGAAAGTTCGACAGCGGACTCTATCATACGTTGATGTTGGCATTCTGTGGATGTTCAGCGTAAATGGAGACGTCCTTGTATTATTATAGCGTTTTTGTTAAAACTTCGCAGGTATTTACCTAAGCTAGCAGGGATGCCCGGTCGTAAAATACGCTTAAGTATGCTTGTATATATATTATTACAGAATCAATTCGATTCTTATAAAGTTGTGATTTCAAAAATAAAACAAATAGATCTATATAACTTGGGGGCACCAGGTTGAATTGAAACCGAAACCAAAACTTATGTAAAAATTCTTAGTAAAATTATTTATAAAAAAAAAAAAAAATAGATGATTTGAGTGCCATCAGCTATAATCGAAACCGAAACAAAAACTTATAAAGAATTCTTGGTAAAATTATTTATTACAAAGAAAATGAAGGTCATAACAATGAAACAACAATCACTGTAAAGGAGAAAGATGTAAGCGTGGCACACAAAGGAACACACACGCTATCGTATTAATACAGGGTGCCCCCAAAAGAACGGGTCCCAACTCTAATTCGGCCCCGTTTCTTAGTGTTTTGTCCGAATGAAATGAAACTTTGGTCATAACTAGTTTATTATATTCAAAACATCACATCAAAACACTAGAGTCTTTGGCCTTTTTTTCTCCGTTCTACAGCATATGTTCTAGATGGCCTCCATTTAGCTTTTTTGGGGGGGGGGGAGGGGGTTCACCCTATATATACTGAACTGTTATATCATGTGTATACGTTTAAATATAAAGACATTCAGATATCGAACAGCAAATAAAAATCATCTATTATTGTGTAATGACATTAAAATCAATCAAAATCAAGTTCACAAAAACGCTTGTTCAGACACTAATTCAAAAAAAACAAAAACAAAAAAAAACGAAAATAATCAGGAGGCCATACTTCAAAGTAGTGGTTTCAGTGTTTGCAGTTGAGCGGCCATATTGAAATATGGCTTACGAAAGCCAGTGAGCGGTTTATAAGTGGAACTTAAGGAAATCCAATTGTTTTAACCAACCTACTTGAAACGAAGCAATATGTTTACCTGTACTTTCGTAATATTATCACTACTTATATATAAAAAAAAATTGTATCTTTATGTGTGTCTGTATGTGTGCGTTTGTGTTCCTCCGCTATGGAAACAAAAAGAGCTGGACCAAATTTTTTGGAATTTCACTCAAATGTAATTTATGTGTATGAGAATGTACTTAGAAAAAGTTTGGTATCGGAATGCCTCCGATAAGTATCGAAAATTAATAATTTAAAAAATCCAATAAAAGACGGATCAGTTCAATTTTGACTTAAATTAACATGCTTATACAGCCTGACATCAGAAGTACATTTCAGTAGTTTTATTAATGCGCAACTAAAAGGGCCTGGCGTATAAAATAAACAGTAGATTTTTTTATAAGAAAAGAACGCGTTCGAAGTTAATGTTTTTTTTAGAGCACATATAGACAATGGTACTTGATTTTTGCATGTTAAACTTTAATTCAATCCATTATATATAAAAATATATATTTTATAATCAACAGTAGATTCTCTACAGTGCAATTCTGCTCTAAAAATAAACATTCATTTCGGACACGTCTCTGTCTTATAAAAGAATCTAAAGTTGTTTCTGTAGGCTTAGCTTTTCAAATGCATTTGTGATGTTAGGTTGTATAAAAGTGTCACCTTTTGTAAACATCGGCCTTCTTTCTTTAATCGGATTTTTTCGATTATCGATTTTCTATATCAGTCGCATTCCGATGCAAAACCTACGCAAAAACATTCCCAGATAGATCAAGTACCTTCGTGTAAAATTTTAAAAAATCGTTTGAGTCGTTTTCGATCCCAAAGAGAACTCTCTCTCTCTCTCTCTCTCTCTCTCTCTCTCTCACACACACACACACACACAGACACAGACACAGACACAGACACACACACACACACACACACACACACACACAGATTTCTGTTTATGTAACGGTAGATAGATACGAGGGCGAAACTATAAAACTGTAATCTGAATTACTTAATAATTACTAATTAATAACAGTTGACCTTAAACTTTTAGTACAAAGAGATTAATATATATATATATATATATATATATATATATATATATATATATATATATATATATATATATATATATATATATATATATATATATATATATATATCTTTCCCATGCATCGACACAATAATAATATTCAACCTATAGTTGAACTCTAAAATATATAAAATTAGACAGAGGGGGGAGATAGAGGGAGGGAGAGATATAGCATATAGAAAGAGACTTTTTTTACTTCTTTTTTTTTAAATTAATTGTCAACGTCAAAATTTCCTGAATTAAACATCGAACATGAGCAGAAAGATAATATATATATATATATATATATATATATATATATATATATATATATATATATATATATATATATAAATCTGAATGTGTGTGTCTGTGTGTGTGTCTCTGTGTGTGTGGGGGGGATGACGAATAGGCTCCTATATGGTTGAGTATTTAAAAAAAACTGATTACATATAATGATAGAAGATGTATCGAGACACAGGAATGAGTATGTTTGATCTGGCAGAACGGTGGTTCATTAAAATTGTGGTGTCTGTGTTCGCGCATGGTCCACAAAGTATGGAAATAAAAAAAAAACGTTTACAAGTGTTTTTGATATAGATGTACATAAGAATACTTTGACAAGTATGTTTTAACTTAAATAGGGATGGTATAATAAAATTGTGGGGTCTGCGTTCGCGCCTGTCCTCCATAGAATGAAAACAGGCAGAAACTTTAATAAAGACTTTTCATATCTATCTGCATAAGTATATTTTATAATTATGTTTCAGTTTGAATAAATATGGTATAATAAAATTATGGGGTGTTCGTTCGCGCCTGAGCTCCATAGAATGGAAATATGTCACACAGTTTAACAAGGTTTTTTAATATAGATCCACAGAATATTGTGATAAGTGTTTCAGTGTGAACAGGTATGGTATAATAAATTATGGGATTTATCTATTTTATTTTTACTTTCATCATATTTTGCTTTGGTTTTGATACCCCCAAATTCACCCCAAATTTTCAACACTTCCTTTTCATAACCTATCATACTTTCATAAATCAGAGTGCATTTTCTGTAGGTTGTTTTTGAACCCAGTCAACGACGAGTACTTTTGCTAGTATATATATATATATACATATATATATATATATATATATATATATATATATATATATATATATAAACAAGCCGCCGTTCGTTCGCAAAATATCATAATTTATGCAGATATCAATGAACCACTGTTCTGCCAGATCAAACATACCCATTCCTGTGTCTCGATACATCTTCTATCATTATATGTAATCAGTTTTTTTTAAATAGTCAACCATATAGGAGCCTATTCATGACCAGAGATACACACACACACACACACACACACACACACACACACACACACACACACACACACACACACACACATACACCCAGACATTCAGCTTTATATTATAGATATATCACTCAAACACGGTATATGGTTAAGTGGCAGTTTTAGTCATTTAGAACTGATTTAAAGTTTAACCGCTTACTCATTTTTTCAAGCAATTAATTCATAGATAACCTTATCAGCTATATTGTAAAAAAAAAAATTCAATTTTCAGTCAGTAAAACAAAACTTGTAATGAATTTATTGGTGTTCAAAATTGTCAAAATATGTAAGGAGGTGAGCGACGCTTTTTATGACTGGTTTTCATAGCACCCACGTCGCTTCGGCGACTAATGTTGCTACTAATTCGAAAAGAGAAGTAACAATTAAAACAGAATGAAAGCATGAAAGGGAAATAATTAGAGAATTTTATTGAAAGCAGACGAGTGCCGTAAATTGTCATTACATATGTGTTTATGTGGGTAAAAAATAAGAATTTATTGGAAGCCTGGAAAAATCATGTATTATACAATAGAAAAATGCGAGCATGAAAATTAATATGCTTAAGCTTAAACATAAAAAAATGAAAAAGGACTTGTTGTAAAAACTGGAAAAGAAAAGGACAAGATATTCTAGTAGTAAATAAAATAAAATTATAACTTAAAATATTGTTGCATTAAGAATTTTTATTTAAATTCAATTTATAACATTATATAATCAATTCTTAATGCTCCAATATTTAAAATTATGAATTTCTTATATTTTATACTAGAATATCTTGTCCTTTTCTTTTCCAGTTTTAACAACTAGTCCTTTTTCTTTTCCATGTTTAAGCTTAACCATATTACTTTTAATGCTCGCATTTTTCTATTATAACATATATATATATAGATAGTCCATGGGTAAGGGTTTAGGCTCATTAACGTTGGGTCCCGATTTCGAATCTCGCTAGATACAGCCACTCTGATGGGTCGTAGACGACGAAACACTTGTCAGGGGATAATTGCATTTTTAAAATAATATATACCGCTCCCCATGTGGGGTACCAAATTGGTTAAAAGGGAAAATTATTCCCAACTCGCATTTAGGTAAAAATGCACTTTCGTAAATAATTGAATTCATTCAAAACATATCGCTAAAACCAAAATAAAAACAACACACACACACACACACACACATACACACACACATATATATATATATATATATATATATATATATATATATATATATATATAATATTCAGCCACTCTGGTGAGTCGAAGACGAAGACACACGTGTCAGTACTCGCATTTAGGTAAAAATACACTTTCGTATAAATAATTGAATTCATTCAATAAGTATCGCTAACAAAATCAAATAAAAACGTCTACCTAAAAACGCGATACATTTAGTAGTCGTGCGAGGTAAGCCGCGTGGTAAAGGTTTAGGCTTCTTATCATGGGATCCTGGTTTCGAATCTCGCCAGATTCAACCACTTTGATGTGTCGTGGACGATGAAACGTGTGTCAATGGATAATCATATTTTAAAAATAATATATATGCCGCTCCCCATTTACTGGGTAACAAATTTGTCAAAGGGAAAATTATTCCCAACTCGCATTTAGGTAAAAATGCACTTTTGTATAAATAATTGAATTCATTCAAAAAGTATCGCTAACAAAAACACACACACACACACACACACACATATATATATATATATATATATATATATATATATATATATATATAAGTATTTTTTAAATACCTACAGAAACTAGTGTTCAATCCTCCCGGAATCATCAGTGCAGGTCATGGGATTCGAACCACGTAACAAAACTATCTTTGTCTTCTTTACAAAAAAACAAACCACAGAACCACCGTCAAACAAACTGATAAAAAAAAAAATTTAATAGAATATATTTGTTGTTTACAAGTCGGTTTCTATTTAACCCATAGTTGGGGCTCTAATAGGTACTATCACTGCAGGTCAGAGTTGGCCTGGGAGCAATGGCAATAAAAGGGTGGCTCCATACTCACCAAAGCCCGCAAGCTGGGGCCTCACCACTGGATATAGTTTAAGGTCATATCCAGGACCATAAAACATTGTATTATAGTTCCGGAATTCTGCCTTATTCCCCGAGACATAATTTTTGATTCACTCGAGAATGCCAATCAAAATGTTTACGAATTGGCCTCTCGGTCACATTTAAATTGTACAGACAACTAGCAGATATACTCGAAGTTGCCCGGGATTTAATGAGGATCAACGAATGTTCCACACTTCTATTACTTTTATTGTCATCGAAATCGATGAAATAGTATATTTTTCAATTAAATCAATTGATTGTCTGCTCTAGTCGGTGCCCACCCCTTTTCACTGAGAGGAAGCTTCACATGCTTCCCTGTACGACTTAGTCCACAATACATTGTAGTCTACATTGCACGTTGCACTGTAGAAAACTTGCTGTGTAGTTTATAAAATTAGTTTTATATAATGACCTGCACAAGTCAAGTATCATGGTTCAATTGTGCTCTAAATAAATTAATTCATTTTGAACATGCCTCTGTCTTTCAAAGATGCTACTGGTCTCTTGTGCTTGGGCGGTGATAAAACTTCTCAAGTGCACTTGTAATGCTAGACTGCATAAGCGTTTCACTTTGGTCAAAATCGGATTCTTTTTTCTTTAAATAGGATTTTTTCGAAAATCGATTTTTGTTACTTAACCGAGGTATTCCAAGACAAAACCTTTCTCCGAACCCCACCCCAGACACATTAATTTGAAATTTCAAAAATACTGGTCCAGCCGATTCAAAGTCCTATGAGAAGGAACTCACACGTACACACACACAGACACTTACACAGACACAGACACACACACACACACACACACACACACACACACACACACACACACACACAAATTGTCTTCTATAATATAAATCTCACCTGTCTGTTTAAATGTATGTATGTATGCATGCATGTTTGTATGTCTGCCTAAAACTTCCGACAGCGACGACATATTATCACGAGATCGGTATCGTTTTGAATCGCGACCTGTCGTACAAATATCGAAAAACTGACTAAAAACATTAATTCCTTCACCCTCAACTGGGCACTTTTCTACGGGAAGGGGTCGTTTTTTTTTCGCCGATATTTTCAAAAGTCATCCCCTCTTTTCAATTGACTAGCCTTAATTTAAATATTCGTCACTTCAGGTTTGGCGATGGACGCAACAGAAAAGACGTCACGTTTATTTCACCTTCTTTTTCTCCTTCTCAGTACGGGTTCGAGCCTGCTTGCCTATTATCATTTTTTTTTCTTTTTCTTTTCTTTTTTTTTGCTCAACACACGCTTTCAAACATCCGGGCAACGCCGGGCACCAAGGCTAGTTTATATATAAGAAAATATTTTCACCACAAATCGCGCAGAAAAATGGGCACTTAAGAATATCCGGTATTGTTTTGTAACCTTCATGCTCAAAATAAAATAAAATAAAATAAAAAAACAAAAAACAAAGCGAATCTTATCTCTTCTTCCGCCTTTAACAATGTACTTCTCAGTACTTTAAATCTCTAGGGGCTCTTCCAGCGTTCAACGTTATCATTGGCTTTTGTTTAAATAAGACGGAAATAATTTTGCTTTTGAAATGTAACGGAGTACTTTATGGAGTTTGAAGCGAGACAAACCCCTTTTGAAAAAAAATAAAGCAAAAATTACTTATCCCACGAGCCCTCTATAGATCGTGGGACTCGACACGCAAACACGGACACGCAGAGATAATAGAAATGGGAACACGGGATTCGAATCCTGTTTGCAAATCCATCTTCCGCTGACAGTGCTAAATTGTTAACGTAAGGATCGCCATTCTTATGCTTGATAAACTCGAAGGGGATTCCTTGTTTTATGTAATGACTCAGGAGAGAAGAGAATTATTTAACCCGATCCATTACCCACGTGACAAGTGAATGTGTATTCTTCAGAAAACTTTGAACGAACGATTTCGAAGTAGAAGATTTTCTTTATCTTTTTTCGTGACGCCATTTTCTGATTACTGCGCACCATTTTCTGATTACTGCGTACTTGATACAGCGCATTAAATACTCGCCTTACAAATATTTACAGACGGAAATCAAAGTTTTGTTCTTTATTAAAGGAATCCATTATACTCCTTAAGTCGAATAATACGAGGGCCGTTCCAAAAGTAAGATCTCCTATTCTTTTAACTAAAAATAAATAAATAAATAATAAAACGTTGAAGCGCAACAAAGACGGTAGTGGCACCACCGAAACGAGCAACCTTTAATGCTCCAGAATTTGTTTTCCTACATAGTCACTTCCATTCTCGTTGCACTTTTACCAGCCTCCTTTTATGCCGCGATCGTAAAAGTATGGAGGGGACTTTGTCATTCCCACTGAAATCTGACAATCGACGAACCCATCTCCTAACTGCACTGACATCAAGTGCATCTGCTTCGTAAACGTTTAACAAGCACCCGTGAATACAGATCGGTTCAAGTTTTTTCTGCATCAAAGAATTCAATGACGCGTCTATACTTCTGGCGCACGGCATGAAAGGAGTTGCTTTCTTAAAGTCTCACACAATCAATATCTGCAACAGAGAGATGAAATTTTCATGTCATGAATGCATAAGTTCAGTCATCATTGGAATACAAGTTGCTATCACCTCTAATCCATTCAGGAGGCATTCATTTTGGAATGTTCCTCGTGCTAAACTCCTCAGGTCTATTTTTCAAATTCTATGTAGAATTGTTGAACCAACACGTAAGCAAAAACCTAAAGTGAGTAGTAATATCTTATTTTCTGAATTTTATATAAAAAAAGGTATTTGAAATAATCGAACCCTTAACATGGTAATTCAAATTGATTTTGTATGAATTACTTATATAATCAGATACGGATGAATCGGAAGCATATGTGCGAAGAGATGATCGAATCTAAAACTTTATACGAAGTTGACTACAAAAGAATCGGTTTGATGAGAGGAAGCTTATCCTTGACTTTCGTTGGAATTTGACTGACAAGAAACCTTCCTAATGTTTGCCATTTCACCCCCCTATTTATACTGCTCCACACACACACACACACACACACACACACACACACACACATATATATATATATATATATATATATATATATATATATATATATATATATATATATATATATATACTCAGATAGTAGCCCCCTACTTCAAAGTGGAACTGTGTCCTGTTTGGGGTGAAAATTGAGTCAATAAACAAAATTAGTCAACAGAAAAGGTCCAATTCTCCTTCACGCCAATTCCCGACAGAAAGTTGTTAAACTGACCCTGCAGATGTTGAATGATTTGGGCTACGAAACTCTGCCTCATTCCCAGTTGGCCGTCGGGTCAAGATCAAAGTGTAGTATCTGGTCCGGCAGATACTGCAAGCTATGACTAGCTATGACTAGCAAAGACCAGATGTGGGGGCAACCCCACATGCCTGACCTTTAACCGGCTCCCATTTCCCACCTCTCGGGAGTTGGTCCCCTTTTCCCTTCCCCCTCCCTTCACTCCTCACATTAAAAATTGGCCTTGTGCCTAATTTGCTCGGTGGGGGAGCAAATAAATACCATCTGTTCCGGCAGATGCTGCTAGCTATGACTAGCAAAGACAAGATGTGGGGGCGGCCCCACATGCCTGACCTTTAACCAGCTCCCATTTCCCACCTCTCGGGAGCTGGTCCCCTTTTCCCTTCCCCCATCCTTCACTCCTCACATTAAAAATTGGCCTTGTGCCTAATTTGCTCGGTGGGGGAGCAAATAAATACCATCTGTTCCGGCAGATGCTGCACTTAAGATAATTTGTACCAGTCAATGGAGGGGAAACCCTCTATACTGGGACAATTATTATTTTTGGTAACCAGAGTGCCCCCTTTTTGCCTACTTTTAGGGGTGCTGGTTTTTACCTCTCATTAAAAACGGCCTTGTGCCTAATTTGCTCAGTGGGGGAGCAAATAAACACCATCTGTTCCGGCAGATGCTGCAAGCTATGACTAGCAAAGACCAGCTGTGGGGGCAACCCCACATGCCTGACCTTTAACCAGCTCCCATTTCCCACCTCTCGGGAGCTGGTCCCCTTTTCCCATTCCCCATCCCTTCACTCCTCACATTAAATATCGGCCTTGTGCCTAATTTGCTCGGTGGGGGAGCAAATAAATACCATCTGTTCCGGCAGATACTGCAAGCAAATACCATATGTGCAGGTACCCCCATATATAAGACCTTGGTCAATGTAGGGGAAACCCTTCATACCAATTGTAACTATCCAGCTCCCCTACTCCCCGGGGAGTCGGTCCCCATTTCCCCTTCACTCCTCACATTAAAAATCGGCCTTGTGCCTAATTTGCTCGGTGGGGGGAGCAAATAAATACCAACCCTTCATACCAGTTGTCACAATCCAGCTCCCCTACTTCCCGGGGAGCTGGTCCCCATTTCCCCTTCACTCCTCACATTAAAAATCGGCCTTGTGCCTAATTTGCTCGGTGGGGGAGCAAATAAATACCTGTTCTTCAGATGCTACACTTCAATTTCTTATTCTCTGTCAGTGGAGGAGAAATCCTTCACGACTGGGACAATTTTAATCTTTGTTCCTTTTCTCCACATTAAAAAACGACCCTGGTATCTAACTCTGTCCCGTGGGGAGGCATTTTAAATAGGAACTCTGCCTCATCCGCCATACTCCTCAGATCTCTCACCTACCGACTACCACTTTTTAAGCATCTCGACAACTTTCTGCGTAGAAAATGCTTAAAAAAAAACTAAGCAATATTAAAAACGCCTTCAGCTACTTCATCACCACCAGAACGCAAGATCTGTACGCCATTGGCATAACTACACTTGTTTTGCGTTGGCGAAAGCTTGCTGATCTTAATGGTGCTTATTTCGACAAATACACTTTTGTTTGAGACGTTCATCTGAATTTAAAAGTTAAAAAAAAAAAAAACACAAGAATTTTCTTGTCAACCTGAGATATTTTTACAAAGGATTCACCACTTATCCTTGACAAGTGGTTATGGGCATACATTATGTGATTATAGCGTAGTAAACATTAGTATTGGGAATTTTGCAAATTGGATTACTTAGGGCGGCGATTCATCAATAACTTTTTTACGTTGGACTTGAAGACAATCAGATTGTAGTCAGCTGGAAAGCAGGCAATCGGAAGAAGTTCCACATGTGTGCAGTTGTAAGAAAGAAGCTTTGTTCATGGAATCTATGTTTAGGTTTAGGCACACACAAGGAGTGTGGGAAATTATTGATAGTGGTTTTGGCTAGACGAGTGTTTTTCGTTAAAGTTTGGCGAAGGGGGGACCATTGATTAAAGCTCAGCTGAGCACTCGGCATGAAAATAACGATAAAGCAGAGACAAGCTCGCAACTTCTCTTCTGTGGGAAAGATGTGGCAGGGAAAAGAAAAGGGTATCCCCCACTAAGCTACGAAGTCTATTTTGAACTCTCTCACTACCACCCCTGCCCAGATTTGGCAATAGTACACCATCTTAGGCCGTACCTGGCTTTTATATAGGTAGAGACTTGCATCAGGAAGGAGATATCTACTGGAGTGGTAGAAGGATCCTACCATTTTTTTCCAGCGACTTTGGCAATGGATTTTATATACGTGTTCCATTCCAGGCGGGGGAGTAAAGGTCAAGCCCAGAAGGCATTATTGGACACAACTTCGAAAATACGTATGTGTTTGTTGGAAAAGTGTGGAGAAGCATGGCAGATGATATATGTGTCTTGTTTCCTCCTGAAGTTTGGAACAATCTCACAAACAACCCTTATCGTAGAAAAAAAATACAGGGATCTGTCGTACTTAATATCGTATTCCCACTTTATGGTAGACCATGAAACTAAGTGTCGCAAAGGGACCTAACCCCTGCATCAAACAAAACTTCTGCCTGTTCAACAAAAAAAAAAAAAAAAAAAAAAAATAGGGCGAAGTAAAAAAGAAAAAAAAAACAATCACTTTATATTTCCAAAAGAATCGTGGCCCCTTTAAAAATCGGCCAACATTCATTAATCATCGTTCCCAATATTCCGGACAGGGTCTCCACTAAAAATTCATTAATTATACATCAATCCAGTCACCCGTTCTCTAAACTGAAGCATTTGGGGCATCCCCCATCGACACCCTTAATAGACAATCTCATTCTTTTGTCCCCACGACTTTGTATTTTTTTTATTTTTCATTACTTTTATTAGTTTGTGTATTTTTCGTATATCAAATTAATTTGTTTCTCTCGGCCGATCTTTCCTTTTTTTTTGCTTTTTTTTTGTCTTTTTATCAATTCATCTTCTCATACGTTTATAGTCTGTCCGTATCTTTTGTTTTTTTAATCTTTTACTGTCTGTCTGTCTGTCTGTCTGTCTGTCTGTCTGTCTGTCTCTCTCTCTCTCTCTCTGTCTATCTCAAGACATACTGTTCAGCTATTTAGAAAAAAAAGACAATAAGACGATAAAGCTGACGCGTTACACACGTGCGAATCTAAAATTAAGAAGAATTAATATGTTTGGTATACCTTCGCTGTGATTGTCTTAATCACAGCGAAAGTATACCAAACATATTAATTCTTCTTCTTAGACATCATCATCATCATCATCATCATCATCATCATCATCATCATCATCATCATCATCATCTTTTTCTTAATTGTCGTCTTCCTGTTTTCCTTAAAATTAAAAAAAAAAATTCTTTTCTTTCTTTTTCATCAATTTCTTAGATTTTTTCCATTTCTCTTGGATTCAATATCATCTTTATCTTCGTTTATAACTTCTTCTTCTTCTTCTTCTTCTTCTTCTCCTTATTCTTCTTCCTATTATTATTATTATGATTATGATGATGATTATCATTCTTATTAGTGCTATTATAAATTATTAATATTAATGTTATTATTAACATTATTAATAATACTAGCAGAACCCGTGGAAATCCCACGATGATCGAAAATTAAAAAAAAACACACACACATCAATAGGTAACTTATCACATAATCAAACAATTACAATGATGTTGGACCATGTAGCATTAAAGACTTAACTAGATCACGAAGCTCTGAATCTTCAGGCCCATATATCTCTGCTGACACAGCTGCATTAATTTGTTGAACTGTTCTGATCTTATCCTGATCTCGCTGCAGTATGAGCATGTGACAGTGTGGTAGCTCTCTTTTTAAAATTGAATAAAATTCAATTGGCTGGCGATAACTAACTTATTAATATTGTGATTTGCGCCGACCAAACACTAGGGGGGAGGGCGATAATTAACTTATTAGTATTGTAATCTGCACCTACCAAACACTAGCTGGCAATAACTAACTTGTTCGTATTGTGATCTGCATTTATCAAGTACTGGCTACCGATAAGTAATTTATTAATATTGTGATCTGCACCGACCAAACACTGGCTAGCGATAACGAATGTATTAGTATTGTGATCTGCACCTACCAGACACTGTATGACAATAAATAATTTATTAGTATTGTGATCTGCACTGACCAAAGACTGGCTGGCGATAATTAACTTATTATTTTGATATTCACCAACCATACACTTGTTGGCAATAACTAATTTATTAGTATTATTGTGATTTACAAAAACCAGACACTGGCTGGCGGTAACTAATTTTAAATATTGTGATCTGCACTTACCAGATATTAGCTGGCGATAAATAACTTATCATTTTAATCTGCACTCACTATACATGGATAACTGTGGTATGCTTATAAATGTAATTCTCCAAGGTTTCCAATCATAAGCTGCTCAGTCATCCGAAATTATTCTTGTTCCTGGCCAAATCCACGAACGAATTATTGGGAATAATGCTTTCCAATCTTTACACCACTGCAATGTCGCACCTGTTGCTTCCTTTGTTAAAAAAATAAATTAGTTGAAAAAAGAAATTATTTTTTCTTAAACTTTATCAGAAGTGACCTTTCCAGGGCATTTTTGTAATGTTAAAAGTTTATAACAACAAATGTAGAAATTTAAAAAACAAAAAACAAAACAGAACATATTTTCTTACAATTAATAAGAAGTGACTTTTCCAGGACATTTTGTTAATAATCAGATGTGAATTTTGAAGGCCATTTTGTAATTAACCAGCAGTGACTTTTTCATGGAATTTTGTAATTAATCAGAAGTGACTTTTCAAGGATATTTTTTAATGAATCAGAAGTGACTTTTCCCGGACATTTTGTAAGCAATCAGAAAAGACTTTTCCAAAGCATTTTTATAATTAATCAGAAGTTACTTTCCCAAGACATTTTTGTAAGTAATCGTAAGTAAATTTTTATTTTCAGGACATTTTGTAATTAATCAGTAACGGGCCTTTTTCAGGGCATTTTGTAATTAATCAGAAACGGGCCTTTTTCAGGGCATTTTGTAATTAATCCGAAAGGAATTTTTTCAGGGCATTCTGTTATTCATCAAAATGAAATTTTCCAGGTAATTTTTTAATTAATAAGAAGTTATTTTTCAGAGCTTTTTTTGTAATTAATCAGAAGTGACGTTTCCAGAGAATTTTTGTAATTGATCAGAAGTGACTTTTCCAAGGAATTTTGTAATTAATCAGAAGGGACTTTTCCAGGGTATTTTTGTAATTGATCAGAAGTGACTTTTCCAAGGAATTTTGTAATTAATCAGAAGTGACCTTTCCAGGGAATTTTTGTAATTGATCAGAAGTGACTTTTCCAAGGAATTTTGTAATTAATCAGAAAGGACTTTCCAGGGAATTTTTGTAATTGATCAGAAGTAACTTTTCCAAGAAATTTTGTAATTAATCAGAAAGGACTTTTCCAGGGTATTTTTGTAATTGATCAGAAGGGACTTTTCAAAGGAATTTTGTAATTAATCAGAAGGGACTTTTCCAGGGTATTTTTGTAATTAATCAGAAGTGACTTTTCCAAGGAATTTTGTAATTAATCAGAAGGGACTTTTCCAGGGTATTTTTGTAATTGATCAGAAGTGACTTTTCCAAGGAATTTTGTAATTAATCAGAAGTGACCTTTCCAGGGAATTTTTGTAATTGATCAGAAGTGACTTTTCCAAGGAATTTTGTAATTAATCAGAAAGGACTTTCCAGGGAATTTTTGTAATTGATCAGAAGTAACTTTTCCAAGAAATTTTGTAATTAATCAGAAAGGACTTTTCCAGGGTATTTTTGTAATTGATCAGAAGGGACTTTTCAAAGGAATTTTGTAATTAATCAGAAGGGACTTTTCCAGGGTATTTTTGTAATTAATCAGAAGTGACTTTTCCATGGAATTTAGTAATTAATCAGAAGTGACTTTTCCAGGGAATTTTTGTAATTGATCAGAAGGGACTTTTCCATGGAATTTTGTAATTAATCAGAAGGGATTTTTCCAGGGTATTTTAGTAATGGTGAATTTTTGATAAATTAAATAATGTAGTTGAAAATCAAAACATTTTTTCTTATAATTAATCAGCAGTCACTTTTCCCGCGAATTTTTATAATTTATTAGAAGCGACTTTTCCGAAGCATTTTTATAATATAGAAACTTTGTTAGATTTAATAAACTAGTTGTAAAAGATAATTTTTTTCACAATTAATCAGAAGTGACTTTTCCAGGACATTTTTGTTATTAAAATTTATTTTTTCATAAACTTCATCACAAGTGCATTTTTAATTTTTTCAGAACATTTTTTAATTAATCAGAAATTATTTTTTTTATTTGATGTTAAAACTTTATAAAATTAAATGTAGAAATTGAAAACTGAAAAAATTTTCTTACACTTCATCAGAAGTGACTTTTCCTGGTTATTTAGGCATTTTGTAAATAATCAGAAGTGACTTTTTCAGCGCATGTTGTTATTAATCAGAAGGGAATTTTTCAGAGCATGTACTAATCTACCAGAATTGAATTTTCCAGGGCATTTTGTAATAAACAAGAATTTGTATTTTGGGGGTAATTTTGTAATAAATCAAAGTACATTTCCATTGCATTTTGTAGTTAACCAGAAGTAACTTTTCCGGGGAAGCTTTTGTAATGAAATGAATTTTCTAGGACATTTGTTAATTAATAAGTAAATAAATAACATTAAATAAATTAGTTGAAAAATAAACATTTTTTTACAATTAATCAGAAGTGACTTTACCAGAAAAAGGGAAAGTAACTTTTCTGGGGAAGTTTTTGTAATAAAACGAATTTTCTAGGACATTAATTGATAAGTAAATAAATAACATTAATTAATAATAAACATTAATAACATAATAATAATAACATAATAATTAAGATAATAATTATAATTAACATAATAATTAATAACAGATTAAACTAGATTTAACTAGATTTAACTAGAGTTAACAGATTTAACTAGATTAATAACATAATAATAACATAATTATTAATAACATTAATTAATAAGTAAATAGATAACATTATATAAATTAGTTGAAAAATAAACATTTTTTTTACAATTAATCAGATGTGACTTTCCCAGAATATTTAGTTATTAATCAGAAGTCGCTTTTCCAGGTCATTTTGTAATTAATAAGATTTCGAATTTCCAGGGCATTTCTTTAAATATTTAAACTTTGTTACATTATATAAAGTCGTTATAAAACAAAAATGTCTTTTGTAATGTAAAAACTTTGCTACATTAAAATATGTAATAGAAAAACAAAGCATTTTTATTGAGATTTGCCTTAAAGCGACACCTTTTTTTTATTAGTCATTTGGAATATTCCACTTTCCTTTTAACGGATGGTCAGGATGATAACGGTCGAAGCGAATACGGGTATAAATATATAGATTATTATTATTATTATTATTATTATTATTATTATTATTATTATTATTATTATTATTATTATTATTATATTTCTTAATATTATTAGTAATATTACTATTAATATTAAAATTGTTGTTATTAATAGTATTATTAATATTGTTATTGATATTAATATTGGGTTTATTATTATTATTATTATTATTATTATTGTTAATATTATTATTATTAATATTATGATTACTACTATTATTATTATTCGAGTTCTTCTTCTTCTTAATTTTATTTGTGAGTTTTTCTTAGATTTTATTTCTGATTTTTCAATTTAGATATATTTTTTTCTTGTCAGTTTTCTCTTTCGAATTCTTCAATTTCCTCTCCTTTGATTCCTTCTTTTTCGGTGTAACCTCCTATTTCTTTGATGTTTTCTCTTTAAGTTTTTTCTTCAATTTTACGTCTTCCTCTTCTTCTTAGTCATCGTTTTCATTTATTTCTTCGATGTCTATATTTCTTTCACGACATTATTTCTTTTTTTTTTTCCCCTTCTACTTCTTACTCCTCCGTGAGTTTTTCTTTTTTCCCCGGTTTCCACTTCTTTTTTTTTCCTTGGTTCGATTTCTTCGATTTCTTCGATTTACTTTTCATCCTTCTTTGAATTCTGCTTCGATTTTTTATGATCTGTATTTTTCTCCATTTGCCCGTTTTTCTACTGCGTCTCTGATCCCCTTCAGCTTTTTTCTCCTACACCCCCTTTCTCTCGCTCAAGCTCTCATATTTTCTTCTCCCCATTTTTACTTCGTTTTCTCTCGTCCTCCATTTTCCCTTCACCTTTTTTCACTTTTTACCCCCACTCTATTTCTCGCTAATCAATTTACTTTCTTTCTGTCATAGATCTTTTTTATTATTCTCTTTTCTTCCCTAGCTTTCTATTTTGTTCTTCTAACGCATAACCCTTCCTGTATAGCTAATGGTTATTTATATTCTAGTTTCCGTTTTTAACAGTTAAGTGTTTAGATATTTTTATGAACACGCAATCGAGATTTTGTTTTGTTTTGTTTGGTTGGTTTTGTTTCACGGCATATCAACCCTTTTCAGGTTATTTA
Source organism: Euprymna scolopes (assembly GCF_053919585.1). Lineage (NCBI taxonomy): Eukaryota > Metazoa > Mollusca > Cephalopoda > Sepiida > Sepiolidae > Euprymna > Euprymna scolopes. The sequence goes on from NC_136510.1 coordinate 93,766,120, forward strand.
ATGCCGAATCCAAAGATTTTGAAGAAAATTTTTTTAATAGAATATATTTGTTGTTTTAAAGTCGGTTTCTATTTAACCCATAGTTGGGACCCTAACAGGCACTGCCACTCCGGGTCAGAGTGTACCTGGGAGTAATGGCAATTAAAGGGTGGCTCCACACTTCCCAAAGCCCGCAAGTTGGGGCCTCACTACTGGATATAGTTTAAGGTCATATCCAGGACTTCGAGATTTTATGCTTTGTTTATTTGAAAATAACGATGGTATAGCAATTAGAGGGTTATTTTTACGGCCTATCAACACTGCCGAGTCTATTAATTTTAGAAAAATGTTTCGTTTCAAGTACTTTATCTTATATAATATTCATTTATGATATTTTTTGTTTGTTTTAAGACATATCAACCCTTTCTGGTTAATTACTGCCGAGTCTCGTAATTTTAGAAAGTTGTTTCGTTTCAAATACTTTCTATATTTAAATATTCATTCATGATATTTGGTTGTGTTTGTTTTACGGCGTGTTAGGTAATGACAAATCGTGTTAGGTAATGACAAATCTATTCATTTTTAGAAAAAAAAGTTTTATGCTTCAAATTGTTTATGTCGTTAAATCTAATATATCTAAATTTGGTTTAGTTTTACGGCATATCAACCCCCTTTGAAGTTATTTAGTGTGGAATCTAGTAGTTTTCGACGTCTTCAAATATTTATTGGTGGAGTTTAGTTTGGTTGTTTTGTAAATAAAAATTGTTTTTTGCTTTTGAATTTGCAGAAGATGGTTAAGTTTTGCAATAGAAAAAGAAAAGAAACGATAACATGAAAGTTTAATGTAGTTTAGACCAGGAAACTAGTATCTTTAGACGGCCTGGTTTCGAAGCAGCAGTTACAAAAAATGTCTCAAAATAATAAACAATAACTGGAAGAATGCAATAATGATCTGATGCAATAGAAAATTACATGTGTTTTCAGAGTCTGATTGAGAGAGATACATGGTAAATGTATAAATAAATGAAAAAGATTTTGTATCGTTAAACGCTTGTTTATTGCTTTAAGGAAAATAAATTATTCAGGCATGTTGGTAGTTGTTTGGAAAAGAAAAGAGAAAAGTTACTGGCTCCGTTGATGTTTTCGTATTCGGAGAGTTAGTATCTATTTTATCGATTTAGTTTCGAATTTGTAAAAAAAAAAAATTGGTTGACAAAGGAGATACAACTTTAATAAAAATCGACAGGGGGTTATCTCCCTTTAATCGACACATTTTTAAGAGTCTACAATATTTGTTTTTTTTTCTATAACTAGAGGCTCCCAAATGCTATTGAAAGAAAGTGCTCTTTCTGCTTTCTAAGTTTTCTAATGAGATCTTGAATTTCAAACGATATCTTAAAAGTGCCAATATTATTTTATTAACAATGTCTCGTACGCTACAGAAAAAGGCAGCCAGACCATCAGATACCTCCTTACGGCTTAAAAAACAATATGGAAACACTTCCTTACAAAACTTATAAGCTTCTTTTTAAATATAATTCCTTAGTTTTGTTTAAATATTATATCATATCGAAAAATCCCCAAAAAACACCCCCAAAAAACAGCATTGCATACTTACAGTTAATTTCTCGCTTACAAAAATCTTAGCCAAGTATAAAATCAAAAATGTAATTATTTTTCCTACTATTCTTCTTCCTAATTTAACTTATTAAAAATCATTACACCATAGTTTAATTGTATCACGAAGACATTATATCATAACTAATATAATTGAAAATATAACTAATATTAATCATATAAACAAAAGAATTAAATTTCACTTAATTTTTTCTATCATTTTAGGTTAACAAACTATATTTGCTTGGTTAAAATTTGGTGTCTCCTCCCACTTCCCCCCATTTATGCTGATGGGGAGACGATATCCAGAAATATTTCTTATTTCTTTTGTAAATATTGAATGAATAAAAGAATATCGTAAATTTGATTTTTTATGTTTCATACTATGAAAACTTGATTGATAATTTCCCAATTATTAATTTAATGCGACGTTTGTAGGTTCAATCCACGGCTGGGGAAAGGTGTTTGTCTAGCCGCACTGATAAGTTGTGATACAACGAAACAGTACTGTATGTGGATGACAATTAAAGCCCCCCCTCTTTGGGTTGAGCACTTTGTAAATATATTTTCACCCGACGCGTATTTAAAGCGAATAAGCGAAGCCCACTATTAATTTGTTTGTAAACAAGCTGATGGTTCGAGCACTGTACGACGACAGGGAGTGGATTTAATACACACTCTAGGAGAAATATTCACAGCACTGATTCTTAGCTGAATGATGAGAGCTGCCGACTGTCAACGCGACGTTTGTATGTTCAATCCACGGCTGGGGAAAAGTGTTTGTCTAGCCGCACTGATGAGTTGTGATACAACGAAACAGTACTTTATGTGGATGACAATATATATACACTTTTTGTACACCAAATCCTTTTTTACTACAAGGAAACAAACTTTTTAACCGTTTTCCTAGGAACATGCATGTCTCTGATGAGTTGTTCAACGAATCACCTGTAATCATACAAATATTAATAAAATATTATGGGTCGTAATTAATTAGATCTGGCTTAAAATAGTATATATATATATATATATATATATATATATATATATATATATATATATATATATATATATTCTGACCTGCACGTTCGTCTAGAATTGTTTTTCTGCTTCTTATTCACGAAAGTAGAGCAAGAGTGATTATATATCGGAGAGGTAAGTTGTCCGTAACACATTTATTTTAAATGGATTCCTTTGTGTTAATTTGCTTTTTCTTTCAATCTTTTGTGCCCCATTAGTCAATCGGTCTGTCGGTAATTTCTCCGTTCGTGTTTACTCTATTTATTTTGCCTGTCTGTTTCTGTCGGTTGTTCAATATATCCGTCTATCTATCTGTTTATCTCCCCCTTTTTTATGTACTTCGCCTTCTTGCTCTTCAATCGTCTTTATTTCCAGGCTGTGAGATTTGCAGACATTATGAGACGATTAGACACATCCTCACACTCATCTTCGCACGCACACCTGCACACCCATGATAAAACATACACACACGTGCACACACATTCACCTATACACATATGTGTACACACTCACACGTAAGCATAAAAGTACATGCACAAATCTTTCTATTATTAAATAAAAGCTGTGCTCCTATTTACAATGCCTCCCCATGGGACAGGGTCGTTTTTTAACGTGGAGAAAAGGAACAAAAATAAAAATTGTCTCAGTCGTGAAGGATTTCTCCTCCACTGACAGGGAACAAGAAATTGAAGTGCATCATCTGAAGAACAGATACTACACTTTGATCGTTGTATTTATTTGCTTCCCCACGTAGCAAATTAGGCACAAGGCCGTTTTTTAATGTGGAGAGGGAGGGAAGGGGGGCACCAGCTCCCGAGAGGTTGGAAATGGGAGCTGGATTAGAAACTGTTGGTATGAAGGGTTGTCCTTTCAGTGACCAAGTTCAGATATGTGGGGTTGGCCTCACATATGGTCTTTACTAGTCATAGCCGGTCTTTGCTAGTCATAGCCTTGCAGCATCTGCCGGAACAGATGGTATTTATTTGCTCCCCCACCGAGCAAATTAGGCACAAGGCCGATTTTGAATGTGAGGAGTGAAGGGAGGGGGAAGGGAAAAAGGGGACCAGCTCCCGAGAAGTGGGAAATGGGAGCTGGTTAATGGTCAGGCATGTGGGGTTGCCCCCACATCTGGTCTTTGCTAGTCATAGCTAGTCATAGCTTGCAGCATCTGCCGGAACAGATGGTATTTATTTGCTCCCCCACTGAGCAAATTAGGCACAAGGCCGATTTTTAAAGTGAGGAGTGAAGGGGAAATGGGGACCAACTCCCCGGGGAGTAGGGGAGCTGGATAGTGACAATTGGTATGAAGGGTTTCCCCTACATTGACCAAGGTCTTATATGTGGAGTTGCCCCCACATATGGGCTTTGCTTGCAGTATCTGCCGGAACAGATGGTATTTATTTGCTCCCCCACCGAGCAAATTAGGCACAAGGCCGATTTTTAATGTGAGGAGTGAAGGGAGGGGGAAGGGGAAAAGGGGACCAGCTCCCGAGAGGTGGGAAATGGGAGCTGGTTAAAGGTCAGGCATGTGGGGTTGCCCCCACATCTGGTCTTTGCTAGTCATAGCTAGTCATAGCTAGTCATAGCTTGCAGTATCTGCCGGAACAGATGGTATTTATTTGCTCCCCCACCGAGCAAATTAGGCACAAGGCCGATTTTTAATGTGAGGAGTGAAGGGATGGGGAATGGAAAAAGGGGACCAGCTCCCGAGAGGTGGGAAATGGGAGCTGGTTAAAGGTCAGGCATGTGGGGTTGCCCCCACATCTGGTCTTTGCTAGTCATAGCTTGCAGCATCTGCCGGAACAGATGGTATTTATTTGCTCCCCCACTGAGCAAATTAGGCACAAGGCCGTTTTTAATGTGAGGTAAAAACCAGCTCCCCTAAAAGTAGGCAAAAAGGGGGCACTCTGGTTACCAAAAATAATAATTGTCCCAGTATAGAGGGTTTCCCCTCCATTGACTGGTACAAATTATCTTAAGTGCAGCATCTGCCGGAACAGATGGTATTTATTTGCTCCCCACACTGAGCAAATTAGGCACAAGGCCGTTTTTAATGTGAGGTAAAAACCAGCTCGCCTAAAAGTAAGCAAAAAGGGGGCACTCTGGTTACCAAAAATAATAATTGTCCCAGTATAGAGGGCCCCCCCTCCATTGACTCGTACAAACTATCTTAAGTGCAGCATCTGCCGGAACAGATGGTGTTTATTTGCTCCCCCACTGAGCAAATTAGGCACAAGGCCGTTTTTAATGTGAGGTAAAAACCAGCTCCCCTAAAAGTAGGCAAAAAGGGGGCACTCTGGTTACCAAAAATAATAATTGTCCCAGTATAGAGGGTTTCCCCTCCATTGACTGGTACAAATTATCTTAAGTGCAGCATCTGCCGGAACAGATGGTATTTATTTGCTCCCCACACTGAGCAAATTAGGCACAAGGCCGTTTTTAATGTGAGGTAAAAACCAGCTCCCCTAAAAGTAAGCAAAAAGGGGGCACTCTGGTTACCAAAAATAATAATTGTCCCAGTATAGAGGGCCCCCCCCCCCTCCATTGACTCGTACAAACTATCTTAAGTGCAGCATCTGCCGGAACAGATGGTGTTTATTTGCTCCCCCACTGAGCAAATTAGGCACAAGGCCGTTTTTAATGTGAGGTAAAAACCAGCTCCCCTAAAAGTAGGCAAAAAGGGGGCACTCTGGTTACCAAAAATAATAATTGTCCCAGTATAGAGGGTTTCCCCTCCATTGACTGGTACAAACTATCTTAAGTGCAGCATCTGCCGGAACAGATGGTGTTTATTTGCTCCCCCACCGAGCAAATTAGGCACAAGGCCGATTTTTAATGTGAGGAGTGAAGGGAGGGGGAAGGGAAAAAGGGGACTAGCTCCCGAGAGGTGGGAAATGGGAGCTGGTTAATGGTAAGGCATGTGGGGTTGCCCCCACATCTGGTCTTTGCTAGTCATAGCTTGCAGTATCTGCCGGAACAGATGGTGTTTATTTGCTCCCCCACCGAGCAAATTAGGCACAAGGCCGATTTTTAATGTGAGGAGTGAAGGGAGGGGGAAGGGAAAAAGGGGACCAGCTCCCGAGAGGTGGCAAATGGGAGCTGGTTAATGGTCAGGCATGTGGGGTTGCCCCCACATCTGGTCTTTGCTAGTCATAGCTTGCAGTATCTGCCGGAACAGATGGTATTTATTTGCTCCCCCACTGAGCAAATTAGGCACAAGGCCGTTTTTAATGTGAGGTAAAAACCAGCTCCCCTAAAAGGGGTCACTCTGGTTACCAAAAATAATAATTGTCCCAGTATAGAGGGTTTCCCCTCCATTGACTGGTACAAATTATCTTAAGTGCAGTATCTGCCGGAACAGATGGAATTGTTTGCTCCCCCACCGAGCAAATTAGGCACAAAGCCGATTTTTAATGTGAGGAGTGAAGGGAGGGGGAAGGGAAAAAGAGGACCAGCTCCCGATAGGTGGGAAATGGGAGCTTGTTAAAGGTCAGGCATGTGGGGTTGCCCCCACATCTGGTTCTTGCTAGTCATAGCTTGCAGTATCTGCCGGAACAGATGGTATTTATTTGCTCCCCCACCAAGCAAATTAGGCACAAGGCCAATTTTTAATGTGAGGAGTGAAGGGAGGGGGAAGGGAAAAAGGGGACCAGCTCCCGAGAGGTGGGAAATGGGAGCTGGTTAAAGGTCAGGCATGTGGGGTTGCCCCCACATCTGGTCTTTGCTAGTCATAGCTTGTCCTAGCTAGTCATAGCTTGCAGTATCTGCCGGAACAGATACTACACTTTGATCCTGGCCCGAAGGCCAAGTCATTTGTGAAATAAAAGCTGTGTTACTCACCGTTCGTTCTCTCTATATAATTCCATCACTTAAAATACATGCTAAAATATCCTTTAGTACTGGGATTGAGTTATATTTGAAAACATCTCATTTTTAGGTTGTATTATTTGAATTCATCGAATAGCTGTTCTCATCGTCAGTGTTATTTTCACAACATTTAATGTTTGGCAACCCCCAACCTTCTTCATGTGTTATCTTGTCGCGTCCAATAATCTTTCGATCGAACTCGGGAATCTTTCTGTCGAACTCTGGCATCAACTCGGAATTTCGAACAAAAAAGTACCCAACTTAAATCCACAGTTGATAGCATGCTCTCCATCCATATCTGCGCAGATGTATAAGTAGTTCGCAATGGTATTTTGCGTGCCGTCCGCACTGAGGATTAAACCTTCATCCGCCAAAAAAGGTTAACTTTCAACTAATTTTTACCAACTATTTTATTCAGGACGCCACGACTCCTTGCGGTAGAAGGGCGGAGATTACATCGACCGAACTATGTCAATGACACTCAAGATGAGAACAGTAGTCCAAAGAATCTAAATAATACGAACACTCAACCTTCATCTGAAAATTTCAGAAACATCTCATTTTTATATTCCGAATAATCCGTAATTTGTAATTAACTGACAATGTTATCCATCTTCCACTTAACTATTTATGTAACTCTCTCTTCCTGCATGTTGCGTCAACTACCTTTTAATATATAGTTTCTATATATATAGTTTCTGTGAACATTCAGAAAGCGAATAACTTGTTGTACATTTCATTGACAGAATATGGTCGTACACCCCTTAAACACGTTATGTTTGAAGAAAAAGGTCAATTTTGAACAGGTCTAATATATATATATATATATATATATATATATATATATATATATATATATATATATATATATAATTATTTACTCTAATAATTATTAAATACATACAGACACTAGTGTTTCATCCTTTCAGGAATGATCAGTGCAGGGGGGTCACGATTAACACCCGTCGATAGATTCGAACCCGGCGACAGAAGCTATACCTGGCTTCATTAGCAAGGACCTAATCCAATCGTTAACCGCGAGAAATGCTGTTGAATGCAAATATTTATCTTTTAAATGCATTTTAATGTCTGTCAGAGTGATCGAATAATTATATAATTATCTATACATAAAGTTAAACTAACTGACTTTTATTTCAACTGAAATTGCTCAACGATAAGAAACGAGTTTTTTAAACGGGTGACATAATTATTTACTGTAATAATTATTAAATACCTTCATATATTAAATACCTATATATATATATATATGTATATATATATATATATATATATATATATATATATATATATATAATATCTCATGGCTAAATATATATTTTTTATATATATATATATATATATATATATATATATAATATTTAGCCACGAGATATTCAAAGGCTGTTAGAAAATGGTCGATAATAAGAGCACAATATTATTATCATTATTTATTCGAAGGTAAACAGTTACATTTGGTCGCAACAAACAGCCATCTGTTTCAGTCAATGACGAAGTCTCATTGACTACAACAGATGGCTGTTTGTAGCGACCAAATGTAACTGTACCTTCCAATATATATATATATATATATATATATATATATATATATATATATATATATATGACAGCTCCTTTAAGAAATTCGTTTCTTATCGTTGAGCACTTTCAGTTGAATTAAAGTCAATTTAGCTCTTATGCATAGATCATTATAACGATTAGATCACTGTCTGACTGAAGTAAATGAGCATTTAAAATTAAAATGTTTAAATTCAACGTTATTTCATGCGGTTACTGGTAGCCGAATTGATACGGTCCTAGCTAATCGAGCCAGATGTCGCGTGTTGCGGGGTTAGAATCGTTCGACTGGTGTTAATCGTGACACCCTGCACTGAAAATTCCTGAAAGGATGAAACACTAGTGTCTGTAGGTATTTAATTATTATAGTAAAAAAAGAATTATATATATATATTTGCTCAGTTCTAAGAGACAATGGATACCCCTTGGAAGGGCAGCTACGCATGTTATTTTGAGTCAAGTGTTGCACAATCTGTAACAACAGTTCTCCTGACTCAGCACTGCTTGTGTCCAGTAAGAAAGAGAGGTCCAGGCCGACTTGAAACAATGCTGAGATAAGCGGAGAGCACATACAGCACCTTAAAATTTCCAAATGGTCACCCGTTATAATATTTGTTAAAGTCGAATGTCAAAAAGAATGTTATTATATCGAAATAAATATTTACAGGTAAAATTATTTATGTTAAGATATTTTAATAGAAAAGAATTTTAGAACACAAACAATAATTTAACTTCTAAAGTGTGAGGTAGCATGATGTGAAAGTCACTTAAGATGACGTGGACTTTAGGAGAGAGCTTGAAAGAAACGTATAATTTCGAGTTGGGGGCGTAAGCAGCCTCCTGTCAGTCCCAGGAAGACCGGATTTTGGTAGACAGAAAAAAGAAGACCGAGTCGGTAACCGAGGGGAAAAGACTATCCACGGGCAGTAATGACTCCAAGTAGGGGAAAATATCGAAGGCAAATGTCTATGGTAAAATTTGTAGCTTTTCAATAGGGCAAACTTCCGAAATAAAGTTGCTGTACCATCAAGACTTCGAGTTGTGCGCATCTTCATTTACAGCATTTCCGCGGATCCCTCGAATACATACAAAAGATATACCAGGTACGTTTCTCCATCAGCCGATGTAAAACACTAGAGATTGTTATTTGTTCGTTTCTGTTGTAAATGTTACATTACTTTTGTTAAAATGTATCTGTTAATATATCAACCGTGCCGTAAGTGTTATACACGCATCAATTCAACGAACAATGGAAAAACTGGATTAGACGAACACGACGCAATACTGACATAGACGAACACAGATGTATCCACGCGTATCATAAATGATTGTTGCACGTATATACAAACGTATATACACTCTGTACGCACTATTCGTTAGAAGAACATTCATACCACTAGACGATACACGAATTAAGACACGTATAAACATATACAAAACACACGTATACATAATATACACCCCTGAGAATACGACAATGTGACTATGCAACGAAACAGTACTGTATGTGGATGATTATATATCTATATATGTACATACATACATATATATTAGGAGGTGTATCTAGTAAACAAATAAAGAGAAAAAGTGCTCAATACTTTAGTAGAACGAAATAGGTTTTATTATTTCAACCTCTTATTTATTTATTTATTTATTTTTTTGATTGAATCATTACATATTGTTTCAGTCGACAGGACAATAATATTATCCTGCCAATTTCTTCAGATGATTCAAGTAAAAAAAAATAAAAATAAAAAAATAAATAAAATAAAAAAAAACAAAATGGACGAATTATCTGAAAAAATCAGCAGGATAATATTATTTTCCTGTCGATAGAAACAATCTGTAATGATTTAAACAAAAAACAAAACAAAAAAACAACAAAAAAAACAACAAAAAGAAACACAAACGAGAGATTAAAATAAAAAACACACACACATATTTATATATATATATATATATACACATACACGTGTGTGTGTATGTGTGTGTGTGTGTGTGTGTGTGTGTTAAACAAGGTTGATTGTGATGAAGACAAACATAACTAAATCCTTATTAAGGTAACTTAGAGTACTTCTTCATTGAAACGAAACATTCTGTCGCATTCACCCACGTAAAAAAAAAAAAACATCATTAAAAAGCAAACCAAACACAAATATAAACCATTTCCTGTATTACTACCCCCCCCCCCTCTCGAAACTTGTGTCCCATCGACTCCATTTGTTCCGATTTGTCATGGTTTTCCCGACCCCCATGGAGTCCGGCCGGCGACTGACAGTTCAATTTTCTCCTTTGTTGTTTATTGTTGCTGTATTTTTTTAATCCCATCTTCACACACAAAAGAAAAAAAAGTCCAATTCTCGCAGTATACAAGATACAAACTGTTTCTTTATTGTTCACAATTGTTTTTTTAATGTTTTTGTTTTTTTTTTGCATTTTCATCTTTTTTTTTTGTTTGATTTCACAGGTGGAGTATTTCTGGATACTTTTGAATCCAAAGTTACGCGAACAACCTTTTTTTTTTTTATAATGATTCTATTTGTTATTACAAAAGCCGTTTATCTACGGGCAGAAAGTCTGCCAAATGTTTGTATTCAAAGTTGTTCCACCGATACAAAACACATAAGTTATTAAGCAAGTCTTCCTGGTACTGACAGAAGGCCGCTTACGTTTGTACAAAATGGTGTTTGTAAGTAAAAAAAGAAAAGAAAAAAAAAGAATACCACAAATATATAAGAGGTTTAACAAGTTCTCTGTAATTGCACGGAAAAAAATATACTTTTACTAATATTACCAGGTGTTCCCGAGATACAATCTATTTGAGAAATTTATAAAATGTTTCACAGACAGGAAGGAAACCGCTTATGTCTCTATTAAATTCTGTCTAAAAGTAAAACAATATCTATTTTTTTACACGTCACCCAGAGTCAAACAAAAGACGCTTCTCAGGCGCTTACAGGATACTTCCTAGGGTTTCTTACGAAGCCAATACATCTAATAAATAAAGTAAAGCCAGTTTCTTTCTCGATGTTTGTCATTGATAACATTTTTCCTAAAATAATATTTTATTCTACTTTTGAAAACTTTAGGTAGTCAATCTAATTTATTTTCTTAATGAGGCCTGAACACCTTTTATTGCATTTTCATCCTAAATAAGGCCCGGTGCCACTTTGATGTTGGAGGCTACTATCTGGAACATAAATTGAAAGGATACTATGCAGGGAGTTGAGTAGCAAGATATATGTTTACATTACTCTTGAACTTCTGCATGTCAGTATAGTTGGGGAAGCAGGAACTCGGAAGGGGATTCCAAAGTCAAGCAGTTCTAGGAAATAAACTATTAAAGTAAAAGGCTTTCTGGCATCTGCGGATCTCTACTGGGCAAGGGTGAGATTTTGCTGCTTGCCGGGGTTGTCGGAGGTATTTACCTCGAGGAGCTACAAGGGCTCATAGTTCATCGGAGCACCTTCCATTAAATTAATTGTAATGCAGGAAGAGAGATGCAACATTTGGTTGATGGGGCAGAGGTTGAAGCCTAGCCGAATGTTTGGGACCTATTAGGTTGGTGACTCTCTTTTGAATCCTATCCAGGAGTGAGAGATTAGTAGCAGATTCACCAGCCAAAATTGACAACAATATTCCATACATGAGCAAATGGTGGCCTTGTAGAGATACAGGATATTCTCAGTAAGTAACTTTTTAGCACGGCAGAGAAGGCGTACCTCCCCCCTCATACGAATTGTCACTATGCAGCTCACCTGCACCCCTGGGAGCTGGTTCCCCCTTGCCCCAATCTCTCCACATTAAAAAACGGCCTTGTGCCTAATTTGCTTAATGGGGAAGCAAATAAATGCAGCGAACCTCCCCCCGCGGGAGGATCTTTGTGGCCTTCGAGCCAAGATCAAAGTGTAATATCTGTTCCAGCAGATGCTGCAAGCAAAGACCATATGTGTGGGCAACCCCACATATAAGACCATTGCTCTTCTAGCAATCAGTTATTGGTCAATGTAGGGAAACCCTTCATGACAATTGTCACTGTCCAGTTCGCCTAATCCTCGGGGAGCTGGTCCCCCTTTTTCCCAATCTCTCCACAATAAAAAAAACGGCCTTGTGCCTAATTTGCTCAGTGGGGAAGCAAATAAATACAACGCACCTTCCTCATAGAAACCCCGGCAATGCTTTCAATGTATCTGTTCCAACTCACTTTTCCTGGGAACGTTAAGCCGATGAGTTTGAGCGAAGTACTGTCAGGTCATGTAAAATTAGCCATAGCTATTGGTGGTTGAGGTTTCATGTAATTATTAAAGGAAAGAAGCTTCATTTTGGCAGCATTGAACGTTAACATCAATTTTTTACCCTATTCCACTACACACTGGAGTCTTCCTCTAGGGTTTCTGCCATTTTCTTAGACATGTGTTCATTTGTTTTCCCTTTGTGACTTTTATAGAGCGTGGTGTCGTAAGCAAATACCATCTCAGAGACTATTTTATCAGGGAGGTCATTTATGAATATCAGGAATAATAAAGGTCCAAGGACCGACCTCTGAGGTATATACGCATTTATATCATTATTTTGACATACGATAACAAGGAAAACCTGGATACGTCTCTAATTTAAGAAGGATTTAATTATGTTAAGTATTCCACCTGTGATACTATATGGTCTGATTTTTATGATAAGACCATCGTGCCAGACCCTGTGAAAGATCTTGAATATATCTAGGGCTACTATTGCATTTTAAAACATATTACGGTAAAACGAGGAAATCATTTCAAAGCTTTTCCATAGTTTCATATTTACAATTCAGGTAAGATGAAAATGTCATTATGTATTGCAACAACAAAAAACAGACAAAAAACAAACAAACAAACAAACAAACAAAAAAACAGAAACGACAGCGGATAGGTGACGAGAGCTAAGTAGTTAACGACACGGACTGAAACCCGCTGATGTCATGTGTAACGTAGAGCACGTTTATGTGTAACGTAGAGCACGAGCACGTCTATATATACATATAGACACTCAGAACCCAACACGTTGTAGCAGAGTACGTCGCAAGGAACATATGACAAGTTATAACTCGACTCACCTTTTCGTGTTGTAATAACAACATTTATTTCCGGGTACTTTTCTGAATAACATCTGATCGTCCTCTTTCTTCCTGATCTCTGTTATCTCGAACGAGGTTGTCTGTCTGTGCTCACGTTCTTTTTATAGTTTTTTTTTCTTTTCCCCTACCGCGACGTCACTTCGTACACGGCTCAGCATTTACATACGCTTGTCAGCGCTCTGTTACATATATTCGAATCCAGTTTGTATCACAGAAATACTTTCATTTAAAATATTCTCAATCCTCACGTGGTTCTCATCATAGGAACCCTATGAACGTATTTTAACTGGAAACATATCTTGGAAACCAATGCCAAAAATAGAAAGATCCAATGCATAAGAAATGAATGAAATAAGAGATGAATATCTTTGAAAGTTAATTGCAAGCGTAGAAAAGTCTTTAGGGACTTTTCTTTTGGATGTTAGTAACCTTCACGTGATTCCTAATTTGAGAACAGAATGTCAAAATAGACTTCGTAGCTTAGTGGCGTATGATCCTTGCTCTTCCTTGCAACCTATTTCCCAAAGAAGAAACGTTACGAGTCTGTATCTGCTTTATCATTATTTTCATGTCAGGTACTCGTCTAAACTCCAATCTATGACTTCCCTCCCTAATAAACATTCACGAAAAGCACTCGTCTATCTGAAAGCTCTATCAATAATTCCCCCCACTCTTTATCTGTGCCTAAACCTAAATTTTATGAACAAAGCTTCTTTCTTAAAATTGCACACCTGTTAAACTCTCTTCCGTTTGACTGCTTTCCAGCTGACTACACCATGGTCATCTTCAAGTCCAACGTAAACAAATTCTTGATGAGCCGTTCCCCTTATAAGTAATCACATTTACCAAATTTCTACTACAAACGATTGCTACGATGTTGTCCCATTGACTAATGTAAACTAATTAAACCTTATCCTCGAGTGGCCTCCGGGCATTGATAATTGGTGACTCCATATGAAAAAATGTCTTTCTAGAACAAATTCTGTCTAGGAAAACACCAGGGAAACCAAACTCCCAAAGAAGCATCTGTTTCATACGAAATGAATGACTCTAAAATAATAATAATAATAAAAAAAATAGAAATATGACCGTGTAGATTGAAAAACATTAATCTTTTAAATTAATGCACGAGATGTCTTTTAAAAGTAATGCCTCCTATTTTTCCGGTCCGAATAGATAAAAGGAAACTACAAACTGCACTTTTACGATGAATCATCTCATGCATTCAGGGCCTTAAAATTTCATCTCTCTCTTGCAAATACTGGCGATGTGAGACTCTAAGAAACTAATCCCTGTTTTGGACGTGTGTCAAAGTAGACATGCGTCATTGAATTCCTGACAATAGTGCATTGAGAATGATGGTGACTATGCAGTAAAAATAAATTCTGGAGAACAAAAGATCGCCCGTTTTAATGGTACCACACCTGTCTTCATAGCTCTTCAACTTTTCTTAGTATAAAGATTTATTTGTGGAACGACCTCGTTGGCGGAACGTTTCCGGATGCCCATGAACGACCATCGTTCATTGTTTGCAAAAGTGTATTGGGGTTGGTGGTGATTATGCAAAAAAAAATTAAAAAAAAAATCCTTGAGCACAAAAATGTCGCCCATTTTAATGGTACCACTCACGTTTTCGTAACTCTTCAACTTTTTCATTTAAAAAATAGGAGGAACGACCCTCGTATGAGAAAGAGCGTACCGGCGTACATCTATAGCCATCGTTTATTGCTAGCAAAAGTGCATTGAGAAGAGTGGTTACTATCTAGAAAGAAAAAATTAATACTGGAGACCAAAATGTCGCTTGTTTTAATGGCACAACTCCCGTTTTCATAGTTCTTCAACATTTTTAGTGAAAAAACGTTAGAAGGCTTTACTTTTGAAATGATACTTGTAAATTAATGATGAGAAATACATATAATGGAATTATGATAGCCGGTTGCGAAAACGGAATTTATTTTCACTCGCAAAACAGGTGAGATGTTTCTAAGCTTTTGCGTCTCAGTCATGACTTATAAACTTTTGACATTTTGACCCCAGTTTTCATTGGGGACGTTATAACCGTTATTTATTGCCGGCTAAACACACAACTGTAGAGAATCCTTCCCTAACCACTCGCTTCCCAGATGATGGATAGCATATTTCGACACACACACACACACACACACACACACACACACACACACACACACACACACACACACACACACACACACACACACAAATACATTTAAAAAGATGTATACGTTCACTAAATTCGCTTGCTAACCAAAGTCTGAGTGACCGACATTCAATTAAAAAAAACAAAAAACAAACAAGCAAACAAACAAAAAGCAAGGATACAGCACTCATATAGAGAAAGAGTACTTACAGTGAAAACACGATATTGGCTGGGATTGAGTTAGAATTAACGAATATTTCACACTTCCAATATTTTACGGTCATCGAAATCGGTGAAGTCACCCATTTATCAACAATTTGCCTTCTCTAGTTGGAGACCCACTACGATGCACCGGGAGGAAGCTTCACATGTCCCCCACTCCAGTCCACAATACATTGTAGTCCATATTGCACTGTAAAGAACCTACGGTTAGTTTTATAAAATTATTTTTATACAATTGCTTGAATTAAATTTTGAAATGCAAAAATGGTTCAAGTGTGCTCTAAATAGAAACATTCCTGTCGAATGCCTCTCCATTTTATCAAAGAACTTAATGTTGATGGCCTTTCTGCTTGTGCTGTTGATTTTATACGCTTTGCCCGTCTGTTTGTCCGAACATTAAACTTGTAAAAGGTAGTTGTGATGGTAGGCTTTATCAGAATATTAATATGTTTGTGTCTTCTTTAATTGGATTTTTTTGATTAACGATTTTTGATATTTATAGGAGGCATTCCGATACAAAACCTATCTAAGAACACTCCTGGACACATAAAGTACATTTGTGTGAACTTTCAAGAAAAAACACGTCCCAGTCGTTTGGGAGTTCAGAGGGAAAACCCACGCACAAAGTACTAATCTCTACTTATATATAAAAGGCACTGTGTGTGTGTGATTATGTGCGTGTGATTGTGTGCGTGTGATTCGTAAGGTAAAGAGGGTGAGAAAGTGAAAGTATTGATAGTGGTTGTAGTTAGATGAGTTTTTGCAATGACTGTTTTACGGGGGGGGGGAGACTATAGATTGACGTTCAGTCGAGCACCTGCCAATGAAAATAGCGACAAAGTAGAGAAAGTCTAGAAATATCTCTTCTGTGAGATACGGGTAGTAGGAGGAATAAATGGGATCAACCACTAGATTTCGAAGTCGACTTTGTACTTTACTCAGGCATGAAACGGACCACCTCCTCAGATCTGGCAACAGCACTCCATCTCAGAACGTAGACGACGAGGGAATATATATATATATATATATATATATATAAAGAGAGAGATTATTGGGCGTTCAATTAATTGTAAATTACACTATAATTAAAATAATTAGAACATAATATTTTTGTAAATATAACTTATTCCCAGAACTATTATTTATTTTAGTATGTAATGCGTGTCTGCGTAAGTGTGTGCGCGCGTGTATGTGTGAGTTTACGGTTTAATCACGTTACACACTGGTTCTCGTAAGATCACCAACGTTAAGCAACATTGAACCTGGCTAGTACTAGATGACTATTTAGGAATTCTAGGCGCTGTATGTGCCCTTCGCTTATCTTGGCATTGTTTCCAATCGTCCTGAACCTCCATTTGCCACTGGTATTCAACACTGTCGACTCAAGAGAAACGTGATTGGAGATTGCACACATCCGGCCACAAAAATTTCACGCGCAGGCACCCTTACAGTGGGTATCCATAATCTGTGAAGATTGAAGGAAGCTATAATGTGTGAATCAAAGCCACCATACATAACAGTGCATCATTGTTTCTGGTAGTACCTACACATGTCAGAAATGCTAAAGTAAATGTTTCAACATAAGTAGGACAACAGCATATTCTTTTCATTGTATTTACTCTCCAGTGTGTATCCGTTTATATCTTATATGCTTTTATATCAAGTGATGTGGTTCTCGGTTGATTAAAAGCGTCTTACTGTGTCGAATATATACTCTAGAGTCAAAACAATGAAAAGAATATGCTGTTATCATAGCCTTATTTATTACTTATATCGCCTGCGGCAACTTCACGTGTCCAGCGAATACAAAAAGTTAGTGTTGTTGTTTGTAGAACTGACACTGAGCGACACCCATGAGCTGGATCTTCTAACATCAATAAAGACCTTGTGTTATATTCAATCAACGCAGCACAACAAGTATCTACTTCGGACGTCTATTAAAACAGTTATCTATCCCCAATATTGCGTTCCTATGTCTCCCCAACACTACGCGCATTTTCACCTCGTCTCGTTACTATTTTCTTAATGTTCGTTGCTTACACATTCGTCACATTAATGACCATTTCAAAGAATATTTTCACTCAACCTCATACGTCTTTTGTGTCACCGGATGACAAAAATGGCTTTACATATCGCTATGAGGAAAGTGGGCTCTCTCTACCGTGCTAGAAAACTACTTATACTTAAAAGTATCCTGTACCTCTATAAAGCCACCATTCGCCCGTGTATGGAGTAGTGTTGTCACATTTGGGCTTGTGCTAGTCTCTCACTCCTAGACAGGGTTCAAAAGAGGGTCGTCAACCTGATAGGTCCTGAACTGTCATCTAAGCTTCAATCGACGAAATGTTGCATCCTTCTGCCTGTATTTTAGGGGTGAATGATCCGATAAGCTACAAGCACTTGTACCTCCTCGACATAAATGCCCCAACAATCCCACTGTGTTCCCAATGGATAGAGTTAACAAGGAATACTATGTTGAGGTTTGAAGAGAGTTCATGGACAGATTCAGTCGAAAGAGGTCAACACTCTTCTAATCTGAGCAGTGGCATTTCCGTCAGGAGAATGCATTGGTCCACAACTCCATTCTTGTCAGCCACAATCTATTTGACCTAGATGGACATCCAGACGGTTCCTCATTATCCCTATAGTTCAGACCTTGCTCCCTGTGACTTGCTTATTCCCAAAGTATAGTCATGTGGCTGACGGAACAAGAGCATGTTACTCCTGTGAAGTAAATAAAGGGTTCTGTTTGAAATTCCGTTCAAACTTTCGAGTTTAACAGAAATATTCCGGAGTTCGACAAGATACACCTGAAGAAGGCCGGCGGTTACATCGAGCGAAACGTAAAAATGACACTCAAGATGAGAACAGTAGTCGGATGAATCCAAATAATACGGACATTTAGACAGATAGAAAAAAAAAAACGATCTAGACGAACTCAAATAAATAGAAACTTTCACAGTAGATATATAAGCACGATCGGAACATCTACGTACTCCCACAAGGCATGCATACCCACATACATGCTATACAGAAAGATGGCCGCAGCAATAACATTGGTTTACCACAGAAAGTGCTTGTGAAGAGTTTAAGAGAATGGAAAGACAAAGGGGAAAACATCAACTTTGAGATTTCCACTGAAACAGTATGGAGAATACTGGAATTTTAACGAGTATTCTTGTCACCCAAATACCAGTAAACGACAGAAATTCAATGGTAAACGGCTGTTGTAAGTGCGTAGAGAGTTTTTTTTTTACACAGTGATCACCACTTATCAAGGCCCGGAAGCCACTCAGGGATAAGGGTTATTGCAAGTACATTACGTTAGTGTGGAGATTTGATGAAGTGTTTACTTAAGGGAGCGGTTCATTAGGAATTTGTAAACATTGGATTTGAACACATCAAAGTTGTAGTCCGGTGGGAAGCAGGCAGACGGAACAGAGTTCCACAGGCGTGCACTTCTAAGAAAGAAGCTTTGTTAATGGAATCCGCGTTTTGATTTAGGCACATATAGAGTGGGGGAAATTCTTCACAGTGGATTCAGCTAGACGGGTGATTTTCGTGAAGGATTGGCGAGGGCGGGACCAGAGATTGGAGTTCAGACGAGCACCTACCATGGAAATAACGATAAAACAAGGATAGGCTCGTAACGTCTCTTCTGTGAGAGAGAGGTTGCAGGGTAGAGAAAAGGGCATCCCCCACTAAGCCACGAAGTCTATTTTGTACTCTGTCAAGGCAGGATAGGCTGTTTTTAGCAGCTCCTGCCCAGATATGGCAACAGTATTCCATCCTTGGACGTACTTGACTTTTATATAGATAGAGAATTGCATCAGTAGTGAGATATCTTCTGGAGCGGTAGAAGGATCCCACCATCTTTCCCACCTTGAGCGAAAGACGAAGAGAGAACTTAAAATCTAGGGAGATTTTTGGCACTCAGAATCGAGGGATCAATGACAGCATCTGGTTTTACTGTTTAAAGTTGTATAAGAAAAGAATTTCTAAGGGAAAAAATATGTTTGTAATTAATTCGATACTCCCCAGTTTTATCTACAATCGTCTCATTATTTCGAGGCAGACCTTGGGCCGACAGAAAACAAATATATTCGTGCAAAACGGAGGATAATAATAATAATAATAATAATAATAATAATAATAATAATAATAGTAATAGTAATAATAATAATAATAATAATAATAATAATAAATACACACAATTACTAAAAAGGAAAAGTAGGAAAAAAAGTGATGAATGGTTTATAAAATGTCGAACGAAAAAAAAAAAAAGGAAAGGTTTGAATCTTTTGTCCCCGAAATAAGAAAACGGCGAATGTCAATAGATAATTAAACCTAATTGATCCGGAAGAGGGCGCTCTAATCTGGCTGACGTTTGGCATAACCTTCTTGAAATGCAGACAATAACAGGATTAGATTGAAAAGAAAAACGAATGGAAACTAAATGAAGGCGACCGTAGAAAATTAAATAAATAAATACATAAATAAATAATAATAATAATAATAATAATAATAATAATAATAATAATAATAATAATAATAATAAGAAGAAGAAGAAGAAGAAGAAGAAGAAGAAGAAGAAGAAGATGCAGCAGAAGCGGGAAAGTAACGAGGAAATCGTTAAAGCGAAGAAGAAAAGGAAGGAAAAAAAAGAAATAAAATAAAAATGAATGGGGAAGAAGTTAATTGGAAAGAAGAAGAGGAATAAAAATATAATGATGATAAAAAAGAAAGAAATACAAAGAGGATTATTACAAGAAAACATAATAATAATAATAATAATAATAATAATAATAATAATAATAATAATAATAATAAAACAATGGAGAAGAAAAGGAAAAAGAAAAAAAAGAAGACGAGGAAAAAGAAGATGAAGTAAAAAAGGGGGGCGGGTAAAGTGTGAAAGGGAAGATGTAAAAAGAGGAAATGATTTATGTGAAGAAATAGGAAAAAAAAAAAGAAAAAAGAGGAGAAAAATAAGGAAAATATAAATTGGATAAAAAAACATAACGAGAATAATCACAAGAAAAAAAAAGAATAAGAATAATATTAGAATCAATAAGAACTAGAATAAAAATGTATTCTGTATATACTTATGATCACAACAACATCAATAATAATAATAATAATAATAATAATAATAATAATAATATAATGATGATTGTGATGATGATGATAAAATAAGGATGGAAAGAAAAAACGGCAGTATAAGAATAATTGCAATAAAAGGAATAAGAACGAATTATAATAGATGAACTGCGCGTTCGAACTACAACAACAACAACAACAACAACAACAACAACAACAACAACAACATCATCGATACCTCCGTTTAGTCTTAAAGAAAAATGGTTATCCCTGTAAGGTAGCTGCACGAGTAATTGTGAGGCAAGAGTTGCGCAATCTTCAACCACACTTCTCCTGAATTGGCATTGTTTGAGTCCAGTGGCAGGGAGAAGTGCTAGACGACTGGAAATAATGCCGAGATAAGCGGAGAGCACATACAGCACCTGGAATTCCCGAATGGTCACCCATTTTAGTACTGACCAGGCTCAACGTTGCTTAACTTTAGTGATCTAACGGGAACCAGTGTTTCAACGTAAAAGAACAACAACAACAACAACAACAACAACAACAACAACATTAATAATAACAACGACAACAACAACAATAATAATAATAAAAATAATAATAATAAAAATAACAATAACAATAATAATAATAATAACAATAATAATAATAATAATAATAACAATAATACCAATAACAATAATAATATTAACAACAATAACAATAATGATAACAACAACAAAAACAGCAGCAATAATAATAACAATAATAACAACAACAACAACAATAATAATAATAATAATAATAATAATAATAATAATAATAATAACACGCCCTCCCCCAATAAAAAAGTGATACCAAAGGGCCGAGAAGGGTCAATAAGGACTGAAAGACCGAGGAGCGAGCGCCAACCAGACCTCGGCTGGACAAGCGCAAAGAGAACTGGGACCTTGGGGAGGCTGAGTGCCACTCAAATTCCAGTATAAACCAATGGCCACTACCAGCGAGAAATAAAGCGGCTGTTGCGATGATGCAAATTCATTTGCAAATGCTATCGAAGGAGGTGGAGAGAGCTGGACGTCTGGGGAGACTTGTTGTCACTCAGCTTCCAGAGAACACCACATGTTTCCAATCAGATCGTTTGTTGACTTGTATGAAAGCTCCATGTGAGCCAATAATAATAATAATAAAGGAGGATAGAAAGACCGAGGAGAGAGCACTGATCAGACCTCCGCTGAACAAGCGCGAAGAGAACTGGGACCTTGGGGAGGCTTAGTGCCACTCAAATTTCAGTACAGACCAATGGTTGCTGCCAGCGAGAAATCAATGGTAAATGGCTGTCACGATGACGCAAACTTATTTGAAAATGCTATCGAAGGAGGTGGAGAGAGCTGGATGTCTGGGGAGACTTGTTGTCACTCAGCTTCCAGAGAACACCACCGGTTTCCAACTAAATCTTTGATGACTTGTGTCAAAGCTCTATGTGAGCCAATAATAATAAAAACAAGCACAAACCGACACCAGTACTTGAAAATGAAAGTCACAAGATCCTATGGAACATGAGCACACAAACAGATAAACCCATCCAAGCAAGAAGACTGGATGTTATAACAGTAAACAAGAATGAAAAGTTAT
This sequence comes from Euprymna scolopes, assembly GCF_053919585.1. NCBI lineage: Eukaryota > Metazoa > Mollusca > Cephalopoda > Sepiida > Sepiolidae > Euprymna > Euprymna scolopes. The sequence continues at coordinate 93,788,385 of NC_136510.1, forward strand.
AGCAGATTGTATATTTCGCCGTTCCAGCAACTCACAGGGTGAAAATCAAAGAGCAAATTCGCGAAAGTATTCAGAGAGCTCAAAGGGATATGAAAAATGAAGAAACTCAAGTTAACACCAATAATAGGAGGGCTACTAGAAAGAATCCCTGAAAATTTTGCAAAAGGAATCGGAGAAATTGGCATCAAAGTAATGGCAGAAAAGATACAACGGATAACAATAATGAACGCGACTATAATATTAAGGAAAACTGTTGTAAGCGTTGAAAAATACACATGACCAACAAGCACTTACTGGACTACTTGCTTGCTACAGAATTTAAACATAAAAACACCACATAGAATAATGAAAACTGCAGCTGTCTAATTGTAAGTTAACCCTGCTGCCCCCCCCTCAATAAAATTGCAGTGTCAACACAGACTGGCGCCACAATAAATAATCGAGGAGAGTCAAAGAGGATGGAAAGACCAAGGAGATAAAGCACGAAACAGACCTCGACTGAATAAGATCGAAAAAGGACTGGGACCTTTAAGAGGATTAGTGTGACCCAAATTCCAGAAAAGACCAATGGTCACTCCTAATGAAAAATTAACGCTAAACGGCTATTGTGATAACGCAAATTCGTCTGCAAAGGTTATTGAAAGAGATGGTGAGTACTGGAAATCTGGAGAGACTTGTTGTCACTCAGACTTCAGAGAACATCGCAGGTTTTCTAAGATAATTTTTTGATGAACTGTATGAAAACTCCTAGTACGTAATAATAATGATGATGCTGATAATAATGAGAAGAAGAAGAAGAAAAAGAAAAAGAAAAGAAGAAGAATATAAGCAAGGCATAAGAGTACATTAAGAACGAGAAACGCGTACAATACACGCAAATAAAGAGAAGGCACCTTTAAATTCTAACGAATCTGGAAAACCGCTTTTAGCGAGGTCGTTAAGTACATCCCGTGACATTTCGATTTCGTGTTAATAATACGAGTTTATCGTTTTATAATTTTGTTAATTTCTTGCATGTTTACGGGATCGTACTCGGTACACAATAAATAAAAATAAGTAAATGCTTTACATTTTTTGTTGTTTAGGCACATGCCACAGTATTGCGTCCTAGATAGCAAACATTCCAAAGCGTATAACTTCCCATCCGCGGGCATCTTGTATCTCTTAAGGCCGACAAGAAGTGCTTTACCATCAGAAGGATAATATCAAACATAATCGACCAGCTCTCTGGTTACTTTCGTTTCATTATTTTATACTTTATACGTTCGATCTGCCCCCCTTGTGGCGATTGTAATAGCGTTGCTCATAGGATGTAATGTAGCATTTTATTATCACGAGTGAATGTGACAGAAATGGTATAAGATAGTAGCTGTCAGGATAGATGTATTGGATTTGTATGCGGTATCTGTTGTTGCAAACCTATGGTAATTTGGTCCAGAGGAGAATTTCTGCAATCAAAATATATATGGAGATAAACTCTGAAGAACAAAAGGTCGCTTGTTTTAATGGTAGTACTCCCATTTTCGTAGCTCTTCAACGTTTTTAGTTAAAAAAAATAAGAGTCTTTACTTTGGAAAGGCTTTCGTATTTATTTCATGTCGTACCCGGCACTTATAATGTCACACAATTGCCTTTATATTAACTATATAAGAAAATCATTTTCACAAAAAAGGGGCACTTTAAAACGGGATGCAGGAAACATGGTACATTGTCATAATGCACCTAATAATAATGTACCTAACATCGGGGATAGCCTCAATGGAGAAGAGACAACATAAACATGAACAATTGTAAAAATATAAGATAAATGTTTAATGCATGAATAGTCATCTTACTGCAATCGAGTCGCACAGAGGAAAAAAAAAAGCAAATAGGTTGGATTGTCACTTCATTTAAAGGCAACTAGATTTGATCGTCAATTCATTAAAAACAATTAGGTTGGGTTGTCAATTCATTAAAAAGCAAATAAGCTTGATTGTCAATTCATTAAAAACAAATCGGTTGGATTATCAATTCATTAAAAACAAATAGGTTGCAAGCAAATAGGTTGAATTATCAGTTCATTAAAAACAAATAGGTTGGATTGCCAATTCATAAAAAAACGAATAGTTGAATTGTCAATTCATTAAAACAAATAGTTTGATTGTTAATTCATTAAAAACAGATAGGTTGTATTGTCAATTCATTAAAAAGCAAATAGGTTGAATTATCAGTTCATTAAAAACAAATAGGTTGGATTGCCAATTCATAAAAAAACAAACAGGTTGAATTGTCAATTCGTTAAAACAAATAGTTGGATTGTCAATTTATTAAAAACAAATAAGTTGGATTTGCAATTCATTAAAAACAACCGTCGACAAAGAAAACTTCATGTGGATGTGACTACAATGACAATGTCCTCTTATGGGAGGGTTTGATGGATCATGAATTGTTGTATAATAATAATCTGAAATTGATATCGGAAATAGGTTGAAAATTGAATTTCGAGAAACATGAACCGTCGAATTCTCGCGCGTGCGTCTTCCTCATAATAATCAACCAATTTTCACTACTACCGATACATACATAACATACATTACAAGATCACGTGCAAATCTTATTTTTTTAAACAAATTTAAATTTGAATTGATTAAATTGTTAATATTTTGGACACTAAAAAAAAGCTGAACAAAAAAAATTAAAAAAGAGGGCTTGTATATCCTTACACGTTTCTGTTTTTTTTTTTTAACTAACTTAAATGTTACTGTTATTTATTATTCTAATATATGTGAACTATTGATCGCGTCTCCTATAGAAAAATGTTTTATTAAATCCATTAATTTATAATTTTTTTCCAATCTTTAACGGAATTGTTTTTATCCTAACTCGATTTCTAAACTAATATAAGGGAGATAACTATGTAAAGGCCTGAAGCTTTATTCGAATGGATAATAATTATCTTTATTTAATTTTATTCTTTTTCTACGAGTACGATATAACACATGCCTATAGTTTCTTCAACCGCCCTTTTTAAAATATGGGTCAAGTGTAAATTTCTTTTAAATCGTCGGAAGAAACCTATCTTATATAAATCTTAGTTATATATCTCAAAATTTAATTCTAAAAAAATCTAATCAATCAGAGTGGACAAATTAATTAAATTTAAAATCAAAATCAAAATAAAAATTAACATAAACTCAAAATTTTAAATTAAAATTAAAAATTTAAGTCAATATTAAAATTTAAAAAAATGTAGAATCAATCCTAAATCAAAATCAATTTTTTTTTTATATTTAAAAATTTAAATGTAGTCTGTTTTTTTTTTTTTTGCTTATCAAACCTAATTGCATGGCACACTACATTAAAACCTTATAATTATATTCCGCTTTTTTAAGCTATTCAATACAATGAAATAAAATGAAAATGAAAATTAAAAATAAAATAAAAATAAAAAAGGGAGTTAAATGTAAAGGGGCATATTTTAACATTAAATGGAGGAAAATGGAACTCAAATCCTTATACTGCCCAGAATTGAAACAATGCTTAATTTTCAATGCTGAGAAGTACGATATTCTACGTGCAATTTATGAGCCAGGAAAAAGCTGTTTAAATGTGCGGAGCAAATGCCTAAAAAGTTGTAAGAAAAAATAAAGAAAATGTTCAGATTCAGTTTTTTTTTCTTTTTTTCTAGTTTACAGAGAGTGCTCTCTTTCTGTGTCACAACAAGAAAAGAAACCCTGGATTTAAAAATATATTTATTTTTTATTTTTATTTGATTTTTTTATTTAATTTTCCATTTTTTATTTTTATTCTTTTAATTTATTACATTGAATAGCTTAAAAATATAACTTTGAACATCTTATCATTTGAAATTTAAGGTTGTTTTAAAAAAACAAGATTTACACGAGATCTTGTAATGTTTGTGTAGGTTGCTAATTCCAGTTACAAAACAGATGAGTATCGGCTAAAAAGAGCTTGATATGGAGATACAAAACGGTCCCCCTATTATCAGGTTTGAAACCGACGGTACTTGTGACTTATCCAATCTAAACTTCCTGCAAATAAAAATATGTAATACGCTCTTATTTTTGGAATTTTTTCTTTATGATAGAGCTCTATACTAGAATCCCTTTTCTAAAATATGACTTAGTATATATATATATATATATATATATATATATATATATATATATATATATATTCTAGGTTTAAGATATTCAAATATAAAAGACAATGGATTTACCGAGGTTAATATACTAGTGCTCAATGCTAAATAGAGCAAGATATAATTTTATTTATAATAGCATGAGGAATGTTTATTAGAATATAAAACTATATATATATATATATATATATACACGAGCAAACAGTTAAGAAAACATGTTAAAAACACTTTGAAATGAGTTAAAAACATATTTAATCTGAAAAGGAAACACTAGATAAGTGGATAGTCCTTAATCGGCGGAGTTTCGAAAAAATACTTTCCTTCTCATCAGAGGGTAGGAATTAGGAAAATGCGGGATCGGATTTTGCATGCAAAAGTATTTGATGAAACAACAAGTAAGTCAAAGATCTTACTTGATAACAACAAAAAAAGTGAAGCAGAGGGAATATTGTTAAGAAAAAGGTGATTACACATGAATGGATAGTCTGGTGGAAGATAAATAATCCAGTGATGATAAAATCCAAATATATAACTCCAAGAAAGTTTATTGAATTTCCATTATAATTTCCATATATATATATATATATATATATATATATATATATATATATATATATATATATATATATATATATATATCTGTACCCGGCTTTGCCCGGTATTAAAAGTAACGTTAAATTCCTTTTAACTAAATGATGTAAAAGCCGGAAATAATCTGAGACATGTGCATGCGAATATGCGAATTTTTTTTCTACAATTCACTTCTTGTAAATATAAAAAAATACTCGAACTGAGATCGAACCAAAACTTAAAGCCAGTCGAATACGATAACCATTAAGCCAACTTCACAAGATTTGAAAAAGTGTTTACAATCCTACTTCTTATGCTTAGGAAGTTGTGAACAATTCACGCATGCACAGTCGTGAAACAGTTGACAAACGGATAAAAATCCGATGACCACCAAGTACCAACTTTTCAATTTTTGCCCCTTAGCAGCTCTTTTTTAGGATGAAAACCCGATTAAAAATCTGCTTTACATGTCTAAATACCATATATACCAAATTTCAAAATAAAAAAAATTGTTGAGTATATAGGTTGTGAAGCGTTCTTACACAGGTTTTCACTTTTATACCTATGCAGATATACTTTAAGTTAAGTTTTCAGCAGCTCTTATGATTGCCATCTATTGTGTGATTTCAATTTTCCTATGGATCCTAATTTCTTTAATTCGATATTTATAGCTTTTCGAGACTGTTTTCGATGTTTGTATTAAACGTTCTTCGTATTACATATTACATATTACAGCTATTTGGCAAGTTTCATGTATGGAGAAGGGGTGTTTCAATAGTAATGCCTCCTTTTCTTATTCTGCCCGAATGGATCTGTGTTGATTGCAAATTGCATTGTTTTGATTACTGAACTCATGCATTCATAACCCGAAAGTGTCCTTTCTCTGTTGCAGATATTGGCGGTGTGAGACTCTAAGAAAATAATCTCTGTCAGGGATGTGCTTCAGAAGCAGAGATGCGTCATTGAATTCCTGGAAAATTAACATTGAGAAAATTGGTGAATATGCATGAAATTTAATTCTGGAGCACAAAACGTCGCTCGTTTTAAGTGTACCACTTGTGTGTTCGTAGCTCTTTAATATTTTCAGTTAATAAAAAAAAAAGCTTTATTTTTGGAACCAGGACTATTGCCATACGCGCTTACTGTTGATTTCTCGCTGGCAGCGGCCATTGATCTCAACCGGAATTTGAGTGGTAATAAGCCTCCCCAAGGTCCCAGTTCTCTTGGTACTTGTCAAGCGAAGGTCTGGATAGTGTTCTCTCCTTGGTTTTTCCACCCTCCTTGACACTTCTCGACTATTTGGCATCACTCTTTTGGTGGCGGTGATGGAGCAGTGGGAGGAGATGGGGGGATAGAGAAATTGTAGATATGCAGTTTCAATGTTCTTGGTTCCATGTAACGCTTCTTCATGTTTTGTCTCTGCAGTAGTATGTCCGGCCCGCGCATGTGACGCATGTGTATTAATCTCCGCATTCAAGGGGTTTCCTTTAAAATTTCAGCTGTTTTCATTATTGTTATTCGTTGTATATTTCCAGCCATTCCCCTGATTCCAATTTCTCTCATGTTTTTTCAAAGTTTTTCGGAATTGTTCCTATTATTATTATTATTATTATTATTATTATTATTATTATTGTTATTATTATTATTATTATTATTATTATTATTATTGTTATTGTTATTATTATTATTATTGTTATTATTATTATTATTATTGTTATTGTTATTATTATTATTATTGTTATTATTATTATTATTATTATTATTGTTATTATTATTATTTTTGTTATTATTATTATTATTGTTATTGTTATTATTATTATTATTGTTATTATTATTATTATTGTTATTATTATTATTATTATTGTTATTATTATTATTGTTATTGTTATTATTATTATTATTATTATTATTATTGTTATTATTATTATTATTATTATAATTATTGTTATTGTTATTATTATTATTATTATTATTATTATTGTTATTGTTATTATTATTATTGTTATTATTATTATTATTATTATTATTATTATTATTATTATTATTATTATTATTATTATTATTATTATTGGCTCACAGGGAGCTTTCACACAGGTCATAAATAATCTTTCCTTGAAAACAACCTGTGGTATTCCCTGGAAGCTGGGTGACACCAAGTTTTTCCAGTTTTCCAGAATTCTTCACGTCTTCTGATATCATTTGCAAATGAATTTTCATTATCGCAATAGCCGCTACCATTGATTTCTCGCTAGCAGCGGCTATTGGTCTCCACTGGAATTTGAGTGGCAATAAGCCTCCCCAAGGTCCCAGTTTTCTTCACACTTGTCCAGCGAAGCTCTGATCAGTGCTCTCTCCTCGGCCTTTCCATCCTTCTTGACTCTTATTGGCTATTTGGCATCATTCTTTTTATTTTGAATGTCGGGGGTTATAGGGTAATGGAAGTTATGGATATGCATCTTCAATGTTCTTGGTTCCATGTAACGCTTCTTTATGTTTTGTCTCGTGTAGCCCGTGCATGTGGCTTGTGTGTATTAGTTTCCGCATTCAAGGGTTTTCTTTAATATCCAAGCTGTTATCATTATCCTTATTCGTTCTTCTTTACAGTCATTCCTCCGATCACTATATCTCCCATTCTTTTTTCAAAGTTTTTCGGACTTGTTCCTCGAAAATTCCTTTAAAATTACAACTCTTATAGGTTTTCGGGGTCGCTGAAAACGAAAATAACGTTTAAAATCACGGAAAAAGATTAGTTTCCAAGATATGAAGAAATGTTAGTTCTAAAAGAGTTGGGGATCACTTTTCTATATTAATTTAACGTAAAATGAGCACCCACTTTGTGGCCACAATATTTTTCGGGGAGGAATGGGGGGGGCTTTCAAAGTGGGTGCTCATTTTACCTTAAATTAACATAGAAAAGTGATACCCCACTTTTTAAAAACTAACATTTCTTCATATCTTGAAAACTAATCGTTTGCCGTAATTTTAAACGTTATTTTCGTTTTCAGCGACCCCGAAAACTTATAAGAGTGATAATTTTAAAGGAATTTTCGAGGGTGGAGTAATTCTTCATATTTACCTTATTATTATTATTATTATTATTATTATTATTATTATTATTAGTAGTAGTAGTAGTAGTAGTAGTAGTAGTAGTAGTAGTAACCATGAGAAAAATTCTAAAGGAAGCCACGGGGCAAATCCAAATGTTTCCCTAGATTGACATGACCTTTGTCAAAGGATTCCAATCGATATCGACAATCGATATTTTCAAAGGTTCCCATTATTGATTGTGGTTCTTTTATTTTCGCACCCTTTTCCCGGAAGACGGTTTATTTTATCGCGAAGGCAATACCATAACACCCAACAAAGGTCCTTTCATTGAAATACGAGGTGCGCATTTTTCTTTTAAAGAAAAAGGATCCGAAATGAAATTGGATTTGTTTACATAGAAAAGAACGAAGACAGCAGAGCAAAATTCACCGGACTACTGTTCTCAACTTGAATGTCATTTTCACAACGTTTCGGTCGATGTAACCTCCGACTTTCTTCATGTGCATCTTGTCGAACTCAGGAATGTTTCTGTCAAACTCGGGAATTTGGATGGAATTTCGAACGATCCCTTAATTAAAAGCGCAATGTTTTTGTTTTTTATTGCATTTTCAATCCAAACAAAGCCCAGTGACACTTTGATGTTTACATTACACTAAAACTTCTGCATGATAGTACAGTCGGGGAAACAGGAATCCGGAAGGGAATTCCAAAGTCTAACAGTTCTAGGGAGGAAACTATTAGAGTAGAACGCTTTTTCCACTTAGGGATTTCTACTGAATAGGGGTGGAATTTTGCTGCTTGTCGGGATTGTCGGGGGAATTAACGTCGACGTGGTACTAGAGATTGTAGTTCGTCGGAGCATCTACCATTAAAGTACTTGTAAAATAGGCAGACGGATACAACATTTCGTCGATGGGCCAGCGGTTGAAGATTAGCTGATAGTGCGGGACCTATTAGATTAACGACTCTTTTGAGAGAGAGAAACTAGTAGCAGATGCATCAGCCCAAATGTGCCAACAATACTCCATACATGGTGGCCTTGTAGAGGTACAGGATACTTTCAGGCGTAAGTAGCTTTCTAACATGGTAGAAATGGCCCACATTCTTAACAGCAGCCTTGGCAATGCTCTCACTGTATCTATTCCAACTCATGTTCCCCGTGAACATTAAGCCGATGAGTTTAATGCCTATTAGTGGTTGAGAAGGTTTTTTGTAGTTATTAAAGGAAAGGAACTTAGTTTTGGCAGTATTGAATGTGACTATCAATTTTTGTCCCTATTCCAACTCAAACCCGAGGTCTTCCTCTAGGGGTTCCGCCATTGCCTTGGATCGTGTTTATTCGTTTTCCCCTCGTGTCTTTTATAAAGCGTAGTTTCGTCAGCAAATATACCCATCTCAGAGCCAATTTTATCAGCGAGGTCATTTATGAATATCAGGAATAATAAAGATCCAAGTATAGACCTTTGGAGTACACCCACATTTATATCATATTGTTCAGAGGTACGACCGTCAAGGGTAACTTAAATTCCTCTCTTACTTAAGACAGATTTAATTATGTTGAATATTCGTCCAGCGATACCATAGGATCTGATTTTTCATAAGAAGACTATCGTGCCATACTTTGTCAAAGGGCTTATATATATATATATATATATATATATATATATATATATATATATATATATATATATATATATATAACGCTACTGCCCTAGCCTCCCCTTCTTTATTCAGTGTTTTATATATACGTTCAGAAATTACAGTTAAGATATCTACAGTAGAACAGACTTGTCTAAACCCACACTGTTGGTCGGACAGAAGTTTAGCATTTGATGGGTCAGTCATTTCATCAGAATTCTTGTAAACTGGCACCACAGAAGAAGTTTTACATCAGTCAGCAGTCACGGGACTAGAATGCGCTTGTTTCATCAGCCATGATTGGATAGTTGCACAGTGATTAGAATACTTGAAAAAATCAATTGTAAAAATTCAATTCTGTGTGTGGGCGACCGATAAATACAATTGCAAATTACTTAGTACCTCTATCTAGTCATGGCTGCCGGAACGCGAACACGAAACCCCCGTGAAACAAAGGGTTCCGTTCTAAATTTCGTTCAAATACCCCATTTCGACAAGATACACCTGAAAATGGTCGGAGGTTACATCGACCGAAACTTTGGGTAAGTGACACTAAAGATGAAAACAGTAGTCCGAAGACTCCAAATAATACGAATAACCAATCCTCATCTAAAAAAATTCAGAAACGTCAAACCGAGCGAAAGTTTTGCATGTTTTTGTCTTCGGAATAGTACATGTTAAGAAAATGCTCTGATTGAAACAACCACGTTGACACAATGAGTTTCGTTAGATCACTAAAGTTTAGCAACCTTAAGCCTGGTCAGTATATATATATATATATATATATATATATATATATATATATATATATATATATATATATATATATATATAGTAATGAAATCAAAAGGATGTAGTGTTTACCTGATATATTCAATGGTAAACTATAATCTAATATAAATACCAGTATATATATATATATATATATATATATATATATATATATATATATATATATGTATAGTAATTTATAAAATATATATGGCGATTAAGCTACACTGAATATTCGGCGTTTCATCCACTCTAGGATTCGTCAGGCTTATGCGCGAATTCTGTGGTTGTTTCTCGTTTTTATATGGTCCTCGAAAACGAGAAACAACCACAGAATTCGCGCATAAGCCTGGCGAATCCTAGAGTGGATGAAACGCCGAATATTCAGTGTAGCTTAATCGCCATATATTTTATAAATTACTAACTAGCTCTACCTAAGTATTGAGCACTTTTGAAGTAAATACTTAAAGTTTACGCATAAATCTATACTTTCGTATTTTTATTTTATGTGAGTAAATGAAGTAGTTATATATATATATATATATATATATATATATATATATATATCATAATGACTTAATAAAAAAGCTCAATACGTAATAGACAGCAGAGTTTATAAGAGAAAGAAAATTAAAACAGTAAGTTGAACTTTACAATCAAAATTTATTGTTTAACTGAATACTCCAAAAAAGAATTTACAATCCATTCTCTCTAAAGAACTGTTTTCACTTTTCGGATTATCTTTAGAGAATTTTCATGCAAGCTGAAATATACGCGGGTTGTTTATATATTTTTTATCCAACATTTTGCACTTATTTTTCTCGGCAATTTATGACTACAATAAATTGCGGTTTAATTTAATGCGATAACTAGCAAATTCTAGCATTGGTACAAATATAATTTTATGAATTCTTTCTGTTTTCTGATGAGGAGAATAAGCAAGAATAGCATTTGAAACTCCGTGGAATAAGGACTTTGTAAATTGTTTTTTGGAGTATTCAGTCGGACAATAAATTTTGATTGTAAAGTTCAGCTTACAGGTTTAATTTTCTTTCTTTTAAATTAAAAAGGGGTAGAGCAATTTTCTATAGAACAGAGTGTATTTTAATGTTATAGTAAAAATACGAATTAAATTAAAATACAGGAAAAGAATAATGCTTGTTGTAAAGCCGATGTATCAAAGCTCAATAGGCAAATATCCTAGAGTTATTTTAATATTAAGGTAAGGTGATTGATAATTTATAATTAAAATTAAAAATCTGTTTCATAAGAAGGAGCACAACAAAGCCAATAAATTGTACGATCGTTTCGGAAACGATGTTTTTTTTATTGTGACAGACATTGAGTCAAGGACAATAATTTTAACATATAGTTTTTTTTAATGAGAACAACATCCCCTCAGCAGCAAAATATTGGGTGTTTTTTTTTAAAATAAAAGCCACCATAAATAAATGAATCACCTTACCAAATATGCATATATATATATATATATATATATATATATATATATATATATATATATATATATATACAGTAAGCATAAATATAAAAAAATTCCTGCTGTATTTGAATTCTGATTAGCGAATTCCAAAGTCTGTGTTGGTATCCCTCATAACACGGATGGATGAAAAATATTGAATAAACGTGAGAAAGCGGGAGGAGACTAGAGAGTTGAAAAGAACGAAGGGATGACAGAGAAAGAAATAGCAATGAAGTAATTAGAAGGAAAGAGAAATACGATTGGATTAACCGGTCAGTGGTTTTTGCTTTCTTTTTCAAACACGTAAGAAAAAAAAAGAATCAAAGAATATTGGCGCTTAAAGGATTGGCATTTCGAAACGATGGTTAAGCAGAAAACAAGACATCGAGGGCCGATCGAGTAAGGCCGAAATACGGCGAATTACAAAGATTATGAAGAAAGAATAGGAACAGCAAAAAACGAGAAGAATACATTATTAGCACGGCGAAACGATTGGCGTACTGAGACTTAAGTAATAGAAATAAGTGAAAAGTTAAAATCCAAACGAATCTAAACAGGATATTAATTGGTTGGTTGTTTGGTTGTTTTTGTTTTACGGCATATCAACCTTTTTCAGGTTATTTAATGCCGAATCCAGTTATATTGAAGTAAAATTTTTTTAATAGAATATGTTTTTTTTTCAAGTCGGTTTCTATTTAACCCATAGTTGGGACCCTAACAGGTACTACCACTCCGGATCAGAGTGGATCTGGGAGCAATGGTATTAAAGGGTGGCTCCACACTCCCCAAAGCCCGCAAACTGGGGCCTCCCATCGGATATAGTTTAAGGTCATATCAGGACCCGATATTGAAAAAATACTTCGGATAATCTCTGTTATAAAGTATTTGGATGGGTTATATAGAAGCAGCTTATCATCCGAAAATCACTGGAATTATCCGATGGTGTTCAAGATAATTATTTATCGCTCTTGGGAACATATTTTTTTTTTCTTCTTCGATATTTTAAGAATGGAAATAGCTTCAGAAAAGGCGTAATCTATTTGATGTCAGAAACTGACAAGATTGAAAGGTAAATATCGCAAAGACCAGATATGCCTATTGGCCTTCATTTAAAAAAAAAAAGACGGAGGCTATAGATAGGAGGAAAACAATCAGCAACGAAATGAGTTCCGAAATACTGCAGTTCTTGGAATACGATGATGCATTGCAATGCCGTATCAAAACGGGTATTAATCTTTTACTTAATTTTTTTTTGCGCCATCTTTTGCTATTTATTTGTTAGTTATTATTATTATTTTTTTTTACATTTTTTTTTAAAGAAGTGACTATATTGCCGTCTAATATACTGGTTAACTCCCAGCAAGTAAAAATACACTCCTTAAGTTTACTATTTATTCTAAGTACAGGTGGCATCACATATCTCCCAGAACATCCTCCGAACGAACCGAGAAGGAAAGAAAGTAGCTTATAAAAGTAAGTATCCTTTTAAGGGAGAGCGAGTTTTTTTCCCCTGCACTTTTAATGAAATTGCCCCATACATGGAGCCACGTGATATAACGAACTAACAGTGACAAAACAGGATTATAGAAAAGACAGGAGATGGCTATTGGCTATAATCTTGAACGTTTTATAAATTAACACGAATAATAAATTATATCATATACAACGTTTATACATATATTATATACAACTAAATTATATCATATACAACGTTTAATTAAACCTATTAGTTAAAACTTCCATTATATATTTATATACAACTAGCAAAAATAAATATATTTTAATTGATGCAGATTTCGTATTAATTATGCGAGAGCCATTCCTCCATTGGGTATTATATTGTGCCCAATAGATAGTAGTGTTTCAAAAGTAAAAGAAATATACGATTTCGGTATAATAAGCTAAAATCGAAACCAAAATATTTTAGCGCTATTTGTTACCATCTGAGCTAATTTTGTATGCACATCGAAATATAAAAATAACGTTCTTAAACCTATTAAATTTGCGTATGCATAGTAGATACATGTTTAATTGACTTACACCTACCAAGTTCCTTTTGTTTTCAGTTTGTACCCCTTAGCAGCAATTTTCTACTGCCCTAATACAAAATCGAATTTGCTACACAGGTCCAAATCGCCTATATAAAAAAGTTTCAAGGCTGCAGACCAAAATTTGACAGAGGAGTTTGATAGAGAACGTTCCAAAAAAAGATAGACGAGGTCTCTTATATAATAATAAATAAAAAAATACGTCCAAATAAAAAATGGGCGACTTTCTAATAAAAACACCGAATCTCCGAGGCGGAGACGTTAACCTTAATATCGTTTAAAAAAATTAACAACAAAAGAGTAAATTGTCTGTGACATCATAGAGTAATGGTTAGGGCGCTGGACTGAAATACATAAGATTCGAGGTTCGAATCCTAACAACAGTCAAACTACGCTGAAGAGTAGTAGAGCTCCGAAACACGCGTGTCCGTAGATTACTACGTTTAAAAATAATATATATATATATATATATATATATATATATATATATATATATATATATATATATATATATATATATATATAGGTGTGTGTGATAGGATAATTCCATTATTTTTGCGATTCGGACACAATCACCGATTCCGGTTCTTTTATAAATCTCAAACTGTAAAGTTGTTATTTTTGTAAATCTCAAACTGTAAAGTTGTTATTTTTGCCGATTAACAAAACAAAAAAAAAAAACACATTTAAAATGTGCATATATTTTCCCAAACGTAAAAACACACTCGTGTGGGTAGGGCTTGAGGATTGGGGTTATCTATAGATTCTACTTTTACTCTTAGTTTAAAAATCCATCAATATTTATTACTTTATTATTGCTACCAACGGTGGATAATTTTGCTTTGAACAAAATCAAATTAAAAAAAAATTAAAGGATTCGGTTTTCGCATTGGAAAATAGACACACATTTTTCGGATTTTGATACCGATTCAGATACCCCAAAATATCTAATTTTTCTGATTTCTGATTCCGATTAATCATCCCAATCTTGATAATATATATATATATATATATATATATATATATGTGTGTGTGTGTGTGTGTGTGTGTGTGTGCGTGTGTGATGTAGAGAGGACAGCTATAATCAAATAACAAGCCTGAGCAAAATGACGTTCGAGAAAATGTCCGAGAAGACGATCACGTGAGATTCGTCGCAGCCTTAAAAAGAATTCACGCGTGGCGGGAAAATGAGAAAATAAATGTTGTTGTGCAATAAAAAGAGGGAGTTGCAGTCGGAGTAATTATTTGTCTTGGTTTCATTTGCGGCGAAGACTGCATACATAATGCGTGCAAACGTGGGTAACCTTACACACCCGCACACACACACATATATATATATATATATATATATATATATATATATATATATATATATATATATATGTATATATATAAATTTTCGTACATTTATAAGCTATAATCAACATCCAAACGAATGCTTTGACGATAATTACGGTTTTCAAAAGGCGAACAATTAAAATATACATCTGCCTTACTTAAAAATTGCTAGGTTTATTCATGGTGTCTTTTACATACAAAAAAGACACCCAATACTTTTGCTGATGAGGAGACTTTGTTTAAAAAAAATTATATGTCAAAATTATTGTCTGTGGCTTAATGTCTATCACAATAAAAACATCGTTTCCGAAACGATCGTACAAATTATTGACTTTATTGTTGTTCCTGTTACATGATAAGGGCTGTCCCCTTTTCATGTAAGTATAAAAATAGAGAGATTTAGTTAAAATGAAAATGAAATAGCAATAGACGAAATTCGAACCTCGTAATTTAGGTTTAGAAATAGATTTCGTATGAGAATTAGAAAAAGGAATGTAAAGCAAACGATTGTTTAGAATAGAGATTTCAAGAAAAGAATGTGCACTGTCAATTTTGTTATGAAAATTTAATTTAAAGAATGCAGTTATAAGATAATGTTTTTAACATATTGGAAAAATAGGTTACTGAGTATAGGTTAAAATTCCTTTTGTAAAAATAGGAAAAGTTTTGGACACGCATGTCTAGAACACGTGAAAGAAGGCACATGTTTTAACATGTGTATGACGTCATGGAAAATAGAAAGTTCTAGAGATAGTTAGAAAAACTAGAGAGTTAAGAGACAGAAGCAGAGGGAGTTTGAGAGGGACAGGCGACAGTCCAGTTTGGAATTCGAACGTCTAGAAGCGAGACGGTCACTTTGAAACTTAATATGTGAAGCTTTGAATTCTTGATGAGAAAACCACGGCCGGTCGCGAAGAAATAAAACCATCAGGTGTTTTTTGTAAAACGTCGTCTTGTGTTGTGAGTCTACAAAAAGGTAAATTGAATTGTTATTATATGTCTATATGTCTGTGTTATAAAATGTCATGACATACACATCTCATATCTACAATGTGAACTCCACATCTCATATCAACACTAAGACTGTCTGAAGACTGTCTACACAATGTCTGAACACTACCTCCTCACTCGAAGAGTTTCCATAGCAACACTTCTAAGTAATTAACAGTTTTAATATATATGAATCGCTTCATAACAGAAACAACAACATTCATTATAAAACGAACAATCTCCCTTAAAACAATCTCTCTTTCAACATCTCTCTCAAAGACTCTCTCTCTCTGAATAAGACCCCTATATAACATATACATATTTGGTACCCGTGAGCCAGTTTGCATCAGCGATGCAAAACCGAACCTGGGATATATATAATAAATACAATTTGGATCCGTAGCGACCAGACCACCCAGCAAGGGTGAGCTTAAAAAAAAAAAAAAAAAAAACTTCGGAACCACGGAAAAAGAAAAAAGAAAAAGAAACACAACGTTTTAAAAGGGTCCAAGATAATTTAAAAAAAAAAAAAAATAATACCACGGAAAAAAAATTACACGATCACAGAAATGCGAACAAAAAAGAAAAAAAAATTGAACACACACGCACACAGAAAACTAAAGTTAACAAGAAAATATTAAAAAAAGAAAAAAAGGCCGATATGCCGTAATGAATGAAAAGAGATACGGTCGGTTAAAAAAAAAACAAAAAAAAAACAAAAACTACCCACAAATATTTCATTCATAAATAAAATAAAAACGAATAGAAAATAGGACAGTGTCATTCATAAAATGTGTGTTGATGTCTGAATTGTTTAGAGAAAACTGTCAATCATAATAAATAACAATTTAGTGTCAAAAGTCGAAAGTACATTTGAAATTCTCGAGTATTGAAAGAATGAATAAATAAATAAATAAAATTAAATACACTATAGAAAAAAGAAAGATGCAGAATGAAATCAAATTTATGCACTGTGTATAATTTTTGGCTTTTTAGTATGTTTTAATTGTTCTGGTCTTTGAAAAAGGGACAATTTTTTGTTTTGTGCCAACGGACTTTTGAAATGTATAATGTAACGAATTTTTATTTTTTTGTGTGTGTTTTGTTGCAAAATGTTTAAATGCATTAAGGTATTTTCTTTTGAAAATGTGTTTTAAACAATATTGTAAATTTATACTTAATGTAAATGTTATTGATTTTCACAGCAAGAATTCAAAGAATCAGTAAATATACATTAGATTTAAACAGTCTTGGAGAAAATAAAACTAGTTAAGACGTATGGTTGGCTTACAGATTCAGTTAGAATTTTAGAAGGGGGACAAGAATTAAAATTACGTAAACGGGTATTTGGAGAGTTTTTAGATGTGATAAGCCGTAAGAAAGATGTTTTTTTAGCAATTGGTTTTTGTTTTGTTGTTTTTTTAGAGATCCTATAATTTTTTTCCAAGAAAAGTGACTTGGTAGGGATTGATAATCACAAGATGTGCCCCTATTCGAAAAATTTGGGAACCTGGTTAATTAAGTGCTTAAAATAAGCTGGTTGCACGTAACGACTCCAAGCAAGTGGTAAGACTTGGCTTAATTAATAAACAGGCGTTGGAAAGAATACGAAAATTCTTAAGGGGACCAGTAAACCGATGAGAGGTAGTCCCGAGGCAATCACATATAGCTTAATGAAGTGAGAGACAGGAAAAATATACCGTAGATTACGTAAGAAAGATATAACCTTGTATTTTTTTTAGAGACGCATGAATGTGGGATATATCCGCTGGATCTTGGATAGGGCAAGTTTCAAGAATCCAAGCAAGGAAATCCGAGTGAATCCGTATGAGAGAAAAAAGGTATATCTTGATAGTTAAAGCCAACCAAGAAGATTGGTTATGAGCTTTGGTATGTCCCGTATAAGATAGTTATAAAAAAAAAACAAAGCCATACTTGATAAGAGAAACCATGCGGAAAGAGTTGATCAGGACACTTTTGGGACGAAGGAAGTCGTCCATTTCGAGGGAGGTGGAAACCTCTAGTCTGCGGCATATGGATGGCTGGAAATTAGCTGATGTGAATCATAGGTAAAGACCATACACCTAATAAGGAAATGCCAAGAAGATCAGAAAGGTTCTGATCTTATAAAAATATAATAATTGTGAAGTCGGCCGTGGAGGGCTGACTGAAAGAGATTTTTTTTAGCCTGATCTTTCCTAGATGTGTGCTTGTGTAAATGTAGAAAAAATGTACTAAATTTTAAAATGCATACATTTTTTTTGTGTGGAATATGAAAGGGAGGAATGTTACATGATAAGGGCTGTCCCCTTTTCGTGTAAGTATAAAAATAGAGAGATTTAGTTAAAATGAAAATGAAATAGCAGTAGACGAAATTCGAACCTCGTAATTTAGGTTTAGAAATAGATTTCGTATGAGAATTAGAAAAAGGAATGTAAAGCAAACGATTGTTTAGAATAGAGATTTCAAGAAAAGAATGTGCACTGTCAATTTTGTTATGAAAATTTAATTTAAAGAATGCAGTTATAAGATAATGTTTTTAACATATTGGAAAAATAGGTTACTGAGTATAGGTTAAAATTCCTTTTGTAAAAAAAGGAAAAGTTTTGGACACGCATGTCCAGAACGAAAAGAAGGCACATGTTTTAACATGTGTATGACGTCATGGAAAATAGAAAGTTCTAGAGATAGTTAGAAAAACTAGAGAGTTAAGAGACAGAAGCAGAGGGAGTTTGAGAGGGACAGGCGACAGTCCAGTTTGGAATTCGAACGTCTGGAAGCGAGACGGTCACTTTGAAACTTAATATGTGAAGCTTTGAATTCATGATGAGAAAACTACGGCCTGTCGTGAAGAAATAAAACCATCAGGTGTTTTTTGTAAAACGTCGTCTTGTGTTGTGAGTCTACAAAAAGGTAAATTGAATTGTTATTATATGTCTATATGTCTGTGTTATAAAATGTCATGACATACACATCTCATATCTACAATGTGAACTCTACATCTCATATCTACACTGAGACTGTCTGAAGACTGTCTACACAATGTCTGAACACTATCTCCTCACTCGAAGAGTTTCCATAGCAACACTTCTAAGTAATGAACATTTATAATATATCTGAATCCCTTCATAAAACGAACAATCTCTCTTCCAACAAAATCTCTCTCTCTAAGATACAACATCACTTATAATAAGACTCTCTCTCAACGACAAAAACTCTAATAAGACTCCTTCTAAGCATCACTTATAATAAGACTCTCTCAATGAAACCCCTATATAACATTCCTTCTTATGAAACAGATTTTTAATTTTTAATTCTAATGTGAATTTTAAATTATCAATCACATTACTAAATATATATATATATATATATATATATATATATATATATATATATATATATATATATATATATATATAAAGTGTATCACAAAAGTGAGTAAACCCATTACATTTCTTCAAATATTTAAGTATATCTCTCTATGGAACAGCATTGAAAAAATTATTTTTTGACATAATTGAAAAGTAATCTGTCTGTAGCATATATGATCGATTTAATTTATTTTTCCCTCCAAATAACTCAAAATATAGCCATTAACAGCTCCTGGCAACAAAAGTGAGTGCACCCCTTACGAAAATTTGTTATGTCAACTTCCAATATTTTGTGTGGCCACGATCATTATCTAAAACTTACTTTGCTCTCCTAGACATGGAGTTTACCAGAGCTTCACATGTAGCCACTGGAATGCTCTTCCACTCTTCAATTACAACGTCGTTGAGCTGGCGGATATTTGAAACTTTGCGCACGTCCACCTTCTGCTTGAGGATGCCTCAAATATGTTCTATTGGGTTCAAGTCTGGATACATGCTTGGCCAGTCCATCACCTTTACCCTCAGCCTCTCCAGTAAAACTGGTTATCTTGGATGTGTGTTTTTGGGTCATTGTCACGCTGGAACACTGCTCTGCGGCCTAGTTTCTGGAGAGATGGGATCATGCTTGGCTGCAATATTTGACAGTATACGTTAGAGTTCATGTTTCCCTCAATAAACTGTAACTCCTTAATACCTGCAGCGATCATGCAGCCCCAGACCATGACATTCCCACCACCATGCTTGACTGTAGGTATGACACACTCATCTTTGTACTCCTCACCTGCTCGCCGCCACACATTCTTAAGGCAATCAGAACCAAACAAATTAAATTTCGTCCCATCGGACCATAGGACATTCTTCCAGTAATCTATGGGCTTTGTTGACATCTTTGCGCGCTTTCGTGCGTATTGCATTCAGAAGAGACTTCCTACTGGAGTGATAACAATGCACACCAATTTGAGAGAGAAAAAAGCTACCGGAAAATGACTGTTTCTCTTGAAACTTATAATTCGTTGATAATTATCGTCTAAACAAACAAAGGGGAATAACTCTCGCGAATTTATACTGGCAACGCATTTCTTTTCCCCGTGATTTTTGACTGAGCGTGTACGCTTGCGTTTATAATAAACTCTACAGCAAATATATAATCAACAGAAACGACTATTTTCTAAAATAACGACGCCCTCGTCGGTTCCGGCGTATCCCTAATCCGTTCGAGGCTTTTGATGAAGACAGAGGCAATGGAAAATCCGTGGTGCTTCCAGGAACTGCGTCCATTGAACGTTTCGAGCCGTTGTTTCTTTCTCAGTTTAATTCGATTTCGCATGACAGTTGTTGCATCGTCATCTCGAAAGAAAGATGGGAACTTTGAAAGGATTCAATTTTTTATTCTTCATCCTCTTTTGAACCGCCGCCATCTTCATGCTTTATAATTCGACTTTTGTGAATAAGGAGTGTTAGGATGTTTCTACTTAGGTACGTGCAAAATGAATACCGATGCTCAAAATGTATAAACATTTAAACCTCTCCCTTTACTTAAAATTCACCAAAAATCAGGAAATTAACCATTTTAATGACATTTTCAGTATTTATCAAATAATGGTCGCGCAATATAATGAGCTAATTATTTTTATTTAAATCTGAGTGAAAATATTTTATTTTGTTTAAACAAAAATACCTTTACTAAAGTTATAATTTTCAGTAGTAAATAAAAAACGCAAAAATTTATTTTTGCTTTTTTTCTTTTATATAAATAAAGCATCGTAATTTGTAATAATAAAAAAATATAATAATTTTTGCAGAAACATTACCCCCCTAAAGTCCGTATTAATGAATTCGATCTAACTCAAAGAGAAAAGAATATAATAATTTTTGCAGAAACATTA
This sequence comes from Euprymna scolopes, assembly GCF_053919585.1. Classification (NCBI taxonomy): domain Eukaryota; kingdom Metazoa; phylum Mollusca; class Cephalopoda; order Sepiida; family Sepiolidae; genus Euprymna; species Euprymna scolopes. The sequence goes on from NC_136510.1 coordinate 93,809,669, forward strand.
CCCCCCTAAAGTCCGTATTAATGAATTCGATCTAACTCAAAGAGAAAAGAATTTCTCGAACTACCGATATTACCACTGAATTAAGCATTGTGTATTTAATATTTTCACACAAAAAATTATAATAGCAAAAATATTTCTACTTTTTTTTTAAATTAAAGATTTCGCATAATTTTTATATGCAAGATTTTAATAATTTCTTTACTCGCAAGAATGTGAAACTTTCGGCGTGACATAATTTTTATATAATCTCGAACAATAATAAAAAATAATTAAATTAAAAAATTATAAAAATTGATACAAATTTCAGAATAGGAATGTATGGATGCACGCCTGGAAAAAAAAAAGAACTCTGACACCCCTACCCCCTTTTACTATCATGACTTCATTTTGAAACAGCCTTTCAATTGGCTGCAATTTTGGGCCTCCTTATAATCGGGTTTACATTTTTATTTTAGTTTGTTGCGTTACCTTACCAATTAATAATAGCACTGCGCCCAGTGTTGTTAAATGTTTATATATATATATATATATATATATATATATATATATATATATATATATATATATATAGAGAGAGAGAGAGAGAGAGAGAGACAGAGACAGAGAGAGAGAGAGAGATTGATAGATACAGATATAAATATATATATATATATTTATATATATTAGATATATACATACATATATATATATATATATATATATATATATATATATATATAGAGAGAGAGAGATTGATAGATACAGATATAAATATATATATATATTTATATATATTAGATATATACATACATATATATATATATATATATATATATATATATATAGAGAGAGAGAGAGAGAGAGATTGATAGATACAGATATAAATATATATATATTTATATATATTAGATATATACATACATATATATATATATATATATATATATATATATATATATAGATAGAAAGATAGATAGATAGATATAT
>NC_136510.1:93815634-93998134 GCF_053919585.1 Euprymna scolopes
TTTTTGGCGCCAAGTCCTAATTTTTTTTGTACTTAATGCCTCTTTTTTTTTTTGCAAAATATTTGAAGACACGCTGCACTGTCTTTGGTGACCGAGTTCGAGCATACTCTAACATGCAAACTGCCTTTTCTTTTGAAGTGAACGGCATTTCCTAACCTGAAAAGATAGAAATACCAAACGTTACACACAAAAGCTTGAAACGTTTCTACAGAAGCTGAGAAAATTTGAGGTAATTCCAACGAAAATTGTAAAAATTATTGGCCTACGAAATTTAGTCAAAAATTTGGAACACCCTGTATATCATATAGAACTAAAATGTTAGCTCTAGGTAGATTTCTGAGAAATCGACTGAAGTAAAACAAAACAACAATATATATATGTATATATATATATATATATATATATATATGTACATATATATACATATATATATATATTATATATATATGTATATATAAAATAAAAATTACAATTAAATTTACCAAAATGATCCAAGATGGTAAAATTAAAGTATATTATAAATATTAAAGAATTAATATTTATAAAATATGCCAGACGTAAAAGCTCAATGAAACCAAATAGGAAATAGAGCTTATAATTTACCGGACATATTATTTCTAAGTGAAACTGGAATAGGACCGACCACTACCCTAGACGAGTTCATAATTAACGGATACTCAAATTTAACAGCTAAATCTGACCCCCAAGATCGCCATGGGCATGGTATATGTGCCTACATTGAGGATGGCTTCCCGTGTGGCAGGGATATCTCTAGAGAAGATCCTAATTTACCATATATGTGCTTCAGGGTTGCACTTGCTAACACCACTGCATTTATATTTGCCCTCTATAGGCCCCACAACAGTGGAGTTACTATCTTTAAGAGCATATCTGAGAAAATTGACCACATACTGTCTTCACATCCCTCGGCTAACATCCACATATGTGGTGATTTCAACGTCCATAACGTGGAATGGCTGACCCATTCAAATAAGACAGACGATGAGGGAAGGTTTTGTCATGATTTTGCCATTGCTTATGACCTCACTCAGATTGTTCGAGAACCCACCCGTGTGCCCGATACACCCGGTCAATATGCAAGCCTCTTAGACCTTTTCTCTCAACTTCCCCTGAGCTATGTTCATGTTCCGTTCATTCTCCTCTAGGATCCTCCGACCACTTCGTCGTATCAGTTAAGATAAAAACGAAATGTAAGAAGCCCCCAGACGTACCCCTCCACCGTACTGTATACCGATACTCTATCGCTGACTGGGATAGCTTCCGTACATTCATATCTGATTTACCTCTGCACTCCATGTTTAAAAAGGATGTGTCCTCTATAGTATCAGATCCGACCGAATGGTTAATTGAAGGCATAGACCAATTCATACCATCTAAAAAATTTCAACAAAAACCTAACAGCCAGCCATGGTTCTCCCCAGAATGTGCTGCTGCTATCGCGCACAGAAATCACTTTTTCCATAGCTACCAACGTAATAGATGCACTGAAACTAAAGCTGCTTTCAGGTCTGCCAGCAACCACTGTAAAAGAGTAATAAAAAATGCAAGAGAGCTATATGCCCAGTCTGTTAAATCCAAGGTAGCTGATCAGCGGCTTGGTTCCCACCAGTGTTGGCAAATAACAAATAGGATCCTGAACAGAAGTGTGCGTTCTATCCCAACCATTATCAATGGTCATCTCGTCAGCGTCAGACAAGGCCAAACTATTTGCCAAGAACTTTGCAGCTAATTCTACCCTATGCGACGAAGGCCATCAACTCCCCATATTTCCTCCTATAACACAGAACAAGCTGGGTAGCATACAAATATCCGTGCATGAGGTCGCCAAGCTAATAAAGAACCTAGATTCCAGTAAATTAACTGGTCCTGATGGCATCCCAATTATAGTGTTAAAAAAGCTTCAACCAGAACTTGCTCCCATACTTACGAAACTATTTAAGCGCTGCCTTAAGGAGAAGTGCTTTCCGACTCCATGGAAGACCTCATCAGTTTGCCCTGTATTCAAGAATTCAGGTGATAAGTCATCTCCCTCTCAGTACAGACCAATAAGTCTCCTGTGTGTTATGAGTAAGTTGCTGGAATCCATATTAAATAGAGAAATAGTCAACCACCTCAGCAGGAATAACCTTCTTAGTGACACACAATATGGTTTCCGCTCTGCAAGATCAACCGCAGATGTGCTGACGGTTATATCCCACAGGATAAGTGAATCTCTTGACAAAGGCTTTCTTTCTAGGCCAATTGCTCTTGACATATCAAAGGCCTTTGACAAGGTATGGCATAAGGGTCTACTTCACAAGATTTCCAGCTACGGTATAACGGGAAATGTTTTCTCAATAATTAAATCATTTCTCTCCGACAGGCTCATAAGAGTAGTGGTCGATGGACAAAAATCGGAGGCCTGCAATATAAATGCTGGAGTCCCCCAGGGGTCAATCCTGGGCCCAACTCTCTTCCTGATCTACATCAATGACCTCCCTAAACACATACTTAAATCATTCGTTGACATCTATGCTGATGACACAACCATCTACGGCAACACATCAAAGGCTGTAAATGACAAAGTTCTCTCTGATTCTCTCTCCTCTGATCTCGAGCGCGTGGTTCAGTGGGGGAAGATGTGGCTGGTTACCTTTAATGCATCCAAAACCAAACTCCTATCCTTACATCATCAACGCTCTCATCCCCAGCTGGCATCAATTGTGATGGATGGCTCTCGTCTGGGTGAGGCTCCGTGTTTTGACAAGCTTCTGGGTTTAACCTTTACTCCTGATCTGAAATGGAACACGTACATCAAGTCTGTTGCCAAGGTCGCTGGAAAGATGGTGGGATCCTTCTACCGCTCCTGAAGATATCTCACTACTGATGCAATTCTCTATCTATATAAAAGCCAAGTACGTCCAAGGATGGAATACTGCTGCCATATCTGGGCAGGAGCTGCTAAAAACAGCCTATCCTGCCTTGACAGAGTACAAAATAGACTTCGTGGCTTAGTGGGGGATGCCCTTTTCTCTACCCTGCAACCTCTCTTTCACAGAAGAGACGTTGCGAGCCTGTCCTTGTTTTATCGTTATTTCCATGGCAGGGGCTCGTCTGAACTCCAATCTCTGGTCCCCCCTCGCCAATCTTTCACGAGAAACACCCGTCTAGCTGAATCCACTGTGAAAAATTTCTCCCACTCTATATCTGTGCCTAAATCAAAACGCGGATTCCATGAACAAAGCTTCTTTCTTAGAACTGCACGCCTGTGGAACTCTGTTCCGTCTGCCTGCTTCCCTTCGGACTACAATTTGGATGTCTTCAAGTCCAATGTTAACAAATTCCTAATGAACCGCCCCCTTAAGTAAACACTTCAGCAAATCTCCTCACTAACTTTATGTACTTGCAATAACCCTTATCCCTGAGTAGCTTCCGGGCCTTGATAAGTGGTGATCACTGTGTAAAAAAATATATATATATATATATATATATATATATATATATATATATATATATATACACGCACGCACACACACACACACACACACACACATATATATATATGTGTGTGTGTGTGTGTGTGTGTGTGTGTGTGTGTGTGTGTGTGTGTGTGTGTGCGTGTTGTTTTGAAAAAAGAAAACAACCGAATGAATTTATGAAATGATCAACGTTTCGTCCCTATTTCAGAGGACATCTTCAGGATATTAAAAGGAAAAATGCAAAAGAAGAGAACGATCATAGACCATACGTAAATGAAAAGGAATCAGTGTTAGAATCCTAACCATATCGGGCAGTAAACAATCTGTGTGTATTGGAAAGGTTGGGTTGTTCAATGTCTATATATATACACTTTTAAAAATACGTTAAATAAATATGTACACTTTTTTCTTTTTCTCTAAACTTATTCATTTTGTTTAAATTATTTAAGGATTAAGGAAAAACGGTTAACCAGGATCCGTTTTTATATTTTGTTCTTTGATTATTATTGTCCCTATACTAGGGGCTAAATGATAAAAGCCTTTTCTTTGCGTAATAGTATTAGTGTTTTATATTAGTTCTGACTCTAAAAGTCTTCTTTTAGCTCTATCTATCACGTATTTTATAATTTTCGCATGATCTAAATTAAATGAATGATCGTGTTCTGCACAATGGCAAAAGAGTGCATTTAGAGCGTTACCATTCATTATATCTCTTCTGTGTTCGTAAAGTCTTAGTTTCAATTTACCCTGTGTCTCACCTATGTATGCTTGTTGACAATTGTTACATGAGAAAATACACTATAATACACTATAATATAAACTATAAAATACACTATAATACACTATAATATAAACAGACGGAAAAATAAAACGAATACCTAACTATTAAACAGACATCTTTTGATTCCCACCCACACTAAAAATACAAAAATCTATGACACTCTTAATAGACTTGGTTTTCACTTGATACAAACAACTTCCCCAACAATAAAACAGACATTAAAAACTACCAAGCACTCTCCCAAAACAATCACATCCGACGCCGATATATATTCCATCCCATGTGGGGAAAAAAGGACTATAAAATAAAGAAGAAGAAGAAAAAAACGATTATGAGGGAGACGAGATAACGTTCGTGATCTCATGAGAGATGTGGTGAACGTTCTCGATCACGTGTCTGATTCGACGACTGTACCAATGAGGAAAAGAATTGCTGTTGCTATGAAGAACAAGTGAGTTGGAATTATTTCCTATTCTTTTTCTTGCTCTGATTTGGACACAATGTGTGTTGGTCAGCGGAAAAGAGTGTTATCGGCAGCTCCAGTAACTCTCGCTTCTCTTTTTTTGTTCCTCAGTCCTCATTTCCAGTGAGTGATGTTTCTGACAAAGGGTGAAGAAAAAGCTGCTTTCCAGGTCGGTAGTACTTCGTGAACAGTAGTCTGAGATGTCGGAAAATTTCTGATTCTATGTCTATCCTTGCGGCCATGTCACTAGTAAGGGTGCTGGAGGTAAACATTTGATCTGGACTGACGTTATCCGCCTGATAGTCAGGGACCCGAACCTTAGATTAACCACTAAGGAGGCTGCCCTATCAGCAGGTGCAAAGTACTGGAGCTGCTGTATTGCCATATGGTGAATATATTCTGGACCATGCAGTAGTCTCTGGTGGGGCCTCTCGATGCCATAGTAGTGGGTAATTGTTACGGCTTTACCTTATCATGTGCTGCAAAAAAATCCTGTCTTTTCTCTTCTAGTTTCCCCTCTCTGTCCTGCTCTAACCAAGTATGCTGACCTGTTCGACAAATACCAAAATCCTCAACATGAAATATCTCCCCTCCAAAAAAACACGATTAAACCTAGAACCCCATCCTCTAACGTAGACCTCTACTACCATGTCGCCTTCCTCAACATCAGGGGTCTACGTTCCAACCTTTCAGAGGTTGAAACCCAATTACAAGAGACAAAACCGAACATATTTTTTCTAAGCGAAACTGGAATAGAGCCGACCACCTCCCTAGATGAGTTCATAAGTTAAGGATACTCTAACTTAACATCTAAATCTGACCCCAAGATCTTCATGGGCATGGTATATGTGCCTATATTAAATATGGCTTTCTATGTGGCAGGGATATCTCCAGAGAAGACCCTAATTTACCTTATATGTGCTTCCAGGTTGAACTTGCTTACACCACCGTATTTATATTTGCCCTCTATCGCCCCCACAAAAGCGGAGTTACTGTCCTTAAGAGTATATCTGGGAAAATTGACCACATCGTGACAACTCACGCCTCGGCTAACGTTCACATTTGTGGTGACTTCAATGTCCATGACGTGGAATGGCTGACTCACTCAAATAAGACAGATAACGAGGGGAGGTTCTGTCATGATTTTGCCATTACCTATGACATCACTCAGATTGTTCGCGAGCCCACCTGTGTGCTCGATACTACCGGTCATTACGCAAGCCTTCTAGACCTTTTTCTTTACACTTCCCCTGAGCTATGCTCATGTTCCGTTCTATCTCTTCTGCGATCCTCCGACCATTCCGTTGTATCAGTTAAGATAAGAAAGGAAATGTAATAAGTCTTCAGACGTACCCCTCCACCGTACTGTATACCGATACGCTATGGCTGACTGAGATAGCTTCCGTACATTCATATCTGATCTACCTCTCCATTCCATGTTTTAAAAGGATGTGTCCTCTATAGTATCAGACCAGACCGAATGGTTAATTGTTGGCATAGACCGATTCATACCATCCAAAAAATTCCAACAAAAACCTAACAGCCAGCCATGGTTCTCCCCAGAATGTGCTGCTGCCATCGCGCACAGAAATCACTTTTTCCATATCCACCAACGTAATAGATGCACTGAGACTAAAGCTGCTTTCAGGACAGCCAGCAACTACTGTAAAATAGTAATAAAAAATGCAAGAGAGCTATATGCCCAGTCTGTTAAATCCAAGGTAGCTAATCAGCGGCTTGGTTTCCATCAGTTTTGGCAAATAACAAATAGGATCCTGAACAGAAGTGTGCGTTCTATCCCAACCATTATCAATGGACCAGAGATTATCTCGTCAGCATCAGACAAGGCCAAACTATTTGCCAAGAACTTTGCAGCTAACTCTACCCTCTGCGACGAAGGCCATCAACTCCCCGTATTTCCTCCTATAACACACAACACACTAAGTAACATACACATATCTGTGCGTGAGGTCGCCAATCTAATCAAGAACCTTGATTCCAGTAAAGCAACTGGACCTGACGGCATCCCAATTATAGTGTTAAAAAAGCTTCAACCAGAACTTGCCCCCATACTTACAAAACTGTTTAAGCGTGGACTTAAGGAGAAGTTCTTTCCAACAACCTGGAAAACCTCATCAGTATGCCCTGTATTTAAGAATTCAGGTGATAAGTCATCTCCCTCTCAGCACAGACCAATAAGTCTCCTGTGTGTCATGAGTAAGTTGCTGGAATCCATATTAAATAGAGAAATAGTCAACCACCTCAGCAGAACTTACTATCTTAGTGACGCACAATATGGTTCCATTCTGCTAGATCTACAGCAGATGTGCTAACGGTTATATCTGATAGGATTAATGAATCTCTCGACAAAGACTTCATTTCTAGGGCAATTGCTCTTGACATATCAAAGGCCTTCGATAAGGTATGGCATAAAGGCCTTCTTCACAAGATTTCTAGCTATGGTATAACTGGAAATGTTTTCTCAATCATTAAATCATTTTTCTCTGATAGGCTCATAAGAGTAGTGGTTGATGGGCAGAAATCAGAGGCCCACAGTATTAATGCTGGAGTCCCTCAGGGGTCCATTCTGGGCCCAACTCTCTTCCTGATCTACATCAATGATCTCCCAAAACACATACTTAAATCATTCGCTGACATCTATGCTGATGACACGACGATCTATGGCAACACATCAAAGGCCGTAAATGACAATGTTCTCTCTGATTCTCCCTCCTCTGATCTTGAGCGCGTGGTACAATGGGGTAAGAGGTGGCTAGTTACCTTTAATGCATCTAAAACCAAGCTCTGATCCCCATCTGGCATTAATTGAAATGAATGGCTCTCGTCTAGGGGAGGCCCCATGTTTTGATAAGCTTCTGGGTTTGACCTTTACTCCTGATCTGAAATGGAACACATATATCAAGTCTGTGGCCAAGGTCGCTGGGAAAATAGTTGGATCCTTCTCCAGCTCAATAATGATGCAATTCTCTATCTATATAAAAGCCAAGTACGTCTAAGGATTGAGTACTGTTGCCACATCTGGGCAGGAGCTGCTAAAAACAGCCTATCCTGCCTTGACAGAATACAAAATAGACTTCGTGGCTTAGCCACCCTTTAATTGTCATTGCTCCCACTTCCACTCTGACCCTGAGTGGTAGTACCTGTTAGGGTCCCAACTATGGGTCAAATAGAAAGCGATCTGAAAAAACAAATACATTCTATTAAAAAAAATTCTTCAAAATCACGGGATTCAGCATTAAATAACCTGAAAAGGGTTGATATGCCGTAAAAAAAAAACAACCAACCAACCTAGCCTTCCCAAATGGTCACCCATCTGACACGGGTCAGATTCAATGTTGCTTAACTTCGGTGATCGGGCGAGAACCGGTGTGTCAACGTGATTGTGCCGTAAAATAAGTGCTTTATGTTAATATAGATGAGAAATTACTGATGGCCATTTTGAGTAGAGGACCCAATTAAATTGCAGACATCTTTCTGCTCCTTATCGACAACCTTCAAAGGTGACAAAGACTCAGCAGTCCAAATATAACAACAGCACTTTATACATGGTTTGGTGGTAGATTTGTGGAGATATAAAATAGCGTCAGTTGTGAACAAGTGTTTAGAGCGCAAGAGATAACTAATTTTACAAGCAGCAGAAAGAGTAATTGGTCTAATGTATAAATTCTGAGAAAGATGCGAGAGAGAGATCCAAAAGTTCCAGATGCATGCGTGAAAATCTCAGGAGGAAAAATGACACGCCTACGATTGAAAGACAGGAGCTGAGTTTAAACAGTATTCAACGAAACAAGTCATTATTTTGTACTCCAATGTATAACGGAAAATGTTAGGATTAATGACTGTTTACATAGTGTTTGTTTATTGTCAGAAGGCTAACCTATGAATGACGTCATCAATCTTTTAATGACGTCAGTCTGAAGGTATGACATTTGTTTACTTGCCACCCCACGAGGGTACAGTTAAACACAAGATCGGTTTTTAATGTGGTGGGAAACCAGCTCCCTCCAAAAAGGGCACTCTAGTTAGTAACAAAAATAAAAAAAAATGCATCAGTCATGAAGGATTTCTCCTCCATTAACCGAGACCAAAAACGTAAGGAAAAAAAAATTAAGTGCAGCATAAGAACAGATACTACACTTTGATCTTCGCTTGAAGGTCAAGGACCTTTTTTTTCTTTTTTTTGTTGTTTTGTTTATTTACGTCACCACGTGGGCAGAGTTTGACATGAGGGCGTTTTATATGTGGGGGGGGGGGCTCCCAAAAAAGGGGCACTTTTGTCAGTAATAAAAAATTAAAAATGTATCAGACCAAAAAAAGTGTAGTACAGCATCTGGAGAACAGATACTACATTTTGATCTTGGTCCGAAAGCCGCGAACAACGGACAAAAAAAAAACGCATTTCTTTCGAAATATTTAGGAATATTAATTAAAAAAACAAAAAACAAAACAAAAATACTATTTTGCTTATAATTGGATAGAAATTAAAGGTCCATAACTTTTTTCAAGCAGTAATGTAGAAATAAATACAGCAAATATCATAAGATTTGAAAGTTGATTAACAGATTCCCATACTCCTATATAAGGTCAGCGACGCATCGCCGTATTATCTCGTAAACGAATTAAATTGCAATCTTCGAAAACTAATGAAATAACATTTTAATGGTTCTTCTTGGGAATAATCTAGTTGGTTAATCAAGTTTGTATTTTTAATTCGTGGTAGGCGTGTCCGGTCAAGTTCGTCGATGAATGTAGTGATGAACCAGGCTAAGTTGTGATATTAAATTAAAAAAAAAAAATAATAATAATGTGATTATTAATCGTGCGTGTATTTTCATTCATCGATGCATTACAGAGGAAGCAATTTGTTGAGTCTCCATTATAACGCGTACCCAACGGATTCGGAGACCAGGGAGGGGGAGACTGTTGTTATTCAGCCATGCGTGTCCAGCTGTACGTTCATTATAGCTTTAGAAAACCCCACAAAAGGACTTAGTTGTTGGGGACGGATATTTGAAGAGGAGTGATTGATTGATTAAGATAGATAAACAGAGACATGTAGGGTGTCGGATACGCATGGTTTGCGGGAGATTGCTATTAATGGCTTAATCTAGACGGACATAGACAGATTGGCACAGCTAGATTATATATACATATATCTTAATTTTTTTGAAGTCCCTTCAGACAATTTATAACCATCTGAAAAGGTTGGCTGTTCGAGATATAGCTACAGGGTGGAACGATAAAAGTGTCGCCCTAAAGAAAACAACAATGCAGCTTTATTTTAAGACTTTTATTATGGGAAAATCAATTCAGGTAACTTGATTATGTAGTAGATATGACATCTACTCAATGTAGCCGCATTCTGCATCAATCACTAGGGTCCGGAACTGGGAGCTTGCCTTTTCCACAAGCGCCGGTGGGAGATTGCATAATATTCAGTGGATGCTGGCGATCAGGCTGGCTTTGGCGTTGTGGGAGGTCATGTTGGTGATGTTCTCGACGTAGGACCAAACGAAATAGTCCAGTGGATTCAGGTCAGCTGAAGAGGGGGATCAAGTGAGAGAAGAGTGCGAAGTCTGAAGTCAACCCTGGGTCTATTTGGACATGTGGGCCGGCGCTGAGTCCTGCTGCTACACCTATGGCCTGCCAGCGGCCACCTGATTGCACCAGGGAATCACAACACTCTTCAGTACATCCAGGTAGACTTTTGTGTTGACTTTCAAGTCCACTTCGATGATAGCATGATGTGGCCCTCACTTGAAACCGCACCAAAGACCATAACCGTAACCGGTAACTTTGTTGAGCTGTGCCCTCAAGCATTGAACCGTCCGGATTTGCATTTTCAGGGTACTGGCAATGGTCCTATTGTCATAACTTAGATCGGTAGAGAGCATGGGTTGCATATTTGCGCATCCCCGATCTCCCTCGTTGAACATTGTGTCACTTTCAGACATGATAGAAAGCTCCTATCGCTCTTGGATAAGGACTTATGCTTTGCGGATATTTCCTTCTCTTGGTCTTCATCGTCTAGTCTATGATACTGTGCTACCCATTTAGGGTTATGTGTATCTATATTTATATACATATGTATTAAACTCCTTTAAAACTCCTCGGCCTAACGTTTACAGGGAACATGAACTGAAATAGATACATTGAGAGCATTGCCAAGGCTGCTGCAAAGAAAGTGGGCTATCTCTGCCGTGCTAGAAAATTACTTACGCCTGGAAGTATCCTGAACTTTTATAAGGCCACCATTCGCCCATGTATGGAGTACTGTTGTGGCATTTGGGCTGGCGCATCTGCTGCTTGTTTCTCAACCTGATATGTCCTGAACTGTCATCTAGGCTTCAACCCCTGTCCCATCAACGAAATGTTGCATCCCTCTGCCTGTTCTACAAATACTTTAATGGCGAATGCTCTGACGAACTACAAGCACTTGTACCTCCTCGATGTGACTACCTCCAACAAACCCGACAAGCAACTAAGCCCGACCCCTTTACAGTAGAGATTCCTAGGTGTAAGAAAGCCTTTTACTCCAATTTTCTTCCCCAGAACTGCAAGGCTTTGGAACTTCCTTTCCGGGATTCTGCTTTCCTAACTGTACTGATGTGCAAAAGTTCAAGTGTAATGTGAACAAACATCTTGCTACTCAACTCCCTTTGTAATGTCCCTGCAAATTATGTCCCCGATAGTAGCCCCCTACTTCAAAGTGGCACTGTGCCTTATTTGGGGTGAAAAATAATTTTAAAATAAAAAAATAACGTCACAAACGCTATTTTACACGTAGAGTAAAATTAAGCAGAGAATGGAAAACTTTATTTAAAAGTTAAATGTTTAGAATAAGAAATATGTGCAGAGATATGGCGTTATATGAAGAAGCACTTGCCGAATAAAATTAGAAAGTTCATACATCTTCGGAATTAGGTATGGAAGATGTCATACGTGTTTCCGAGCTTTTATCAAAACACCGGGTTTGGAAGTGACCAATGCAATTTATCTTGAATTACTTTTATTTTAAGTATTTTAATGGTGAATGCTCTGACGAACTGCAGACACTTGTGCCCCCACGATGTAGACACCCCCGACAAACCCGACAGGCAGCTAAATCCTACCCCCACACAGTAGAGATCCCTAGATGTAAAAGATCTTTCTACTCCAGTAGTTTCTTCCCCACAGACGCTAGACTCTGGAATTCCATTCCAGGTTTCTGCTTCCCTAACTGTACTGACATGCAGAAGTTCAAGTGCAATGTGAACCGACATCTTGCTGCTCAAATCCCAACATAGTGCCCCAGTAGTTGCTGCACCTGACAGTAGCCCCCTACACCAAAGTGGCAATGCGCATTGTTTGGGGTGAAAATGTAATAAAAAAAATTACTTATCAAATGAAGTAATCGAAACTCAGAGCAATGGATATTGTTGTCGTTTTTATTTTTCCAGCGACATTGCGGGAAAAACAAGAAAAACATGAAAAACTGCTACATCACCACAACGACCACTATTACTAGCAGAGATTACCACTACCGAGAATCGAAACCAAAACATTTAGCTTACGATTTACTTTCCCCTTTGACGCTAATGCCTGAGCTATGAACAATGTTTGCTGCAAGGCTGAACATTTAAACATGAACCGATAGCTATTACGTTAAGCATGCATAATCGTAATGCCGTCGCTCGACATTTACCTGGCAAATTCAATTTTTTTTCAATTTTCGTACTTTTGCACCGATTTTACTCAGCTAAAATCCCAATATAAAGTTTCACATGGGTGCGAATACCTTATATATTAAGTTCTGTGCCTGTAGACAAAAACTGACAAAGGAGTTTGGTAGGCAAAATATTTTTAAAGAAATATATATATATGCAAAATATGCAAATGACCAATATATATAAAGATGTTTGTGTTTACTATATGTTTTTTGCGTAAATATTACGCAAGTATAAATTCATGTTCAATGTCTGGATGAATATAATTACACATAATAATTCACTAAAGATGATCATTCCATAAGAAAACCATACAGAAACTAATAGGAAATTAATTAAAATTAATGTTTAAAAGAATATGCAAATTAGCCAAGGCCGCTGGAAAAATGGTGGGATCTTTCTATCGATCCAGTAGATATCTCACTGCTGATGCAATTCTCTATCTATATAAGAGCCAGGTACGTCCAAGGATGGAATACTGTTGCCACATCAGGACAGGAGCTGCTAGAAAGGACTTGTCCTGCCTTGATAGAGTTCAAAATAGACCGTAGCCTCGCAGGAGATGTCCTTTTCTCTTCGCTGCAACCTCTATCTAACAGAAGAGTTGTTGCGAGTTTGTCTCTGATGTATCGTTACTTTCATGGAAAGTGTTCGACTGAGCTTCAGTCTATGGTCCCCCCTCGCCAAACTTTCACAAGAAACACTCGTCTAGCTGAAAACACTATCAATAATTCCCCCACTCTTTATCTGTGCCTAAACCTAAACGTAGATTCCATGAACAAAGCTTCTTTCTTAGAACTGCACGCCTGTGGAATTATCTTCCGTTTTCCTGCTTTCCGGCTGACTACAATATGGTTGTGTTCAAGTCTAACGTAAATAAGTTCTTGATAAGCCGTTCCATATAAGTTATCAAATTTACCGAATTTTCATTACTAATGATTACTATATTGTCCAATTTCTACTATACACTCTTTAACCTTATCCATGAGTGGCCTCTTGGCCTTGATAAAGTGGTGATTCATGTGTAAAAAAAAAGAAAAAAAGCTAAATATTTTGCTAGTAAATGCAATTCCACGACTCATATATAACAAAGTTGTATTTTCTTTGTAAATAAATAGAAAAAAAAATTAATATGAATACACACACACATGCACACACAAAAAAACTTATGGGAGTATAGATTTTGTTATGAGCACATACTTGGCCTTTTAGTCAAGATCAAAGTGTAGTATCTGTTCCGGCAGATACTGCAAGCTATGACTAGCTATGACTAGCAAAGACCAGATGTGGGGGCAACCCCACATGCCTGACCTTTAACCAGCTCCCATTTCCCACCTCTCGGGAGCTGGTCCCCTTTTCCCTTCCCCCTCCCTTCACTCCTCACATTAAAAATTGGCCTTGTGCCTAATTTGCTTGGTGGGGGAGCAAATAAATACCATCTGTTCCGGCAGATACTGCAAGCTATGACTAGCTAGGACTAGCTATGACTAGCAAAGACCAGATGTGGGGGCAACCCCACATGCCTGACCTTTAACCAGCTCCCATTTCCCACCTCTCGGGAGCTGGTCCCCTCCCTTCACTCCCCACATTAAAAATTGGCCTTGTGCCTAATTTGCTCGGTGGGGGAGCAAATAAATACCATCTGTTCCGGCAGATACTGCAAGCTATGACTAGCTATGACTAGCAAAGACCAGATGTGGGGGCAACCCCACATGCCTGACCATTAACCAGCTCCCATTTCCCACCCCTCGGGAGCTGGTCCCCTTTTTCCCTTCCCCCTCCCTTCACTCCTCACATTAAAAATCGGCCTTGTGCCTAATTTGCTCGGTGGGGGAGCAAATAAATACCATCTGTTCCGGCAGATGCTGTACTTAAGATGATTTGTACCAGTCAATGGAGGGGAAACCCTCTATACTGGGACAATTATTATTTTTGGTAACCAGAGTGCCCCCTTTTTGCCTACTTTTAGTGGAGCTGGTTTTTACCTCACATTAAAAACGGCCTTGTGCCTAATTTGCTCAGTGGGGGAGCAAATAAATACCATCTGTTCCGGCAGATACTGCACTTAAGATAATTTGTACCAGTCAATGGAGGGGAAACCCTCTATACTGGGACAATTATTATTTTTGGTAACCAGAGTGACCCCTTTTAGGGGAGCTGGTTTTTACCTCACATTAAAAACGGCCTTGTGCCTAATTTGCTCAGTGGGGGAGCAAATAAATACCATCTGTTCCGGCAGATGCTGCACTTAAGATAATTTGTACCAGTCAATGGAGGGGAAACCCTCTATACTGGGACAATTATTATTTTTGGTAACCAGAGTGCCCCCTTTTTGCCTACTTTTAGGGGAGCTGGTTTTTACCTCATATTAAAAACGGCCTTGTGCCTAATTTGCTCAGTGAGGGGGAGCAAATAAATACCATCTGTTCCGGCAGATACTGCACTTAAGATAATTTGTACCAGTCAATGGAGGGGAAACCCTCTATACTGGGACAATTATTATTTTTGGTAACCAGAGTGACCCCTTTTAGGGGAGCTGGTTTTTACCTCACATTAAAAACGGCCTTGTGCATAATTTGCTCAGTGGGGGAGCGAATAAATACCATCTGTTCCGGCAGATACTGCAAGCAAAGACCATATGTGTGGGCAACCTCACGTATAAGACCTTGGTCAATGTAGGGGCAACCCTTCATACCAATTGTCATTATCCAACTCCCCTACTCCCCGGGGAGTTGGTCCCCATTTCCCCTTCACTCCTCACGTTAAAAATCGGCCTTGTGCCTAATTTGCTCGGTGGGGGAGCAAATAAATACCATCTGTTCCGGCAGATGCTGCACTTAAGATAATTTGTACCAGTCAATGGAGGGGAAACCCTCTATACTGGGACAATTATTATTTTTGGTAACCAGAGTGACCCCTTTTAGGGGAGCTGGTTTTTACCTCACATTAAAAACGGCCTTGTGCATAATTTGCTCAGTGGGGGAGCGAATAAATACCATCTGTTCCGGCAGATACTGCAAGCAAAGACCATATGTGTGGGCAACCTCACATATAAGACCTTGGTCAATGTAGGGGCAACCCTTCATACCAATTGTCATTATCCAACTCCCCTACTCCCCGGGGAGTTGGTCCCCATTTCCCCTTCACTCCTCACGTTAAAAATCGGCCTTGTGCCTAATTTGCTCGGTGGGGGAGCAAATAAATACCATCTGTTCCGGCAGATGCTGCACTTAAGATAATTTGTACCAGTCAATGGAGGGGAAACCCTCTATACTGGGACAATTATTATTTTTGGTAACCAGAGTGACCCCTTTTAGGGGAGCTGGTTTTTACCTCACATTAAAAACGGCCTTGTGCATAATTTGCTCAGTGGGGGAGCAAATAAATACCATCTGTTCCGGCAGATACTGCACTTAAGATAATTTGTACCAGTCAATGGAGGGGAAACCCTCTATACTGGGACAATTATTATTTTTGGTAACCAGAGTGACCCCTTTTAGGGGAGCTGGTTTTTACCTCACATTAAAAACGGCCTTGTGCATAATTTGCTCAGTGGGGGAGCGAATAAATACCATCTGTTCCGGCAGATACTGCAAGCAAAGACCATATGTGTGGGCAACCTCACATATAAGACCTTGGTCAATGTAGGGGCAACCCTTCATACCAATTGTCATTATCCAACTCCCCTACTCCCCGGGGAGTTGGTCCCCATTTCCCCTTCACTCCTCACGTTAAAAATCGGCCTTGTGCCTAATTTGCTCGGTGGGGGAGCAAATAAATACCATCTGTTCCGGCAGATGCTGCACTTAAGATAATTTGTACCAGTCAATGGAGGGGAAACCCTCTATACTGGGACAATTATTATTTTTGGTAACCAGAGTGACCCCTTTTAGGGGAGCTGGTTTTTACCTCACATTAAAAACGGCCTTGTGCATAATTTGCTCAGTGGGGGAGCAAATAAATACCATCTGTTCCGGCAGATACTGCACTTAAGATAATTTGTACCAGTCAATGGAGGGGAAACCCTCTATACTGGGACAATTATAATTTGTGGTAACCAGAGTGACCCCTTTTAGGGGAGCTGGTTTTTACCTCACATTAAAAACGGCCTTGTGCATAATTTGCTCAGTGGGGGAGCGAATAAATACCATCTGTTCCGGCAGATACTGCAAGCAAAGACCATATGTGTGGGCAACCTCACATATAAGACCTTGGTCAATGTAGGGGCAACCCTTCATACCAATTGTCATTATCCAACTCCCCTACTCCCCGGGGAGTTGGTCCCCATTTCCCCTTCACTCCTCACGTTAAAAATCGGCCTTGTGCCTAATTTGCTCGGTGGGGGAGCAAATAAATACCATCTGTTCCGGCAGATGCTGCACTTAAGATAATTTGTACCAGTCAATGGAGGGGAAACCCTCTATACTGGGACAATTATTATTTTTGGTAACCAGAGTGACCCCTTTTAGGGGAGCTGGTTTTTACCTCACATTAAAAACGGCCTTGTGCCTAATTTGCTCAGTGGGGGAGCAAATAAATACCATCTGTTCCGGCAGATGCTGCACTTAAGATAATTTGTACCAGTCAATGGAGGGGAAACCCTCTATACTGGGACAATTATTATTTTTGGTAACCAGAGTGCCCCCTTTTTGCCTACTTTTAGGGGAGCTGGTTTTTACCTCACATTAAAAACGGCCTTGTGCCTAATTTGCTCAGTGGGGGAGCAAATAAACACCATCTGTTCCGGCAGATACTGCAAGCTATGACTAGCTATGACTAGTTATGACTTACAAAGACCAGATGTGGGGGCAACCCCACATGCCTGACCTTTAACCAGCTCCCCTTTTCCCACCTCTCGGGAGCTGGTCCCCTTTTCCCCTTCCCCCTCCCTTCACTCCTCACATTAAAAATCGGCCTTGTGCCTAATTTGCTCGGTGGGGGAGCAAATAAATACCATCTGTTTCGGCAGATGCTGCACTTAAGATAATTTGTACCAGTCAATGGAGGGGAAACCCTCTATACTGGGACAATTATTATTTTGGGTAACCAGAGTGCCCCCTTTTTGCCTACTTTTAGGGGAGCTGGTTTTTACCTCACATTAAAAACGGCCTTGTGCCTAATTTGCTCAGTGGGGGAGCAAATAATCACCATCTGTTCCGGCAGATACTGCAAGCTATGACTAGCTATGACTAGTTATTACTTACAAAGACCAGATGTGGGGGCAACCCCACATGTCTGACCTTTAACCAGCTCCCATTTTCCCACCTCTCGGGAGCTGGTCCCCTTTTCCCCTTTCCCCTCCCTTCACTCCTGACATTAAAAATCGGCCTCGTGCCTAATTTGCTCGGTGGGGGAGCAAATAAATACCATCTGTTCCGGCAGATGCTGCACTTAAGATAATTTGTACCAGTCAATGGAGGGGAAACCCTCTATACTGGGACAATCATTATTTTTGGTAACCAGAGTGCCCCCTTTTTGCCTACTTTTAGGGGAGCTGGTTTTTACCTCACATTAAAAACGGCCTTGTGCCTAATTTGCTCAGTGGGGGAGCAAATAAATACCATCTGTTCCGGCAGATGCTGCACTTAAAATAATTTGTACCAGTCAATGGAGGGGAAACCCTCTATACTGGGACAATTATTATTTTTGGTAACCAGAGTGCCCCCTTTTTGCCAACTTTTAGGGGAGCTGGTTTTTACCTCACATTAAAAACGGCCTTGTGCCTAATTTGCTCAGTGGGGGAGCAAATAAATACCATCTGTTCCGGCAGATACTGCAACCAAAGACCATATGTGGGGGTAACCCCACATATCAGACCTTGGTCAATGTAGGGGAAACCCTTCATACCAATTGTCAATATCCAGCTCCCCTACTCCCCGGGGAGTTGGTCCCCTTTTCCCCTTCACTCCTCACATTAAAAATCGGCCTTGTGCCTAATTTGCTCGGTGGGGGAGCAAATAAATAGCATCTGTTCCGGCAGATACTGCAACCAAAGACCATATGTGGGGGCAACCCCACATATAAGACCTTGGTCAATGTAGGGGCAACCCTTCATACCAATTGTCACTATCCAGCTCCCCTACTCCCCGGGGGGTTGGTCCCCATTTCCCCTTCACTCCTCACATTAAAAATCGGCCTTGTGCCTAATTTGCTCGGTGGGGGAGCAAATAAATACCATCTGTTCCGGCAGATGCTGCAAGCTATGACTAGCACAGACCAGCTATGACTAGCAAAGACCATATGTGGGGGTAACCCCACATATCTGACCTTGGTCACTGAAGGGGCAACCCTTCATACCAACAGTTTCTAATCCAGCTCCCACTTCCCTCCTCTCGGGAGCTGGATCCCCATTTCCCTCCCCCCTCCTCCTATCTACACATTAAAAACGGCCTCCTGCCTAATTTGCTCAGTGGGGAAGCAAATAAATAAACACATACTTGGCCTTTTAGTCAAGATCAAAATGTAGTATCTGTTCCGGCAGATACTGCAAGCTATGACTAGCTATGACTAGCAAAGACCAGATGTGGGGGCAACCTCACATGTCTGACCTTTAACCAGCTCCCATTTCCCACCTCTCGGGAGCTGGTCCCCTTTTTCCTTTCCCCCTCCCTTCACTCCTCACATTAAAAATCGGCCTTGTGCCTAATTTGCTCGGTGGGGGAGCAAATAAATACCATCTGTTCCGGCAGATGCTGCACTTAAGATAATTTGTACCAGTCAATGGAGGGGAACCCCTCTATACTGGGACAATTATTATTTTTGGTAACCAGAGTGACCCCTTTTTGCCTACTTTTAGGGGAGCTGGTTTTTACCTCACATTAAAAACGGCCCTGTGCCTAATTTGCTCAGTGGGGGAGCAAATAAACACCATCTGTTCCGGCAGATACTACACTTAAGATAATTTGTACCAGTCAATGGAGGGGAAACCCTCTATACTGGGACAATTATTATTTTTGGTAACCAGAGTGCCCCCTTTTTGCCTACTTTTAGGGGAGCTGGTTTTTACCTCACATTAAAAACGGCCTTGTGCCTAATTTGCTCAGTGGGGGAGCAAATAAATACCATCTGTTCCGGCAGATGCTGCACTTAAGATAATTTGTACCAGTCAATGGAGGGGAAACCCTCTATACTGGGACAATTATTATTTTTGGTAACCAGAGTGACCCCTTTTTGCCTACTTTTAGGGGAGCTGGTTTTTACCTCACATTAAAAACGGCCTTGTGCCTAATTTGCTCAGTGGGGGAGCAAATAAATACCATCTGATCCGGCAGATACTGCAAGCTATGACTAGCTATAACTAGCAAAGACCAGATGTGGGGGCAACCCCACATGCCTGACCATTAACCAGCTCCCATTTCCCACCTCTCGGGAGCTGGTCACCTTTTTCCCTTCCCCCTCCCTTCACTCCTCACATTAAAAATCGGCCTTGTGCCTAATTTGCTCGGTGGGGGAGCAAATGAATACCATCTGTTCCGGCAGATACTGCAAGCTATGACTAGCTATGACTAGCTATGACTAGCAAAGACCAGATGTGGGGGCAACCCCACATGCCTGACCTTTAACCAGCTCCCATTTCCCACCTCTCGGGAGCTGGTCCCCTTTTTCCCTTCCCCCTCCCTTCACTCCTCACATTAAAAAATTGACCTTGTGCCTAATTTGCTCGGTGGGGGAGCAAATAAATACCATCTGTTCCAACAGATACTGCAAGCAAAGACCAGATGTGGGGGCAACCCCACATGCCTGACCATTAACCAGCTCCCATTTCCCACCTCTCGGGAGCTGGTCCCCTTTTTCCCTTCCCCCTCCCTTCACTCCTCACATTAAAAATCGGCCTTGTGCCTAATTTGCTCGGTGGGGGAACAAATAAATACCATCTGTTCCGGCAGATGCTGCAAGCTATGACTAGCTAGGACTAGCTATGACTAGCAAAGACCAGATGTGGGGGCAACCCCACATGCCTGACCTTAAACCAGCTCCCATTTCCCACCTCTCGGGAGCTGGTCCCCTCCCTTCACTCCCCACATTAAAAATTGGCCTTGTGCCTAATTTGCTCGGTGGGGGAGCAAATAAATACCATCTGTTCCGGCAGATACTGCAAGCTATGACTAGCTATGACTAGCAAAGACCAGATGTGGGGGCAACCCCACATGCCTGACCATTAACCAGCTCCCATTTCCCACCCCTCGGGAGCTGGTCCCCTTTTTCCCTTCCCCCTCCCTTCACTCCTCACATTAAAAATCGGCCTTGTGCCTAATTTGCTCGGTGGGGGAGCAAATAAATACCATCTGTTCCGGCAGATGCTGTACTTAAGATGATTTGTACCAGTCAATGGAGGGGAAACCCTCTATACTGGGACAATTATTATTTTTGGTAACCAGAGTGCCCCCTTTTTGCCTACTTTTAGTGGAGCTGGTTTTTACCTCACATTAAAAACGGCCTTGTGCCTAATTTGCTCAGTGGGGGAGCAAATAAATACCATCTGTTCCGGCAGATACTGCACTTAAGATAATTTGTACCAGTCAATGGAGGGGAAACCCTCTATACTGGGACAATTATTATTTTTGGTAACCAGAGTGACCCCTTTTAGGGGAGCTGGTTTTTACCTCACATTAAAAACGGCCTTGTGCCTAATTTGCTCAGTGGGGGAGCAAATAAATACCATCTGTTCCGGCAGATGCTGCACTTAAGATAATTTGTACCAGTCAATGGAGGGGAAACCCTCTATACTGGGACAATTATTATTTTTGGTAACCAGAGTGCCCCCTTTTTGCCTACTTTTAGGGGAGCTGGTTTTTACCTCATATTAAAAACGGCCTTGTGCCTAATTTGCTCAGTGAGGGGGAGCAAATAAATACCATCTGTTCCGGCAGATACTGCACTTAAGATAATTTGTACCAGTCAATGGAGGGGAAACCCTCTATACTGGGACAATTATTATTTTTGGTAACCAGAGTGACCCCTTTTAGGGGAGCTGGTTTTTACCTCACATTAAAAACGGCCTTGTGCATAATTTGCTCAGTGGGGGAGCGAATAAATACCATCTGTTCCGGCAGATACTGCAAGCAAAGACCATATGTGTGGGCAACCTCACGTATAAGACCTTGGTCAATGTAGGGGCAACCCTTCATACCAATTGTCATTATCCAACTCCCCTACTCCCCGGGGAGTTGGTCCCCATTTCCCCTTCACTCCTCACGTTAAAAATCGGCCTTGTGCCTAATTTGCTCGGTGGGGGAGCAAATAAATACCATCTGTTCCGGCAGATGCTGCACTTAAGATAATTTGTACCAGTCAATGGAGGGGAAACCCTCTATACTGGGACAATTATTATTTTTGGTAACCAGAGTGACCCCTTTTAGGGGAGCTGGTTTTTACCTCACATTAAAAACGGCCTTGTGCATAATTTGCTCAGTGGGGGAGCGAATAAATACCATCTGTTCCGGCAGATACTGCAAGCAAAGACCATATGTGTGGGCAACCTCACATATAAGACCTTGGTCAATGTAGGGGCAACCCTTCATACCAATTGTCATTATCCAACTCCCCTACTCCCCGGGGAGTTGGTCCCCATTTCCCCTTCACTCCTCACGTTAAAAATCGGCCTTGTGCCTAATTTGCTCGGTGGGGGAGCTAATAAATACCATCTGTTCCGGCAGATGCTGCACTTAAGATAATTTGTACCAGTCAATGGAGGGGAAACCCTCTATACTGGGACAATTATTATTTTTGGTAACCAGAGTGACCCCTTTTAGGGGAGCTGGTTTTTACCTCACATTAAAAACGGCCTTGTGCATAATTTGCTCAGTGGGGGAGCAAATAAATACCATCTGTTCCGGCAGATACTGCACTTAAGATAATTTGTACCAGTCAATGGAGGGGAAACCCTCTATACTGGGACAATTATTATTTTTGGTAACCAGAGTGACCCCTTTTAGGGGAGCTGGTTTTTACCTCACATTAAAAACGGCCTTGTGCATAATTTGCTCAGTGGGGGAGCGAATAAATACCATCTGTTCCGGCAGATACTGCAAGCAAAGACCATATGTGTGGGCAACCTCACATATAAGACCTTGGTCAATGTAGGGGCAACCCTTCATACCAATTGTCATTATCCAACTCCCCTACTCCCCGGGGAGTTGGTCCCCATTTCCCCTTCACTCCTCACGTTAAAAATCGGCCTTGTGCCTAATTTGCTCGGTGGGGGAGCAAATAAATACCATCTGTTCCGGCAGATGCTGCACTTAAGATAATTTGTACCAGTCAATGGAGGGGAAACCCTCTATACTGGGACAATTATTATTTTTGGTAACCAGAGTGACCCCTTTTAGGGGAGCTGGTTTTTACCTCACATTAAAAACGGCCTTGTGCATAATTTGCTCAGTGGGGGAGCAAATAAATACCATCTGTTCCGGCAGATACTGCACTTAAGATAATTTGTACCAGTCAATGGAGGGGAAACCCTCTATACTGGGACAATTATTATTTTTGGTAACCAGAGTGACCCCTTTTAGGGGAGCTGGTTTTTACCTCACATTAAAAACGGCCTTGTGCATAATTTGCTCAGTGGGGGAGCGAATAAATACCATCTGTTCCGGCAGATACTGCAAGCAAAGACCATATGTGTGGGCAACCTCACATATAAGACCTTGGTCAATGTAGGGGCAACCCTTCATACCAATTGTCATTATCCAACTCCCCTACTCCCCGGGGAGTTGGTCCCCATTTCCCCTTCACTCCTCACGTTAAAAATCGGCCTTGTGCCTAATTTGCTCGGTGGGGGAGCAAATAAATACCATCTGTTCCGGCAGATGCTGCACTTAAGATAATTTGTACCAGTCAATGGAGGGGAAACCCTCTATACTGGGACAATTATTATTTTTGGTAACCAGAGTGACCCCTTTTAGGGGAGCTGGTTTTTACCTCACATTAAAAACGGCCTTGTGCCTAATTTGCTCAGTGGGGGAGCAAATAAATACCATCTGTTCCGGCAGATGCTGCACTTAAGATAATTTGTACCAGTCAATGGAGGGGAAACCCTCTATACTGGGACAATTATTATTTTTGGTAACCAGAGTGCCCCCTTTTTGCCTACTTTTAGGGGAGCTGGTTTTTACCTCACATTAAAAACGGCCTTGTGCCTAATTTGCTCAGTGGGGGAGCAAATAAACACCATCTGTTCCGGCAGATACTGCAAGCTATGACTAGCTATGACTAGTTATGACTTACAAAGACCAGATGTGGGGGCAACCCCACATGCCTGACCTTTAACCAGCTCCCCTTTTCCCACCTCTCGGGAGCTGGTCCCCTTTTCCCCTTCCCCCTCCCTTCACTCCTCACATTAAAAATCGGCCTTGTGCCTAATTTGCTCGGTGGGGGAGCAAATAAATACCATCTGTTTCGGCAGATGCTGCACTTAAGATAATTTGTACCAGTCAATGGAGGGGAAACCCTCTATACTGGGACAATTATTATTTTGGGTAACCAGAGTGCCCCCTTTTTGCCTACTTTTAGGGGAGCTGGTTTTTACCTCACATTAAAAACGGCCTTGTGCCTAATTTGCTCAGTGGGGGAGCAAATAATCACCATCTGTTCCGGCAGATACTGCAAGCTATGACTAGCTATGACTAGTTATTACTTACAAAGACCAGATGTGGGGGCAACCCCACATGTCTGACCTTTAACCAGCTCCCATTTTCCCACCTCTCGGGAGCTGGTCCCCTTTTCCCCTTTCCCCTCCCTTCACTCCTGACATTAAAAATCGGCCTCGTGCCTAATTTGCTCGGTGGGGGAGCAAATAAATACCATCTGTTCCGGCAGATGCTGCACTTAAGATAATTTGTACCAGTCAATGGAGGGGAAACCCTCTATACTGGGACAATCATTATTTTTGGTAACCAGAGTGCCCCCTTTTTGCCTACTTTTAGGGGAGCTGGTTTTTACCTCACATTAAAAACGGCCTTGTGCCTAATTTGCTCAGTGGGGGAGCAAATAAATACCATCTGTTCCGGCAGATGCTGCACTTAAAATAATTTGTACCAGTCAATGGAGGGGAAACCCTCTATACTGGGACAATTATTATTTTTGGTAACCAGAGTGCCCCCTTTTTGCCAACTTTTAGGGGAGCTGGTTTTTACCTCACATTAAAAACGGCCTTGTGCCTAATTTGCTCAGTGGGGGAGCAAATAAATACCATCTGTTCCGGCAGATACTGCAACCAAAGACCATATGTGGGGGTAACCCCACATATCAGACCTTGGTCAATGTAGGGGAAACCCTTCATACCAATTGTCAATATCCAGCTCCCCTACTCCCCGGGGAGTTGGTCCCCTTTTCCCCTTCACTCCTCACATTAAAAATCGGCCTTGTGCCTAATTTGCTCGGTGGGGGAGCAAATAAATAGCATCTGTTCCGGCAGATACTGCAACCAAAGACCATATGTGGGGGCAACCCCACATATAAGACCTTGGTCAATGTAGGGGCAACCCTTCATACCAATTGTCACTATCCAGCTCCCCTACTCCCCGGGGGGTTGGTCCCCATTTCCCCTTCACTCCTCACATTAAAAATCGGCCTTGTGCCTAATTTGCTCGGTGGGGGAGCAAATAAATACCATCTGTTCCGGCAGATGCTGCAAGCTATGACTAGCACAGACCAGCTATGACTAGCAAAGACCATATGTGGGGGTAACCCCACATATCTGACCTTGGTCACTGAAGGGGCAACCCTTCATACCAACAGTTTCTAATCCAGCTCCCACTTCCCTCCTCTCGGGAGCTGGATCCCCATTTCCCTCCCCCCTCCTCCTATCTACACATTAAAAACGGCCTCCTGCCTAATTTGCTCAGTGGGGAAGCAAATAAATAAACACATACTTGGCCTTTTAGTCAAGATCAAAATGTAGTATCTGTTCCGGCAGATACTGCAAGCTATGACTAGCTATGACTAGCAAAGACCAGATGTGGGGGCAACCTCACATGTCTGACCTTTAACCAGCTCCCATTTCCCACCTCTCGGGAGCTGGTCCCCTTTTTCCTTTCCCCCTCCCTTCACTCCTCACATTAAAAATCGGCCTTGTGCCTAATTTGCTCGGTGGGGGAGCAAATAAATACCATCTGTTCCGGCAGATGCTGCACTTAAGATAATTTGTACCAGTCAATGGAGGGGAACCCCTCTATACTGGGACAATTATTATTTTTGGTAACCAGAGTGACCCCTTTTTGCCTACTTTTAGGGGAGCTGGTTTTTACCTCACATTAAAAACGGCCCTGTGCCTAATTTGCTCAGTGGGGGAGCAAATAAACACCATCTGTTCCGGCAGATACTACACTTAAGATAATTTGTACCAGTCAATGGAGGGGAAACCCTCTATACTGGGACAATTATTATTTTTGGTAACCAGAGTGCCCCCTTTTTGCCTACTTTTAGGGGAGCTGGTTTTTACCTCACATTAAAAACGGCCTTGTGCCTAATTTGCTCAGTGGGGGAGCAAATAAATACCATCTGTTCCGGCAGATGCTGCACTTAAGATAATTTGTACCAGTCAATGGAGGGGAAACCCTCTATACTGGGACAATTATTATTTTTGGTAACCAGAGTGACCCCTTTTTGCCTACTTTTAGGGGAGCTGGTTTTTACCTCACATTAAAAACGGCCTTGTGCCTAATTTGCTCAGTGGGGGAGCAAATAAATACCATCTGATCCGGCAGATACTGCAAGCTATGACTAGCTATGACTAGCAAAGACCAGATGTGGGGGCAACCCCACATGCCTGACCATTAACCAGCTCCCATTTCCCACCTCTCGGGAGCTGGTCACCTTTTTCCCTTCCCCCTCCCTTCACTCCTCACATTAAAAATCGGCCTTGTGCCTAATTTGCTCGGTGGGGGAGCAAATGAATACCATCTGTTCCGGCAGATACTGCAAGCTATGACTAGCTATGACTAGCTATGACTAGCAAAGACCAGATGTGGGGGCAACCCCACATGCCTGACCTTTAACCAGCTCCCATTTCCCACCTCTCGGGAGCTGGTCCCCTTTTTCCCTTCCCCCTCCCTTCACTCCTCACATTAAAAAATTGACCTTGTGCCTAATTTGCTCGGTGGGGGAGCAAATAAATACCATCTGTTCCAACAGATACTGCAAGCAAAGACCAGATGTGGGGGCAACCCCACATGCCTGACCATTAACCAGCTCCCATTTCCCACCTCTCGGGAGCTGGTCCCCTTTTTCCCTTCCCCCACCCTTCACTCCTCACATTAAAAATCGGCCTTGTGCCTAATTTGCTCGGTGGGGGAACAAATAAATACCATCTGTTCCGGCAGATGCTGCAAGCTATGACTAGCAAAGACCAGATGTGGGGGCAACCCCACATGCCTGACCTTTAACCAGCTATCATTTCCCACCTCTCGGGAGCTGGTCCCCTTTTTCGCTTCCCCCTCCCTTCACTCCTCACATTAAAAATTGGCCTTGTGCCTAATTTGCTCGCTGGGGGAGCAAATAAATACCATCTGTTCCGGCAGATACTTCAAGCAAAGACCATATGTGGGGGCGACCCCACATATAAGACCTTGGTCAATGTAGGGGAAACCATTCATACCAATTGTCAATATCCAGCTCCCTTACTCCCCGGGGAGTTGGTCCCCATTTCCCCTTCACTCCTCACATTAAAAATCGGCCTTGTGCCTAATTTGCTCGGTGGGGGAGCAAATAAATACCATCTGTTTCGGCAGATGTTGGGGGAGCAAATAAATACCATCTGTTCCGGCAGATGCTGCAAGCTATGACTAGCAAAGACCAGATGTGGGGGCAACCCCACATGCCTGACCATTAACCAGCTCCCATTTCCCACCTCTCGGGAGCTGGTCCCCTTTTTCCCTTCCCCCTCCCTTCACTCCTCACATTAAAAATCGGCCTTGTGCCTAATTTGCTCGGTGGGGGAGCAAATAAATACCATCTGTTCCGGCAGATGCTGCAAGCAAAGACCATATGTGGGGGCAACCCCACATATAAGACTTTGGTCAATGTAGGGGCAACCCTTCATACCAATTGTCACTATCCAGCTCCCCTACTCCCCGGGGAGCTGGTCCCCATTTCCCCATCACTCCTCACATTAAAAATCGGCCTTGTGCCTAATTTGCTCGGTGGGGGAGCAAATAAATACCATCTGTTCTTCAGATGCTGCAAACTATGACTAGCAAAGACCAGGTTTGACTAGCAAAGACCAGATGTGGGGGCAACCCCACATGCCTGACCTTTAACCAGCTCCCATTTCCCACCATTCGGGAGCTGGTCCCCTTTTTCCCTTCCCCCTCCCTTCACTCCTCACATTAAAAATCGGCCTTGTGCCTAATTTGCTCGGTGGGGGAGCAAATAAATACCATCTGTTCCGGCAGATACTGCAAGCTATGACTAGCTATGACTAGCAAAGACCAGATGTGGGGGCAACCCCACATGCCTGACCTTTAACCAGCTCCCATTTCCCACCTCTCGGGAGCTGGTCCCCTTTTTCCCTTCCCCCTCCCTTCACTCCTCACATTAAAAATTGGCCTTGTGCCTAATTTGCTCGGTGGGGGAGCAAATAAATACCATCTGTTCCGGCAGATACTGCAAGCAAAGACCATATGTGGGGGTAACCCCACATATCAGACCTTGGTCAATGTAGGGGAAACCCTTCATACCAATTGTCACTATCCAGCTCCCCTACTCCCCGGGGAGTTGGTCCCCATTTCCCCTTCACTCCTCACATTAAAAATCGGCCTTGTGCCTAATTTGCTCGGTGGGGGAGCAAATAAATACCATCTGTTCTTCAGATGCTGCATTTCCATTTCTTGTTTTCTTTCGGTGGAGGAGAAATCCTTCACGACTGAGAAAATTTCTATTTTTGTACCTTTTCTCCGCGTTAAAAAAACGACCCTGGTGTCTAACTCTGTCCCGTGGGGAGGCATAGTAAATAGGTATGAGTATCATCATATCTTTGTGGTGTTAAAATGTCTGTCAGGTGGTTAGTTAACATTTTAGGTAGTTTTTCTTTATGAACAATTTTCCGGTTTTGTTTCAAATTTTTTCCTTTTGTAGAAACCATTCCTTACGAATAGTACCTATATAAAGATATGTTTCAACATGCTATTCTGAATTTTTGAGATGAGGTATGAATGCTTGAGTTATGTTGATTAATCGGACTATTAATCTCATCTTGGGTGTT
The DNA here is from genome assembly GCF_053919585.1 of Euprymna scolopes. Classification (NCBI taxonomy): domain Eukaryota; kingdom Metazoa; phylum Mollusca; class Cephalopoda; order Sepiida; family Sepiolidae; genus Euprymna; species Euprymna scolopes. The sequence goes on from NC_136510.1 coordinate 93,844,286, forward strand.
ATTAGAACGACCTTTCGGTCGCTGCAACCTGCGACCTTCTTCGAGTGTTGAAAACGTGCTTATTTTTCTCTACTACAAGAATTCGAACCGTGGGTTTAAGGGTGGGTCCGTAAATCATAAAGAAGTTTCAATCTTCATGAGTCACTAAAATATTTTTTAAAGGCTATGACTCAATTTTTCAGGATATCTATACTGATTGTTAATATTAGTGAAAAAATCTTTTACGAAACAGAGGATCGATACACATGCGTATTTTTTTTTTAAACAAACAAAAATAAAATGGAGCCATCCCTCAAACCTACGGTCGTATTCTTGTAATGCAGAACCAAACCTCTTTTGCTTAGTAGAGAAAAACAAGCATGTTTTCAACACCTGAAGAAGGTCGCAGGTTGCAGCGACCGAAACGTTGTGCTAATAAGACCCAAGATAAGAATAACAGTCAGATTAATCAACATAACACAAGCGTGTTTCTAGATAGTTTAAACCGGAGCTTATTCTTAAAGCGAGTTATATCAAAAATACAAAAAATTGTACTTATTGCTGTTTCGCTTAGCATAAAAATGAAAGTATCAAGTAAAACAGTGACGCCCTCATTTACATCTCAGTGTAGTATTTAATTGTAACAAAGCCGTTTGAGCTGTTTACAGCAGAAGCCATATGGCAGCCAAAATATGCAAATGACCAAGCTGGCTGTGAAATGTGACGTCCCAGCAGAGACTAAATGACACATGTGGCCGGAAAACCGAGGGAGAAGCATGGCCGAAAAATAACAGCAAGCGACACGTGGGTGACGAGGACATCTTAAAAAGACATGTCGTGCGAGAAATAGACTGTTTAAAACAAGGCAAGGCGTTGTTAGAAATACCACGAATAGGCGCATCCTTCCGGTATTTCATAAACAACACCGCAGTAAACATCACTTGGACTCTTCATTCAATTTTCTTCAACTTAACATCATGACGAAGAAAAAAGAGAACAATATATAAAATTTGACGAGGGGGTTTTACGCCGAAATATATATCTTAAAAAATGAACACTTGTTTATTAAAATAATTTCGCGTTGTAATTTGGCTTCTAATGTATCCCATACGTATTTTATTTGAAAATTCAGATTTCAGTCAACGCTTCTAACACATATAAAAAAAAATACCCTGGTTTTAAATGTTTTTTTTTTTTAATTTTTAACTGAAAAGCGAGCGGAATTTCTTCTCTTTTTCTTTTCCTCTCTTAATTTGCGAGACTTTCATCTACAACGTTTTGAGTCCGGAAGATTATTAAGAACCGTTAAAAAGCTGTATTTTTTTGTTTTTTTTTTACATGGGGGTCACCACTTATACAGGCCCGAAAGCCACTCAGGGATAAGGATTATTGCGTGTACAGTAATCAATGAGATGGATTTTTTTTTTTTTTTACATGGGGGTCACCACTTATCAAGGCCCAACGGCCACTCAGGGATAAGGGTTATTGTTTGTACAGTAATCAAAGGGATAGTGTAGCAATAGTATTGGAGAATTGGTAAGGTGTCGTTACTTAGGGGGGACGGCTCATCAGGAATTTGTTAACATTGGACTTGAAGACATCCAGGTTGAAGTCGGAGGGAAACAGGCAAGCGGAACAGCGTTCCACAGGCGTGCAGTTCTAAGAAAGAAGCTTTGTTCATGGAATGTACGTTTTGATTTAGGCACAGATAAGGAGTGGGGAAAATTATTGACGGTGGTTTCAGCTAGTCGGGTATTTTTTGAAAAAGATTGGCGAGGGGGGACCAGAGAATGGAGCTCAGACGAGCACCTGCCATGGAAATAACGATAGAACAATGACAGGCTCGCTACGTCTATTCTGTGGGAAAGAGGTTGCATCCCCCACCAAGCCACGAAATCTATTTTGTACTCTGTCAAGGCAGGCTAGGCTGTTTTTAGCAGCTCTCGCCCAGATGTGGCAGCAGTACTCCATCTTTGGACGTACTTGGCTCTAACATAATAATAATAATGGAGCGTTCGGGTAGCCCTCAACTATGGTCGATCACTTTATGTTTTTTTATATAGAAAAACATTTGGTGCTTCTACATTATCGGGACGAAATTTTGTAATCGATAAATGGAATTTTCAGACAAAAACAATGGTTTTAACTGATTTTTTTTGTCAATACTATTAAGTTACAACGGTAGCTTTCAAACTATGCAGTCAGAAATACCTAAATATCACCGAATTATTAAAAACAACGACTTTGATCATGCTATCAGGTGAAAAATTGCAGCCATCTATTTTAAAAAAATCGAAACGGAAAATTATCTCCCTTTTAACTCTCCTGTGTTTTACGATCGTTTTCATCAAATTCTGCTTTTATTTTCTTTAATAAATAATTTTCTACCTTATCGATTTTCGTAATTTTGGGATATAATCATCTTTAAAAAAGCGACGAATGCGTTGATACGACTGTTTTCATGTGGAATTCAGTATTACGATTTCCGAAATCTCGTTCCAATAGTGTAGGAGCGCCAAACATATTAGTAATGTTAGCATTTACTTGAAGGACAAGCATAAAGCCACTTGATGCAAGAAATTGTAAACTTAGCCAACGAAAAGGCCTACGTAGATATATGCTGACCCAGAAAATATCCTTTTTCTCTGTTTTCAGAAATATTATATTTGTATGTTGGCTGTTAGGGTTATTATTAAAAACCATCGGATACAGGAAGGGCGTTCCAAAAGTAATGTCTCCTATTTTTTCTATTTCGCTACAATTAATCAGAAGGGATTGAAAATTGAATTTATATTTTTATTTTTTTTACTCACCCCTTACAAAGCATATCGCCACTTGGACGTAAAGGGCTACTATTTGGGGCCATTTCTAGGAGAGATTAACAAGATATTTGTTTATATTACATTTAAACTTCTGTATATCAGTACAGTCAGGGAAGCAGGCAGCAGGAAGGGAATTCGAAAGTCTTGCTATGAATTACTGAACTTATATATTCATGACTTTTGAGATTTATCTCTCTGGTGCAGGCCCTGTCGGCGGGGCATTAGAATACGCCAACTGCCCCCCCCTGCAGAGGGTAAAAGTCCCTCAATGGGGGTCCTGCATATGACCTTAAACTATATCCAGTGGTGAGGGCCCCAGCTTGTGGGCTTTGGGGAGTGTGGAGCCACCCTTTAATTACCATTGCTCCCAGGTCCACTCTGACCCGGAGTGGTAGTACCTGTTAGGGTCCCAACTATGGGTTAAATAGAAACCGACGTGAAAACAACAAATATATTCTATTAAAAAAAAATTCTTCAAAATCTTTGGATTCGGCATTAAATAACCCGAAAAGGGTTGATATGCCGTAAAACAAAAACAACCAACCAACTCTGTTGCATATATTGACGTTGTAAAACACTAAGACAGAAATGGATGTGCGTCACAAGCAGAGATGTGTCACTGAATTTCTGCATTGAGAAGTGTAGTGGCTATCATTTACAATAAATTCTGGAGAACAAGAGGTCGTTCGTTTTAATGGTACAAATTCCGTCTTCGTAGGTTTTCAACTTTATGATTATGGGGCTTTAGTTTAGTAACAATCATCGTATGACAAAGCGCGCCTCGGACGTCCATGCACAGCCATCGTTCATTACTGGCAAAAGTGCATAGAGAATGGTGGTGACTATGTAGAAATACATGAATTTTGGAGATCGAAAGTTCACTTATTTTAATGGTGCTACTCCCGGCTTCGCAATTCCTCAATTTTTGAATTAATAAATAGAAGGCCGTACTTTTGGAACGACCCATGTGTATCTATCTATCTATCTCTCTCTCTCTCTCTCTCTCTCTCTCTCTCTCTCTATATATATATATATATATATATATATATATATATATTTATATATATATATATAGTGGAAATGGTAACTAATAAAAGCTGAAGAATGTGCTCAATACTGTTGTAGAGCAAATATGCGTTTTATTTTTTATTACCGTATCTTTCTGTTAAGTTACATTATTGTTTCAGCTACTCGGCCGTTTTTTTTTTGCCGTCTGTAGCTTCCTCAGATTTTTGAGGAAGCTACAGACGGCCAAAAAACGGGCGAGTAGCTGAAACAATAATGTAACTTAACAGAAAGATACGGTAATAAAAAAATAAAACGTATATATATATATATATATATATATATATATATATATATATATATATATATATATATATATATATAGAGAGAGAGAGAGAGAGAGAGAGAGAGAGAGAGAGAAGGGGGGACAGAGAGAGACAGAGAGACAGAGAGAAGGAGAGAGATATATATGTATTAGAAGTAATAAATATTACAAGTACCCTTGATAGAGGAGACCCGAATATAAGAAAAACGAATATAAGAGAGATTTTGGTCCGGTTCCAAATTAGAGCCTGTGTTAATGAATAGGATAACCCGGATATAAAAAAAACACTTGGATATACGTGTAATCCGAATATAAGAGAGTTGTAAGGGCCCCGGATTAGAAGTCTCGTATATCCGGGTTAAACTGTAGTAAATATTCGAAATCCGCGTTGCTTTACTTTAGAAAAACGAAGACAGATATAAGTTTTGTTTCTGTAAAAAAAAAAAACAAAAAAAACCTCCTTATAATCTCTTTTTCTTTTTTGCATGGAAAACAGAGTACTTCGCTTTAACTTTATGAAAACGCAACCATTTGTTTTACCTCATTTTGCTTTATTTTCAGAAATAGTCAGGGTGATGGATTCAGCTCATCGTGGATCGATTGGGATGGCCGAGTTTGCTCATGCAGACAACTAAACAAACATGGCGGACATGAACTTGACATCAGTCAAATTCGTTTCGTCTCACGTTTTTCAATATGGCACGTAATTGTATTCGCCAGATAATCAAGTTTACGATTTCCCTAAGCAAACTTGTTCAAGAAGTGCAAAGAGGGTAACAAACACTCGGTCGATTAGAGTCATAAACTTGCCAACTGCTTTCTTCGATACGTTCCTTTACATACAGTGGTCGCCATCACGATGAATGAACGAAAAGCGTCTCGCCAGTATACCACCATAGGTTTGGTTTGGTTGTTTTTGTTTTACGGCATATCAACCCTTTTCGGGTTATTTAATGCCGAATCCAGTGAGTTTGAAGAAATTTTTTTTAATAGAATATATTTGTTGTTTCCAAGTCGGTTTCTATTTAACCCATAGTTGGGACCCTAACAGGTACTACCACTCCGGGCCAGAGTGGACATGGGAGCAATGGCAATTTAAGGGTGGCTCCACACTCCCCAAAGCCTGCAAACTGGGGCTTCACCATTGGATATAGTTTAAGGTCATACCCAGAACCAATACCACCATAGGATCTAAACTTTCCAAAACAATGACACTACGGTGTTTTTTGAATTTTTAGATAAGGATTGAAAATTTGTATTCTAGATTATTCGGGCTATTGTTTTCATCTTGAGTCTTATTCTTACAGCGTTTCAGCCGATGTACTATTCGACCATCTAAAGTTGTATTTTATCGAACTACGGATTTTTTTCTTTGATGAAACAGGAATTTGCACGGAATTTCGAACGTAACTCTTTATTTATTCTCCGAGGTAAAAATGCTCTCGTTCCGTCAGCCTTCGAAAGTTACATCGGTCGGAACGAGAATAATATGCTCCCGTTTTGTTGGTCATTAGTAGGGTTATTAAAACAGCATATTCTTTTCATTGTTTTGACTCTCGAGTGTGTATCCGTTGATATCTTATATGCTTTTATATAGAGTGATGTGGTTTTTGGTTGATTACTATGTCTAACTGTGCCGGATATATACTCGAGAGTAAAAACAATGAAAAGAATATGCTGTTGTAATAGCCCTACTAATTACTAACAAAACAGGAGCATGTTATCCTCGTTTCGGCTGATGTAAATTTCGAAGGCTGACGGAACGTGAGCATCTTTACCTCGTAGAATAAATAAAAGGTTACCTTCGATTATTCAGGCTATTGTTCTCATCTTGAGTGTTATTCTCACAGCATTTCGGCCGATGTATTCTCCGACCATCTACAGTTGTATTTTATCGAACTACGAAATTTTTTTTGTGAAACTCGGGAATTTGCACGGAATTTCGAACGTAACTCTTTATTTATTCAACGGGGTAAAGATGCTCACGTTCCGCCAGCCTTCGAAAGTTACATCGGTCGAAACCAGGATAAAAATCTCCATTAGTAGTGCTATGACAACAGCTTATTCTTTTCATTGTTTTTTTTACTCTCGACACCGACACAGTTAATCAACCGAGAACCACATCACTCTATATAAAAGCATATAAGATATAAACAGATACACACTAGAGAGTCAAGACAATGAAAAGAATATGCTGTTGTCATAGCCCTAGTCATTAGCTTCTGAAATTAACTTCAACTCCTTCCCTATAACTTAAGATAACTAATATACAATCTACCACCTATTAAAAGCAAAAAGGCAATCTCAAAAGGTATACATTATTAATTATAATACTAAAGAACAATTTCGCAAGTGGTAACACATTTATATTTTCATTCTTTTTATATGTTAATTTTTGCAGATTTTGTATATATGAGTTAATGGTCTATCGATTTTTTATATATTACTAGCAGGACCCGTTAACCGGCGTTGCCTGGTGGAAACATGCCCTTCCCTTGCAAAAACGCTTAACAACAAAATCACGCCCCTTCACTGTAAAGGTCCCCAAATGTAAGAAAGATTTCTATTCTAATAGTTTCTTCCCTCGATCAGCTAGACTTTGGGATTCCCTTTCTCCTACGTCTTTCCCTAACTGTACCGATTTGCAGAGGTTTAAATGCGACGTAAACCGACATTTTGTTAATCTGTTTTAGCCATGGCCCCAAATAGTAACCCCTTGCGTTCAATTAGAGGTATGCCTTATTAGTGGGGGAGGTGAGTAAAAATAAATACAAGTGAAATATGCATGGTCCCCGTGAGTGCACAGTGAACGAAGCAATAAAAAATGACGAAGTTCAGCACCCCCCCGCGCCTATTTAGCCCCAAAAGTTCAAAGGGGACGTCAAATCCTGGTGAAAATGAAAAACAGTACAGTTTTAGGCCTTAACATATGTAAATTTGAGTTCTGCACCATGCAAAAAAAGAAGAAGAAGAAGAAGAAGAAGAAAAAGAAGAAGAAGAAAAGAAATGGCTAAGTCCATCATTTGCATCGCCCCCATTTAGCCCACAACTCCCCAAGGCCTTAACATATTTAAATTTGAGTTCTGCACCATGCAAAAGAAGAAGAAGAAGAAGAAAAAGAAGAAGAAGAAGAAGAAGAAGAAGAAGAAGAAAAGAAATGGCTAAGTCCATCATTTGCATCGCCCCCATTTAGCCCACAACTCCCCAAGGCCTTAACATATTTAAATTTGAGTTCAGCACCATGCTAAACGGCTAAATAGACATACCCAGAAAATTTTGGATAAAATAGTCCCCAAAATGGAGTGTTTTTATAAGCTCTAAAAGAGCCCCTGTGGCACACCCAAGAGTTATCATGAAGCATAGACAAACAAAATTATGTGGAAATCACTTACAACTTTTCAGAAAGTTTTATAAAAATCCAAGGCATTCATTTTTTTAATGAGTAAATAAGTGTCAATTTAAGCTATTTTGACCCGAAAGGCATGCCTTGGTGGGGGGGGGCAACTAGAGTTTTCCCGGAAAATTCGTTCTGTTATTGTTTTTTTTTTAGGTGTACTTATTGAGAAAAGTGCAGACAGACGAACGGACGAACGGACAAGGATGTATTCACAGGTCCACCCTCTTTTTGTCCGGGGACAAAAAAAAAACAAAAACAAAAAAACAAAAACAGAACAAAAAACAAGGAAGAAACAAAAGAATGAAGGAATTTAAGTTTTTATAAATTGAACTAAATACATCATTGTAAGAGGATTCTATTGCTGCACGCACGCGCGACAAATTCGTTTCTTTTATTTATTATTTTAGTCACTCATTTTCTTATTTTTTTCCTAAACCTGACCTTGGCGCAAAGATCTTTAGCAAAACACTTACAATAGGGGAATAAATGAAGAATATAAAAAAGGAAAATAATAAAATATAATAACTCCCCCGTCCTCTCACATATTTCTTTTGCACCCCCTTTCAACCAGCACCATCCGTCTACGGTGTGACCTTTTAATATTATTCTGGAGAAAAAGGTCACTCATATTCGTCTAAATTTGTCCGTAAAAAAAAACAAAACAAAACAAAACAAAAATAAACAGTCGTACGGCCGATAGAAGGCGGTTTCTTTATCCTTCGTGCCGTTTACTTCTGGTAAGATGACAAACGATGGGCGTTTTAAAAGTTCAGCTGAGATAATTTCGTGAGTACGAGTGAAAATGTTTGACCACAGATTCACGCTAGAACAAGTAATGAAATGAATGGCTACGATCAATTTCTTTTATTGTCGATCTTGTTTATCCGAATTAAAAAAAAAAGTCTCTTGAACGCTGTTATTAAGACTTAAATTCTTCTCTACAGTTTGCATTTTGGAGACGGAAGTGTTTTTGTTGAGATAAGTGACTTCTATATTAATCGTACTTTTTATTTTTAGATTCAAATATTAATAACTACATTTTATTTCAGTATTTAATTTATGTATTTCTGTTTTATTAAATGCTAGCTTTTTTCTCGTCCATAAATATTTATTTATCTACCAAGCTGATCTTAAATATTGCATAGACTCAATCCATTTATTATCCTTTTCAGTCCACACCCCTTACTTCCTGCTTCCATCTTATCTCGCAATTACTTATATTGCCACTTGGACATAAGTGGCTATCATTTAAGACCACGTCTACAGGGTCACTATGAGTTAAGCAGCGAGATATCTGTTCGGATTACAAATATATTTTTGCAGGTTAGTACAGGTTGGGAAACGGGAGATAGGGAAGGAATTACAACGACTACTAGTTCGAGGGAAGAAACTTTCTGCAAATAAGCACAGCCAGAGAAGCAGAAAACGTCTATCAATTCGACGGAAGAAACCTCCAGACGCCTTAAACTTAAGACTTAACTTTTCTATATCGAAAATTATGCAATGGATCCAACTCGCAATTGGAATTATGATTCTAAAATAAGGTTTAATATAATTTGATTGTTTGGACTCATTCTCATCTTAAACAAGTGTAACGCTGTGCATCGTTTTTTAACGGTGCCCTTATGTTTTAACAAAACCAACACGTTGTAGACTACGCGGCTAAAAAATATAAGAAGAAAAAAAAACTCAACTTCCTCTCCAGCCCTTTTTTTAAAACAAAATCCTTTAGATCTAGTATTTCCAACAACACATTATTTCTAAATATTTAACCAGTTCATTTCTTAATTGCTAATTTTTATTTATTGCGGACTATTATCCTCATCTTTCCTAGTTGTTGTTTCACGACGTTTCGGCTAACTATTCCTCTGGCGTTCCTCGGGTTTATAACCACGACGGGATAGGAACTCCGAATCTCATAACTGTATTCTCAGCATTTACTGCTATCCATAGTTGCTGTCATCTCACCACGTTTTGGCCAAGTAAGCCTCTGGCCGGCTTTGAGTAGGATAGAAACCGCTATCCTCAGACAATTCTCACCTGGAAGCGTAGAGATTCAACGTCTCTATCCACCGCGATGATGAGGATAATAGTCCGCAATAAATAACAATTAATAAATAATACTCATCTCAATAATCAATTCCAATTAAGTCATATATAGTTCATTTCTTCTTCGCCGGCCCGTGTTCCTTTTCGTCTATGTCGTGACGTCACCCACGTGTCTCAGACACGCACCTTTCCGAACATCACCAAACACCACTTCTTTGAACACCACCTCGAATATCACTTCTCCGAACACTGATTCTCTGGACACCACCTCGAACATTACTTCTCTGAACGCTTGCTTTACTTTCGAACACTACTTCGAACACACCTACTTTTTCGAACACGCGTGCCCTTTTATCTCCGCTGTGACGTCACCTCGTGCAGCTAGCTTGGTCATTTGTATATATTTATAGGCTGCTGATGCTACTGCAATCAGCTTAAGCGGTTCTTTTACACAAGATGTACTGTGATTTAGCCGTAAGTGGCTACTATTTAGGATCATGTCTCACAGGGGATTGTGGGGTGAAATATCTGGTCGGATTAATGTTAAAATCTTCTATGTTAATACATTCAGTGAAGTAGGAGACTGGAATGAGAATTCCAAACTCTAGCAGTTCGGTGGAAGAACATTAGAATAGAAAGGTTTCCGGCATCAAGAGGCCTTTAAAGTGAACAGGTGAGATTTTTACAGGTTGTCCTATTACTCGAGAGTGTTCACGTAGAAGGGACACAAGTGCTAAGTGTTCATCAGAACATGTTCCATTAAAGTGCATGATAAACAGGCACAGGGATGCAACATTACGACGATGGGACAGAGGTTGAAACTTGGTTGATAGTGCGTGAGATATTAAGTGTAATGTTCTGTTTTGGACCCTCAGTGCCAAAAAATTGGTCTAATTTTTTTTGAACTAGCTTTTTAGATATGGGATAATAATTAGTATCATTTGGATTCTTTAGACGACTGTTCTATTCTTGATTGTTAATTGAACAACGTTTTGTCCGAGGTAGCCTTTAAACTTCTTCAGCTGTAGCTTGTCGAATTCGGAAATCTGCAGGAAATTTCGAACAGAACCTTTTATTTAATCCATGGGCGTAGCATGCTCTAGTTCCGTCAGTAACATGCTGTGCAACGATCACCTATTAAGCAGGTCTAGTAAATAATTTAACACAATATGGGAGCCATGAATTATATATATATATATATGTATATATATATATATATATATATATATATATATATATATATATATATACTAGCAAAAGTACCCGTCGTTGACTGGGTTCAAAAACAGCCTACAGAAAATGGACTCTGATTTATGAAAGTATGATAGGTTATGAAAAGGAAGGGTTGTAAATTTGGGTTGAATTTGGGGTACCAAACCAAAGCAAAATATGATGAAAGCAAAAATAGAATAGATAAACCTCATAATTTATTATACCATACCTGTTCACACTGAAGCACTTATCACAATATTCTGTGGATCTATATTAAAAAACCTTGTTAAACTTTGTGACATATTTACATTCTATGGAGGTCAGGTGCGAATGAACACCCCATAATTTTATTATACCGTATTTCTTCAAACTGAAACATAATTATTAAAGTATACTTACGCAGATAGATATGAAAAGTCTTTATTAAAGTTTGTGCCTATTTCCATTCTATGGAGGCCAGGCGTGAACGCAGACTCCACAATTTTATTATACCATCCCTATTTAAGTAAAACATATTTATCAAAGTATTATGTACATCTATATCAAAAACACTTATAAACGTTTTTCTTTTATTTAAATTTTTTTATTTCCATACTTTGTGTACCAGGCGCGTACGCAGACCCCCCAATTTTAATGAACCACCGTTCTGCCATACCCATTCCTGTGTCTCGATACATCTTCTATCATTATATGCAATCTGTTTTTTTAAATAGTCAACCATAAAGGAGCCTATTCATGACCGCACACACACACACACACACACATTCAGCTTTATATATATATATATGTATATATGTGTGTGTGTATTGATCTATCATAATAAATACTGTCTAATAATAATGATTAGTACTTAGTAAAATTCAGTTGTAACTTTACTGGCGGTTGAAGGTTAAATCCCCAGTCCGGGCTACACTAAAAATACTGTTGTAAATTACTTAAGACTACTACCCAGAACAAGAGACTTATATTCCGTGGATTAAAAAAAAAAAAAAAAGGTGATCCGGTCGAAATTCCATGCAGATTGCCGAGTTTTATAGAACGATTCTCGAGTTCAAATAGATACACCTGAAGAACGTCGGCGGTTAGATCAACTAAAGCGTTGTGCGAATAACACTCAATATAAAAAAAGCAGTAATCGGAACAATCGAATTAATTCTGCTTGTGTTTATAATAACATCAGAAATGTTAACTATATATGCTTGTGGAGCAATTATATAAAGAACATTTTATGTTTTATTTTTTATTCGTGCAACGAAACGCCTGTTCTTTAACACGAGTACCGCCATATTGAATACATTGTCTTTCCATAGATAACACGTGGGCAAAATATAAAGTAAAAGATAAGGTAATGATGAAACATATAGAGATCTATTTTAACAGATAAGTTTGTCTGAAATTTAACATAGAACTCAACAAACGAAAAATAGGGTAAAAAAATCAAATATACAACAAATAAATGTTGACATAGGTAATAAAAATAACAATTGTACCTACGTGGCTCATTTCATTGCTTTAAAGTAGTTTTTATCGAAAATATTCGGTTTTTACGAGCTGTTTAACAAAAAATATGACGTCACGTTTGTTTTCGATGAAGAATACTCTAGGGTGCTATCTTGTTTTTAAAACAGCTCGTGAAAAACGAATATTTAAGATAAAAGAGCGCATTCAAAACTACTTAAAACACTAAGAATGAGCCAGGTAGGCAGAAGAGTAATTTTTTTAGCTTTGATAACATTTATTTATTTAATATGTGATTATTTCTTAGTCGCTGGTTGGCTTCTCTGCTAATTTTGTCAAAAATGTTTTCATCTCCAAGGGCAGATAATAAATAAGACAATATGATGGTATATTTACAAGTGTGTATATATTTACACCAGTACATAATAGTATGTTAGAGAACACCTACTGTTTTCGTTTGTATTATCTAGAATGGTTCACATATTCACAGAATAAAGCAGATCACCATCAAACTATAACACAGACACAAAATGGGTATAATAAAAAAATAATACATAAAAAGGGATGAAAATCACAGATGCATTTACTACTGGAAGAGTTAACGCTAAAATCAATATACATGATCGTAATACACACGAATTGCGAGGGTAAACATATTAGAGGAAATGCATTGGCTATATAAATATGGCTTATTTTGATATTATCTAGAAAATATTGTCAAAAGCATGTAAAGATATAGGCTAAGTAGAATACATAGGGACAAGTAAAAACAAGTCAAAACCCACTCAGAGAAAAAATAAATCTCGTTTTTAAATCTCGCACATGCGTGGTGCGAGTCATTTTTATACTTCAAACTAAAGAGTTCATTTCCTTTCTGTGCAGTATGATTTAATGGAATTAACTTAAATATGATTGAAGCAAAATATTGTCAGAATCGTGAAAATCATGTAATATGTAGAGCTAAGTGAAACGGGTCGACTCAGCACGAACCCACAGCCAGAAAGAGGAGAAGTATTGTTTTCAATGGGTGCAAACAACTTTATTTTAATACTTCCTTAGTAAAAGGTTCATTTCCTCGATGTTTAGTATAATTCAAGGGAGATAATTTGCACATGGTTAAAAAGAAAATATGCTATAAATATACTGACCCTACAGGATCTTTTGTAACTAAAACTGTGTGATTAAAATATTAATATAGGAATAAGAAGAGGATTTTTTCTCTAAATGCTTTAAATCCATGACGGATACTTCATTACGCATGCGTGATTTTGCATTTAGTTTGTTAAACGAAAGCTACGCTCAATTTCACGCGTATTTATTTTTCCAACGAGATTTTAACGAGAACAAATAAAATGGCGTTTTAAATTCTTTATTTATTTTTATTTATTTTTTTTTATTTCGCAAGTGATTCTTCTTTTACCTTCCGGTCTTTCACAAAATTAAATTAGATCGCAACGAATGTGTAAGCACGTGGTTAGAAGAGGAGGCAGGGACGTCTCGTCATTACTTGAACGAACACGGTCGTTAGCAATTCCAAATTCAATTTAAATATCACTTTTGATGAAATTAAAAAACAAAAACATCATAGTATTTTTTCTTTATTTGATAAATTTAAAATAGAAAAAAAAAGCGAACCGAAAAAATATTTCCACATTAATCTTCGAAAAGCGTTTTGCTATGAAATTATTATTTGTACGAATATGTCCCCTCCGTCAAATGCCTCAAATATTGATACTTCTTTTACTTTCCCTTTGTGAAACTCAGTTATGTTCTACAAAGTAAACAAAAACAACAGCAATTTCTCTTTATAAAACAACCAAACCAAACATCATAAATAAATATTAAAAGAATTTGAAGCACAAAAACATTTTCCAAAATTATCTTGATTCAGCATTAAATAACCCACAAAGAGGTGATGTGCCGTAAAGCAAATCAACCAAACTGTTAAAGGTCGTTGGTTGTTTGGTTGGTAGCTTTTGTTTTACCGCATATCAACCCTTTTCAGGTTATTCAATGCCGAATCCAAAGATTTTGAAGAAAGATTTTTTAATAGAATATATTTGTTGTTTTCAAGTCGGGTTCTATTTACCCCATAGTTGGGACCCTAACAGGTACTACCACTCCGGGTCAGAGTGGACCTGGAAGCAATGGTAATCAAAGGGTGGCTCCACACTCCTCAAAGCCTGAGAGCTGGGGCCTCACCACTGGATATAGTTTAAGGTCATATCCAGGACCTATATGTATGTATGTAGGTCGACTGAACACATGGAAATAAATAACTACAACACAGAAGTTAAGTAGAACAGATATATTGAAAGCCAGAAAATATACACAATATTTACATAGTGTCCACTAGTATAGTCATAGGGAGACCGTCCCTGGAGAAGGTGTCGGCTGGGTAGTCGTCGACTCTCGATCTTGTGTCTCTCTGGGTCTCTCGCTGAGACTCTTGTTGGGTCTCCCCCGTCTTTACGCTACCAACCATATTTATATCGTTGACACCCCACGTTTGCTAATTAAGTGGATCCTACCACAATATAAACTAAACATGATACGTAAAAATTTGAAGATATAAAGAACTTAATGATTATAAATCAATATTTACGTCGACATAAAAAAGGACATTTTCAAAATTACTGGATTCGGCACGAAATAACTCGAAAAGGGTTGATATAACGCTAGACAAAGCAAACATCATAAACAAATATTTGAAGATATAATAAAAAAAAACTTGGAGTATAAAACCCTTTTCAAAACTTACTTTATTTGACATTGAATAACAGGAAAATTACTGGAACAATTAGCCTTCGTCTGTGAGCGCACTTGTATTAATACACACACATATATACATATATATATATGTACATATACATACATATATATATATATATATACATATATATCTATACACACATATATATACACACATATATATATACATATATATACACATATATATACGTATATATATATATATATATATATATACACACACAATCGCACACACACACACACACATACAAACACTCGAGGAGAAATATTTACAGCACTGATTCGTGGTCCGATGGTTAGAGCTGTCGATTGTCAACGCGACAGTTTTAAGTTCGATCCACGGCTGGGGAAAGGTGTATGTCCAGCCTCACTGATGAGTTGTGATACAACGAAACAGTACTATATATATATATATATATATATATATATATATATATATATATATAAGAGTTCAAAAACCAAACAAAAGGAATATTATAAATACGCATAAATGTAGAAATAAAATCATAAAAAATGAGAAAGAATAAATAATGAAAGAAATTAGAAATTAAAACAAAAATAAAAAAATGCGAAATTATGGTTTAAAACAGAAATTTATTTTAGCATGTCACCCAAGATGGCTGACAGTAGCAACGTAGGGATGGAATTTATTTTTCCCCAAACACTAGGTTTATCATTTACAAAATCAACCTTTTGTCGGTAACATATATATGGAAACAACATTTGACGAGTTGGTGAGGACTGGAAATTTTTATGGACACATGAAATCATAAAATTTCCATCCCATTAACGAAACGGCTGTAATGAAGAAATCCGAGATGAAATAAACAAAAGTTACAAAAACGAAAAATGTAAGTCTTTCAGTTTCAACAAAGTTTTGCACTCTATATAAAGATATAAAGATATATATGTATATGTATATATATATATATATATATATATATATATATATAACGTATAAATCGGCAATTAGTTATGAAAGAAAAGAAGGAGGACGTCTAAAAAGAAAGAAAAACGTATAATTGTTGTAGAGAGACAAAAGAAAAAAGAGGAAAAAGTCTAAATTGCAAAATAGAATGTTGGATTTATTTTTAAATTTATTTAAGATAGAGACATGCTCAGGGATTGGTAGAATTGCTTGGTATTTTATACATTTTTAAGCATTATAGAACAATACAATGCAATAGGGAACAAGACGCCTATAAATACTTGGGAGTTCTGGAAGCAAGCACCATCAAAGCAACAGAAATGAGAGAAAGAATAGGAGAGGAATACCTCAGAAGAACAAGAAAACTTTTAGAATAAATGAAGGGTCATTAAAGTTATGCAATGCCAAATCCAGTAATTTTAAAATTGTTTTTCTGTCCTGCAGTCTTTAACTGTGTAATCTTTGTTTGGCGAAACGGATATATATATTTTTTTATATAAAATTAATTTCAAATGCTGAACGCTGATTAGTGAAAGTACTAAATATCCTGCCTGGTTTGCACAACCAGAGGACATCTCTCAGGTTACATGAGTACAATATTGAGGGTAGTAACAAGAATGTAGCTTGATTCTTTTCTCTTTCCGGTCAGGAGAACACAATTCAAAGTTTGCACGTTTCTGTCTGTCTCTCATTTTATAAACATAAAAACATTTACCGTATATTTTGGCGTATAAGACGACCCTTAAAGTTAAAAATAAAATCATCTTTAAAAACACATATTTCATAAGATACCGGTTGTTGCAATCTCTAACCTAGGCTAAACAAACATGTTTCATGATTTAGTAGTCGTCTTATACAACCGATATATGGTGAATTTATTAAAAATTGCTCAAATTTTGTACCTCGTCTTATCTTACGGTGGCCTTATATGCCGAAATATACGGTATATAAAACGTGTATTTTGCGAACTAGATTTTGATTTGTCTGTCACGTTTAGTTTTAAAACTAGCACAAAAACCCGACGTTGCCTTGAACAAACTTGTAACCAATTTATATTGAGACTTCTCTCCCAACTTTCAATGCCCGCCTTCTTATCGTTCTCTTCTTTCCCTCTCACGTTGGACCCCCGCGCTCCAATCCCTTTTTCTCCTTCATTCCTCTCATACCATGCACACATTACGCTACACATTCATGGGTATGTTTCAGTCACCTAGTAATAAATAACAAGAGGCATCATCAGGGAAGGCTGCTTTTACAAAAGTCCAGTCCTTAATTCATATTGGAGAAAGTTGACAGAAGTTTTTGTCTGGAGAGCAATCGCATGATATTAAAAATATGATAAATTAAAAATTAAGATAATTATTGAAGAATAAAAACAATATGGGGCAATTAACAAAACTACACAGAAACCAATCATAGAATCACAGAAATAATCCTGCAGTGTTTAACGGAGAGACAGAAGTAAGAGGAGGAAAGAAGGAGGAAAAAGAAGGGGGGAGTAGGGAAGTATGAGAGAGAGAAAAAGAAAGAGAGAGGGGGGAGAGGGGGGGTTGAAATTATAAGTGCAGCTAGAGATGAGAGAGGATATAGGTTGTATTTATTTGCTTCCCCACTGAGCAAATTAGGCACAAGGCCGTTTTTTAATGTAGAGAGAGGGGGAGGGGAAGGGAAAAATGGGCCAGCTCCCGAGAGGTGGGAAATGGGAGCTAGATAGTGAGAGCCTACTGGTATGTAGGGTTGTCCCTACATGGACCAGAAGATTGCCACAAGGGAAATGGTTTTTGATTGCAGCATCCGCCGGAACAGATACTACACTTTAAGATATTTTTTTTTTATTCAGAAGAAAAAAATACAATTGGGAAAATGAACAAAAAATTTAGGCATCAGACCAACTCAAAAAGAAGGGGGGATGGTGAGGTTGGTTGATCCATCTCGTCTCTATCGGACATTTTAAAAGATTTCTCTCTCGGCCAGCATCTTTTATCATGGTTACCGTTTTAAATTTGTATTTATATGTGTGTGGTGGTGATGGGCGGGGTGTTCCTACTTAAACCAAATTTTAAAACATTTCCGAAGGCCACAAAGATCCCAGGTCACGATGGATATCACGTAGATAGGGAATGCCGTCTAGCTTTAAAGAAGAAACAGAGGCCAGCGACCGTAATTAAATAATTTGCTTATCTATTTCTGAGTATACATTTATTTTATGTCTGGCACGGCTAAGGAAATAAATTAAAATTAAGTTTCATTTACGAGTGATGAAAAATAACGATTAAAAATTAAAAAAAGAACAGTTAATTTATATAATAGATTTCTTTAGAATCTGTCCAACATTTTCTTTTCAAATTAACACATAATAAAAATGAAACAATCGAGCTCTCTGGCGTAAATTATCCCAGTTGATCACCAGTCAATGAATAATTCCTCCTAAATTTGAGATATTACTTATCCCGGGCAACGCTGATCAATGAGATACCCACTTGATAGGTATCTCGTTTCTGAATATTGTAGATGAGAATTGGTTATGCGTATTATTTGGGTTCTTCAGACTACTATTAGAAACTTGAATGTCATTTTCACAACGTTTCGTTCGATGTAACCTTCGACTCTCTTCAGGTGTATCTTGTGGAATTCAGGAATCTTTGTGTCGAACCCAGGATTTTTTTTTTTGTTAAACTCAGGAATATGCACTGAATTTCGAAAGAAAGATTCCCGAGTTCGGCAAGATACACCTGAACACGGTGGGAGGTAACACTGACCGAGACAGTGTGAAAATGCCACGCAAAATGATTTGATCGGTGTTTGTTTAGTAGTTTAAGATTTTTAGCGGGATATACAAACGTATAAACAAACGGCATCCCTTGTAATATAATAGACTACATTTTCTTTGCTAAGCGCGCATGTTGAATGGACGCATTTCAGTTCTTGTTATTCTATAAACTAGTATGAGAGGCATAACAAAGCTAATTTACGCAATATTGAAGAGATTTGAGGGACGAAAAAATCCTATATACGCATGCGCAGAATTATACAAAAGCGGACATGTTTTTTTTGTTGTTGTTATTTAATCATGCATAGAGAAAGAAGGCAAAAAAGGGGCGAGGGGTATATAATATATCACGAATCTGTTCGGGTCCGTTAAGGTAAACACAATCATAATTGAAGTTTTTGAATCTACGAAATAATTCGCTGCAAATAGTTCCCCAGCATTGAATTCGCATAATAAAAACTAGAAAATCCAAAAGAAAAAAAAATACGGAAACATCTTAAGCAATAAAAAATGTTTAAGTACGAATACAAAAATTGCAATAATAATAATATGCGATACCTCCGTTCAGTCTCGAAAGACAATGGATATCCCCTGTAAGAGTAGTTGCGCGTGTAATTCTGAGGCAAGGATTGCGCAATTCTCACCCCCCCCCCCGAATCGGCACTGCTCGAGTCCAGTGATAAGGAAAAGTTCAGGACGACGATAAACAATGTCGAGTTGAGCAGAGAGCACATAGAGTACCTGGAATTCTTAAATGATCACTCATTTCAGTACTGACCGGGCTCATATAGTGTGTACAATTATTATTATTAATAATAATAATAATAATAATAATAATAATAATAATCATAATAATAATAATCATAATCATAATAATAATAATAACAACAACAACAACAGCAATAATACTAAATAAAAATAATAACGACACTGATAATGATAATAATGATAATAATAACAATAATAATAATGGTAATAATGATAATAATAATAATAATTACAACAACAACAATGATGATGATGATGATGATGAT
Source organism: Euprymna scolopes (assembly GCF_053919585.1). Classification (NCBI taxonomy): domain Eukaryota; kingdom Metazoa; phylum Mollusca; class Cephalopoda; order Sepiida; family Sepiolidae; genus Euprymna; species Euprymna scolopes. The sequence continues at coordinate 93,864,037 of NC_136510.1, forward strand.
GATGATGATGATGATGATGATAGTAATAATAATAATAATAATGATAATACTTTGAAAATAATGCGAGCCAATTCTAACAAAATGTGAACGGAGGAAAAAACAAAAACAGAACGACCAAGTGCAACGGAAACAAAACTACTGGAGTAAGACATGTGAAGAACGATGGGACCACAATAGAAATGCCGAATGGCTGAAAGACATGAAAGAAGAGTTACAGCACATAGAAGAAGGAACATTTAATGAAATTAACAATGAAACCCTGAAGAAAACCATAGGAAAAATGGCAAGCTGGAGAGCACCAGGACACGACGGGATACATGCATACTGGTTCCAAAAATTAACAAAATTACAGGAAACGAAAGCTCAAAACCTGAGTAGATGTATACAGGAAGCAAACGTGCCAGACTGGATGACCAGAGGCAGGGCCACACTGATGCAGAAGGACACATAGAAAGGAACCGTCCCAAGCAACTATAGACCCATCACATGCTTACCCACTATGTGGAAAATACTAGCAGCACAACTGAGGGAACAAATCGCGGACTTCTTCCCAAGGAGCAAAAAGGATGCCCCCCCCCCAAATGAGGAACACATGATCTGTTATATATAGATCTAAAGATTCTAAAAGAGGTAAAAAGAAGGAGAAAGAATTTGGCCATATCATGGATCGATTACAAAAAAAGCATACGACAGCGTTCCCCATGCATGGATAATAGAACTAGGTATAATCCCGAAAAGCCTGGAAAAATCACGAGGTTAACTTGGAATCAGTGGGAAGGTTGTCAGCACGACACTAATTAAAGTAGCTGGAATATTAAAACATCTTCAGGTACAGAAACCAACATAAATAATCTAATATTGTCGATCAAGTAAAGATAATTAAAAATAGAAAAAAAATACGAGGGATGTTCCAAAAGTAAGATATACTATTTTTAATTCAAAAAATTAAAACGTTAAAGAGCTACGAAGACGAGAGTAATACCATTAAAATGAGCAACATTTTGTCTTCCATGGTTTATATTTCTACATAGTCACCATTATTCTCAATGCACTTTTGCCAGCGGCTTTTGATGCCTCGGTCGTAAAAGTTCGGTACGTTCATTGTCACTCACATTTCTGTCGCTATTACTGAAATCAACGAACGCAACTCCTAACAGTGCCGACATGAACTATATCGGCTTCGTAAACGTTCAACAGGCGCCAATGAATGTTGATCGGTTCAATTTTTTTTCTATATCGGAATTCAATGACGCATCTGTTTCTAACGCAATTATAAACGACTGTTGCACTAATGCAAAATGATTTGCAGAGGTTAGCGATTAGTTGAAAAATTATGTACTCGTAATTTCGGACGGACTTGGTATGAAGCCCAATTGTTATTGCTAGTGTGAAAACTCCTAGCATGTAAGAAAAAAAAGGAACACACAAAACAGAAATAGCACTACTACTACTACTACTGCTACTACTACTGCTGCTGCTGCTGCTGCTGCTGCTGCTGCTGCTGCTGATGATGATGATGATGATTGACTGACCGGGAAAATACAACGAACAACAATCATGAAAACAGCTGAAATATTAAGGGAAATCCTTGAATGTGGAGACTAACTTACACGAGCCACAAGCATAGACCAGACAAACTGCTAGAGAGACAAACCATGAATGGCCTACAAGAACATTGAAGTTCTCTAACCCCCACCCCCATCCCCCATTCCCACATCACTGCCCCCCCCCGAAAAAAAGAGTGAGACTGAATAGCCAAATAGTCAAGAAGGAAGGAAAGATCGAGGATTGAGAACTGACCAGACCTCCACTGTATAAGTGCGAAGAGAACTGTGATCTTGGGGAGGATTATTGCCACTCAAATTCCAGTAAAGACGAGTAGCCGCTGCCAACGAGAAATCAATGGCAAGCAGCTGCTGCGATAATGCAAATTTATTTGCAAATGTTATCGAAGGAGGTGGAGAGTGATGGAAAGCTGGAGAGACTTGTTGTCATTCAGTTTCCTGGCTGTATTCAATGAGATCTTTGATTGTCTGTGTGAAAGCTCCTTGTGGGCCGATAATAATAATAATAATAATAATAATAATAATAATAATAATAATAATAATAATAATAATAATAATGACGACGACGACGTTTTCAAGAAAAAAAAAATAAGTAGAGTATATTTCCAGCGTCGGCCATTACGGTTCTACAATTTTACCCAGAATGCATCTGTACATGGAACGCAGAAGAACAATGAAAGTGCATGTTTATTTTATGATGAAAATGGCTGCATTTTTTTTCTATTTTATTTCTCCTGTGCAAAAACATGAGAGAAGTAACGGAACACAGGAAATGAAAAGTTTTGTATTGCCCGGAGCTGTTAGAAAATTGACCGGACAATCGACTGATTTGAGTTTTATTTGAAAATGGAGAGGAAAGATTAAAAAAAAAAAAAAAAATGACGATACACACAAAAAAAAAATCTGGTGCATTATGGGAAGAAGAATGATCGAGAAAGGGGAGATAATTGAGTTGAATAAAACAAAAAAAAATCATTCTGTGTAAATCTATGACAATAACAAGTATTAATAATATGGTTCAGAGTTGATTTTGATGGTGGACGACTTCGATGGAAAATAACAATGATTGAGGAAGAAGAAAAATAGAATAAAAATGCCAACGTTTGTCATCGTGTAAACATATTAAATGTCAGATGTGGGAAGAAACGGGAACGCGAGCATTGCTGAGGAAATCATTAGAAAAAGAGTGTGAGGCAAATATAGTAGAAGCAGGTACAGAGTGATAGGGGAGGAAAAGAGAAAGAAAAAAAACAAAGAGAGAGATAGAGGGGGGGAAGAAGGGAGATGTAAACAAAGTTAATGAATAGAAGAAGGATTTATCTGACAAAGAAACAAGTAACAAGAGAACGTGGATGAGGTAAGATGATATAGGAGAAAACAGAGAAAGAACGATGTATATATATATATATATATATATATATATATATATATATATATATATATTTACTTATTTATTATTTTTAAAAACAGTAATCTACGGACACGCTAGTTTCAGAGCCCGACTCCTCTTCAGCGTAGCTTGACTGTTGGTGGGATTCGAACCTTGGACCTTATGTATTGCAGTCCAGCGCCCTAATCCACTGCGGTATGTTTCCATAGACAATTTACTGCTTCGTTTTTATCGTTCATCTGTTTAAGTGGTTTTTGTTTTTGATTTTTAAAACGATAGTAATGTTTATGTCTCCGCTTCGGAGACCGGTGTTTTTTCTTAGAAAGTCGCCCAATTTTATTTGGACGTATTATTTATTTATTATTTTTAAAGATTACTGTTTTTAAAAATAATAAATAAATAAATAAATAATACGTCCAAAATAAAATTGGGCGACTTTCTAAGAAAAACACCGGTCTCCGAGGCGGAGACATAAACATTACTATCGTTTAAAAAATCAAAAACAAAAAACCACTTATATATTTATATATATATATATATATATATATATATATATATATATATATATATATATATATATATATATATATATATATATAATTCAAAATGGCTGTTTTTGAAATATATATATACTTATATATATATAACTACTTCATTTACTCACATAAATTTAATGTACGAAAGTATAGATTTATGCGTAAACTTTAAGTATTTACTTCAGAAGTGCTCAATACGTAGGTAGAGCTAGTTAGTAATTTATAAAATATACATGGCGACTAAGCTACACTGAATATTCTGCGTTTCATCCACTGTGGGACTCGTCAGGCTTATGCGCGAATTTTGTGGTTACTTCTTGTTTTTATATATGTTGAGGATTTCTAGTTAGCCAATCAGCTTTCTAGTATCCACCGCGCCCCCTCCTATCAGCCAATGGGCATGCATTTTATCGAACAAAGGATCTGTTTTAGAACTAGGTTAGTGGTTTAAGGTAGATTTTTCCCTCTTTTTTTTATATATATATATGAATATACCTATGTGTACACACACACTTATATATATATATATATATATATATATATATATATATATATAATTCAAAATGGCGTAATGGAAGGATATTATGAGGTATTTACAGCTTCTGTTCGATTTTTTCGGATTTTAATGATGTCAAAACGCACTGTATTTCCTTTTGACGGATTGATTGCTGCTATTTCTTTTGATGAGTTAAGGGCATAATAGATTCACTGATTGATATAATAATTAAGTTATTGATTTGCGCTAGGAAACAGATAATGTCAAGAATTGTATAAGTACACTGAATTAAAGGAATAAATTATAAGATGATCAACATCATGAATTTTGAAATGTAGAATTTTGTCATTATTCACTATATTGCTTTGTAATTACGCTTTTTAAATAAGGATTGGTATGTATTGTAAGAAAATATATTCCTACAGAAAAAAACCTTGTTAAACTTTGTGACATATTTCCATTCTATGGAGGTCACGTGCGAACGAACACCCCATAATTTTATTATACCATATTTCTTAAAACTGAAACATAATTATCAAAGTATACTTACGCAGATAGATATGGAAAGTCTTTATTAAAGTTTGTGCCTATTTCCTATCTGTGGAGGCCAGGCGCGAACGCAGACCCCACAATTTTATTATACCATTACTATTTAAGTTGAAACATACTTATCAAAATATTATTTTGTACATCAATATCAAAAACACTTGTAAACGTTTTTTTTTAATTTTAAATTTTTTTATTTCCATACTTTGTGGACCAGGCGCGTACGCAGACCCTACAATTTTAATGAATCATCATTATGCCAGATCAAACATATTCATTCCTGTGTCTCGATACATCTTCTATCATTATATGTGATCAGTTTTCTATAATAGTCAACCATATAGGAGCCTATTCGTGACCACACACACACACAGACACACACACACGTTCAGCTTTATATTATAGATATGTGTGTGTGTGTGTGTGTGTGTGTGTGTGTGTGTGTGTGTGTACATATATATAAGTGGGAATGCATGTCAGGACACTTCTTAACCTACCAACTCAACGAATTTTTATCTACAGACTTGAAATTTGGTATACAGTGTATTAAAACACGTGGAAAACTGTATGACTTTTCATCCGGAAAAAAGAGATTCTAGGGGTCAAAGTTGAGAAATAGGTCCGTGGAAGTCGTCGGATTTTCATCTATTTGCTAACTGTTTCATGACTGCGCAAAAAAAGAAAGAAAAGAAAAACAAGCAACAAAATAAAAAAAAAAAAACAAGTGAACCATGCGTGGTCCCCCGTGAGTGGACAGTGAATGAGGCATAAAAAAAACTAAGTTCAGCATTTGCTCCCTCCCTATTTATCCCCCAAAGTCCCCAGGGTACGTCAAATCGTGAAAATGAACAAACGGTACAGTTTTAGACCTTAGCATATGTAAATTTCAGTACTGCACCATGCAAAAAAGAAATGTCTAAGTCCATCATTTGCCCCCCCCACAACATTTAGTCACAAAAGTCCCCAATGACTTTACATATCTAAGTTTGAGTTCAGCACCATGCAAAACTACTAAAGTCTATTTAGCAGTTTTGCACGGTGTTGAACTCGAATTTATACCCAGAAAATTTTGGACAAATATGGTAAAATAGTCCCAAAAATAGAGTGTTTTTATTAGCCCTGAAAAAGCCCTGGGGCACAGCCAAGAGTTATGGCGAAGTATAGACAAACAAAACTATATAGAAATCAGTTAGTTACAACTTTTCAGAAAGTTTTATAAAAAAATCCAATGCGTCAATTATTTTTTTAATAAGCACAAAAGTGTCAATTTTAGCCATTTTAACCCAGAAGGCATCCATGGGGGATCAACCGGAGTTTTCCCGGAAAATCCGTTCTGTTACTTTTTTTTACTCATATCATGTTTAATGTTTGTGCAAAATTTCACAAAATTCCAAGTCATAGTTATTGAGAAAAGTGCGAACGAAACGAACAGGCGAAGGGACAAACGGACAAGTGTGAATGTACATGTCCATCCTCCTTTTGTCGGGCGACAAAAAATTTATATATTTATAAAAGTGTTAATGCGTGTATGTGAAGACACTTCTCAACCTATACACTCAACGAATTTTTGATGTACAGACTTGGAATTTAGTATATAGATTATTCAGACATGTAGAAAACTTTTGAATAGGTTTTCATCCGAAAATAAAAAGGTAGCTAAAGGCAAAAGTTGAAGAATTGGTATTTGAGGGGGATGGGGGATCATCGGAGTTTTATCTATTTGTCAACTGTTTCACAAGATTTACAAACACATTTAAAAGATGATGTCAAGTTGGTCAAATGGTTATCGTTCATGATTTACTGTCTTTAGATTTTGGTTTCGATATCAGTTCGAGTTTGCTTATAAAAAGTGAACTATTTAGAAAAACATGACATCGCATGTTGATATCTTAGTTTTATTCCGTTTTTTTTTTTGTATTTTTACTTCATTTTTAGAAATTTAATTTTTTACTTCATTTAGGAATTTAACGTTACGTTTTATATCGGGCAACGCCGGATACACCTAGTATTAAAATAAAGTAAAGAAAATCAGGGAAAAAGATATTTAAAAATATGCAGAAATATAATGTCTTCAAGAAAGGCGATCAAAACTATAAATAGAAAAAATAGCTTAGAATATAGCAAACAAAATAAACCCTAAAGACAGTATACAGTAATGTATTTCTCTTTCCGAAATTTAAATGCGTAAAAAAATAATAATACAAATTTTTGAAGAAAGGAAAAGTTTTTAATCAATACGAGAATCGTGCTGCTTGTTGAATTTATTGCCTCGAATGAAAACATCCGAGATTTCTCAGACATTGAAAGATGCGCGCGAAACATGGCCGCTTTTTGTGTTTTTGATTCGGCGGAGAAGAATTTTACGAAAAAAAAAAAAAAAAAAAAGCAATAATAACACTGGTTCCGAAAGAAACGGACAATATTGCAGAGAAAAACTTGGCGAAAATAAAATAAAAACAAACACGAAAAAAAAAAAAAGAAGAAAGATATATTGTCTCAACAAAGAAAATATTTAATTCAAATCAATTTTACAATGATTTTCCGACCAATCCCTCATGGCGGAACAAGTAAAGACAAATGTTTCTTTTCTCCAATATTGTATTGAAATAACGGCCATTAAATTTATATTGAAAAGCTCTGAATCTATAATATAAACATATACTTTTATTTGTCTGTCAGTCAAATAAAGTCGAAAACTAGAAATGGACGGCTTTTTGATCAAAAGTGTTTTTTTCTTAAAGCTGCATGAAAATAAAATATTAATTTAAAATTTCCGATTAATTTTCAATAACAGAATATATTTAATACATAACAACACATTGATATAACAGAGCACGGACATGCATATTGCAGTAGCAATAGCAAACGTATGCAAATGGGCAAGCCGTGTGCAAGGTAACGTCACAGCGAGGAAGTATGAAAGAAAAATATTATAAAATTAGAAATACTTGACCGAGAAGGTTATAAATAGACGTGTCCGAGAACTTAGGGGGATAACGTGTCGTAAACATGGCCGGACAATGACAGAGTATAACGTGTCCGACACAGCAGAGTCTTGTTAAGCACACTAAAGTATGAGTACACTTTTAAGCAAGAGACAAGACCATATTCTGGAAGTACATGTAAATAAATGTCTGTTGTTTCAACTGAAAAAAATTAGTTTAATGTTTTACTTGTGTTTATTTATCTTGCGCCTGTTTGCATACAACGTGTGGGTCCCGGGTGTTGACATGTAATGACTACGTTACATTCAGGCAGAACGGGGTGAAGTGGGTTATTAATCGTTATCCTTATTTTTTCTTCATTTATTTGTCCTGAGAATTTGATGCTTCTGAATTGTATCCAGAATTTTCTTTAAGATATGGCCATTAAAACTGTGCCATTCATTCTGCACTGCATTCTGCCGAAAAAGAAAATGTGAATGCCAGGTACACACTTTTTAATATAAAACTGGCATGTCTCCCGGCGTTGCTCGGTCGGAAATACGTGTAAATATGATATTTTAATTCATGCAGTTTTCATATTTATTATTATAGAACCGATTCTCTATTGATTATTATATTGTACCCAGGATATAATAGTGATTTCAAAAGTTTAAAAAGAAATATACCTTGGGTGCCTTAAGCTAGAATCGAAACCAACAACATTTAGCTATTATCAAATAAGTATTGTATTGAAATATCTGTGTGTGATGTTGCCAAGCTAATCAAAAACCTTCGTTTGGTCTTATGTCGAGTACATCACCAACATGACCTCCCACAACACCAAAGCCAGCCTAATCCTATCCGCCGAGTATTCGCCAAGCTCCTGCTGGTGCTTGTGGAAAAGGCATGCTTTTAGTTCCGACTTGCATCGAAGCAATGATTGAAGCTGAAGGGGGTCGCATTAAATAGATGACAGTTCTACTACATAATTAAGTTACCTGAATTTATTTTTCAATCAGAGTTTTTTAAATGAATGTGTAGTGTTTTTTTTTTTTAGGGCGACAACTTTATCGTTTCTACCCCGTATAACTAAAGATGATTTCTCAGTCCTGGTTTATTTAACAAAAGCAAGTTACCACAGTGAATTCAATAAACGGCTCCGTTTAAAATTCCGTACAGATTAAAGAGTTCGACATAAATATTCACGAGTTCAACAAGATACACCTAAAGAAGGTCGGAGGTGGCGTCGATCGATATTTTGTGATAATAACAAACAAGAGATCTAAATTATAATCCCTATCTACAAAGTATATCCGAAACATTGTATCCATTAGGTTCACCACCATGACGACGACCACCGCTGCTGCTACTACTACTACTACTACTACTACTACTACTACTACTACGACTATTAAAATAAGTAGAACCCCGGATACGGCATTAATCCGCTCCGGGATTGGAATCGCAAGGTGAAATCACCGTATGTCGGAGCCTATGCAAAATTTAATACAGTGCATATTTAAAAATTAGTAACAAAATACAGTAGAGCGTATAATGCACATGTATATAATCAAATAACATTATAACCAGGGCTATGACAACAGAATGTTCTTATTGTTTTGACTCTCGGGTATATATCCGACACAGTTAGACACAGTTAATAAACCGGGAACCATATTACTCTATATAAAAGCAAATAAGATATCAACGGGGACACTTTTGAGAGTCAAAATAATGAAAAAAATATGCTGTTGTCCCAGTCCTAATTATAAATAATACAGTAAGACGGGGCAAATACTGTAACCAAGAGCTGGAAAAAACATCGTAACCTGAAAAAACCGTATCCCGGTGAAACTGTATCCCAGGGTATCAATATCTAAACTATTATTAATAATCATAACCCTAATTCTAATAATACAAATTAAGAATTGTTTTTCCAAATATTTTAGTATTTCTAACCCAAAGTTTCTATTTGTTTGTTTCAGACGACATTATATTTTTAAACAGAAAAAGTCCAGATGATTATTTCAAATTATTGATTAAATGTGTTTTTTTTGGCTAATTGATCTCGAAATCATTCAGGATCAAAAGACTGTCGCTCTTTGATCGAAGTTCCTCGCTTGTAATTTATCGCTCCGTAATTGGCCATTCCGGAAAGTTTAAAGCAAAGAGGAAGGTACATATTTTTTATTTATTTTGTTGTTTCTTCACAAGAAATCAAAATGGCGGAAACTTGTTTTTGACTTTTTCAAATTTCCATTCCTGTTGGGAATAATTGTTTGTTTCTCTCGGATTTTGATTTCTGTTTACGAGATTCGAGCACACCATTCCGTTATTTTAGTGGCTAGTTGTTTAAATGGTGTCTATTCAGGCATTATATTTCTATTTATACTAGCTGCCGTCGTCGTTGCCTTCAGACACTACGCTGATTTTCCTCGAACATCCTTTAGTAAGTTATTCACTCTCCAACAACAAATCCCGGCCATGTCGAAATTTATCTGTACCGATTTTTTTGTATAACTTTGGTTATTCAGACAACACTTTTTTGGCCAATGTAACCTCCGACTTTATTCAAATATATCGTGTCCAACCCAGGAATTCGGGAATCTGCACAACATTTCAAAAGGAATCTTTTCTTTTAATCTGCGTGGGTAGTATGCACTCATTTCATCAGCCATGACAATTGTATTCTTAGTATCGTCTGCACTGCGAATTTACACTTCAACGCCTAGAGAAAATGTCGCTTAGAACCAAATTTTACTTAGTATTTGATAGCGCAAAAGGTCGCTCGTTTTAATTAGACAACTTCCGCCTTTGTACTTCTGCAACTTTCTGAATGAAAAATGTAGGAGGTTCTACTTTCGTAATGACCCTCGTATGTCGTAATCACATTTCTTTTAGTCAAGAAGTAAACTGGAACTTTTGGCTGTAAACAAGAGTGTAGTGTCTGTTCTGTTTATTTGTTTGTTTTTATTTTACCGCATATCAACCCTTTTCAGGTTATTTAATGCCGAATCCAGTAATTTTGAAAAACACTTTTTTAATAGAGTATATATATATATATATATATATATATATATATATATATATATGTGTGTGTGTGTGTGTGTGTGTGTGTATATATATATATATATATATATATATATATATATATATATATTAAGTCGGTTTCTATTTAACCCATCGTTGGGATTCTAACAGGTACTACACTCCGGGTCAGAGTGGACCTGGGAGCAATGGCAATGAAAGGATTGCTCTACATTCCCCAAAGCCCACCATCGGATATAGTTTAAGGTCATATCCAGGACCAGTGGCTGCTCTGATACTGCATTTACTCCTCTCTGTACTCGGTCAGTGGAAGAGAAATCCTTCATAAAAGAGACATCGTTTGTAGTTTTCTACCTAGGCAGACTGCTCCTCTTGGGGAGTTGCATTTTCTCACTTTAAAAACAGCGCTTGTATCTAACTTCCTCCTCGTGGAGAGGCAAGTAAATAAGGACAAACTACAGTCCATTTGCTGTTATATTTAGTGGAATGATGGTTTTCCGAAGTGATAAAACATGTGGCCTTTTAGATAAGATGATAACCAGAATAAGCTTGTGGATTTCGTGCAATAGTTCAGACCTTCAAACAATGCTTTATATATATATATATATATATATATATATATATATATATATATATATATATATATATATATATATATATATATATATATAAAGTGACAGTCTGTCTGTCTGTATACATTTTCCTACACAATAACTCCGTCAACTTTCAGTTTGCAGGCTTCAAATTTGATATACAGGGTACTGAGATTTGGAAACATCTTTGTAATCGGTTTTCGGCCAGAAATTTGCCTGTTTAGGGGCCAAAGTTCAACGATTTGACCTTTCAGAACTCTACCAAACTCCTCCGCCAATTATAGGTTTAATCACTTGAAAGTTTAAATATGGGTTTCTTGGACATGGATCTAACTTAATGACTTAATTTGAGCCTAAAATAATAAATGGTAAGGGGCGAAAATCGGGGTAAAATAAAAAAAAAATGACCTCTGAAAATGTACATAAAGGGTATTCAGAGAAAGGGCAAGCTTTTTAATCGGTTTGGGTCGAAATTCTGAGCTACAAATATATAAAACTATGTATGTATGTTTGCATGCCTGCCTAAAACTTTCGACAGAGGCGACGAATTTTCACAAGATCAGTATCGTTTTGAAGCTCGACCCTTAAGACGACAAATACCAAAAAAATCGGTTAAAACCATTAATTACTTCACTCTTAACAGGCCACGTTTCTACAGGGAGGGGTTGCCTTTTTCGCCGATATTTTCGAAAGTCATCCCCTCTTTTCGATTGTCTAGCCTTAATTTAAACCTATGTAACTTCCGGTTTGGCAGTGGTCGCAACAGCAGAGACGTCACGCTTTTTTCACTTTCTTTTCCTCCTTTGCGGTACGGGTTCGAGCCTGTCTTCCTACTACAACTTTTTTTTGCTCAACGTAACCTCCAAAAAGCCGGGCAACGCCGGCACCCATGCTAGTGTATATATATATATATATATATATATATATATATATATATATATATATATATATGTATATATATATGCGTCTATTAAAAGTAAAATAAATTATTTTCTTAATTTTTGACTAATAATATTAAGCTTTCTCTTTTTGCTCATAAAATTATATCTGCATGAGTGATTATATGTGCATAGGTAATTATATGTGCATAGGTAATTATATTTGCATGGGTGATTATATGTGCATAGGTAATTATATATGCATGGGTAATTATATGTGCATAGGTAATTATATATGCATGGGTGATTATATGTGCATAGGTAATTATATGTGCATAGGTAATTATAGGTGCATGGGTGATTGCATGTGCATAGGTAATTATATGTGCATGGGTGATTATACGTGCATAGGTAATTATATGTGCATAGGTAATTATATGTGCATGGGTGATTATATGTGCATAGGTAATTATATGCGCATAGGTAATTAAATATGCATAGGTAATTATATGTGCGTATGTGATTATATATGCATAGGTAATTATATGTGCATGGTTTATTATATGTGCATAGGTAATTATATGTGCATAGGTAATTATATGTGCATAGGAAATTATATGTGCATGGGTAATTATATGTGCATAGGTAATTATATGTGCATGGGTAATTATATGTGCATAGGTAATTATATGTACATAGGTAATTGTATGTGTATGTGTGATTATATGTGTGGTAATAGGTAGTATGTGATTATATATACATAGGTAATTATATGTATATAGGTAATTGTATGTGTATGGGTGATTATATGTGTGGTAATAGGTAGTATGTGATTATATGTGCATAGGTAATTATATGTGCATGGGTGATTACATGTGCATAGGTAATTATATGTGCATGGGTGATTATATGTGCATAGCTAATTATATGTGCATGGGTAATTATATGTGCATAGGTAATTATATGTGCATGGGTAATTATATGTGCATAGGTAATTATATGCACATAGGTAATTGTATGTGTATGGGTGATTATATGTGCATGGAGGATTATATGTGCGTAGATGATTATATGTGATTAGGTAATTATATGTGCATGGGTGATTATATGTGCGTAGGTGATTATATGTGCATAGGTAATTATATGTGCATGGGTGATTATTTTTGCCGATTTTCTTATCCATATGTTTGCGCGGTTGGCGTGAATTGTTAATACAATATAATAATCTTCTATATATTAATACGATAGCATGTGTGTTATATTGTGTGTTACGCTTACATCTTTTTTCTTCCGAGTGACTGTAGTTTAATTGTTATGACCTTCCATTTCTAGATATAAACAATTTTATCAGAATTCTTTATAAGTTATTGTTTCGGTTTCGATTTTAGCTGAATGAATATATATATATATATATATATACATATATATATGTTTATATATATACATATATATACGTATATACATTTATACATATATATGCATATATATACGTATATACATTTATACATACATACATACACACATGTATATTTGTTTTATATATATATATATATATATATATATATATATATATATATATTCTTCATAAGTTTAGGTCTCGGTTTCAAGTCAACCTGATGCACCCAAGTCATATGTATATATTTTCTTGATTTTTTAAAATCCAAACTTTATAATATATAAGAATATATACGAAATTTGCATGAATTAAAATGCCATATTCAAACGTATTTTACCACCAGGCTACGCCGGGCGTCCTTGCTAGCTTAGATTAATACCTTTGTAGTTTTAACAAAAGAGCTAGAATAATATCATTGCGTCTCCATTTACGCTGAACATCCAAAGAATGCTAACATCAATATATTACATATGAAAGAGTCATTTGGAATTTCTACAAGTCACGCTAGTCGCACTTAATATTCTCTTGCTAAACTTACAGTATACAGCCATAACTAAGAAAGCAGAAACGTTACTGGCTCTGTAGCTTGTTTCGTATTCTTGGATTTGTTTTTGATTTTTGTTTATTTTATTTTGCTGTGGTTTAGTATGTACGAACACAAATTTGGTTGACAAAGTGAGGTAACTCTAATAAAGTTTAACTTTGTCAAGTAATTTTTTTCACACATACGAAACCACAGCAAAATTAAACAAAAACAACCCCTAAAATACGAAACCCTCTCCGGATCCAGTAACCTTTTTCCTTTCTTTTCCATAATAGCGACCTACATACCCGAGGAAAGTTGAAGGCTACATCCACTGAAACATTGCACAAATAGCACGTTAGATGAGAACAATAGTCCGATAAAACAAGTAATACAATCAATCAGCCCCCATTTAAAAAATTCAGAACTGTAATTAAAATGTGATGATAATCTTCGTTATTTCTTATATGAGAATTAATTTGTCAATTTACACATTGAAATACGAGGAAATTGTTAAAAAATGCAAAAGAACATAAACTAAAAATGAATAACACGTGACGTTAGATAAGAAACAGATTATATTAGTTGAGCGTGGTCAAAGAGTGCGTTTGAAATTGCGAAAAAATTAGAACTGGAAAATATTCGCATACCAGATGCTTTTCCTTATTTTTTTTTTTAATTCTTATTATTTTTTTAGAATTTCGGTTTCATTCGTTATTATTGACAGCGTTTTCTTTTTTTATTTCTTTGTGGATGTTTATCTTTTACATTTCCATGCAAAATAGCAATGCCACTGTTGTAATTTTTTATTTGTTTCGTCCTTTGCATTTTTCTTTTTAGTATAAACGGATGAAGTATTGCCTAATAATATAAAATACTTATAGAATTATGACTTTTCGTTCTATGAGCTTTCACTTAAAAAAGAAACTTATTGGCATGCAAAATGTCAATAAGTGCAAGAATATATATATATATGTATATATATATATATATATATATATATATATATATATGTATATGTATACATGTAGTCGGAAGGATATTTGTGTAAAACAAAGAATAACCGTGCTGCTCAAATTCTTAGCTATATTAAGTAAAACATCGGGGACTTAGCACTCGCATAAGCCGATTAAATGGTAAAAACATGATTCAACTGCATAAGATCGGATAAAAAAAAACAAATAAAAAAGACAAATTTAATGAAACACTGAAATAGAAAACAGGGATTATCAGCTGTTTACCATGTAGCAGTTTCGGAATTTTTAACACAGAACAGTTCTTTAATTAATTTCTGGAAAATACCACTCTACCAATAATAGAAAGGATGGAATACTCTTGCCATATCTGGGCAGGAGCTGCTAAAAACAGCCTATCCTGCCTTGACAGAGTACAAAATAGACTTCGTGGCTTAGTGGGAGATGCCCTTTTCTCTACCCTGCAACCTCTCTCCCACAGAAGAGACGTTGCGAGCCTATCCTTGTTTTATCGTTATTTCCATGGCAGGTGCTCGTCTGAACTCCAATCTCTGGTCCCCCCTCGGCAATCTTTCACGAAAAACACCCGTCTAGCTGAATCCACTGTGAAAAATTTCCCCCACTCTATATCTGTGCCTAAATCAAAACGTGGATTCCATGAACAAAGCTTCTCTCTTAGAACTGCACGCCTGTGGAACTCTGTTCCGTCTGCCTGCTTCCCACCTGACTACAACTTGGATGTCTTCAAGTCCAATGTTAACAAATTCCTAATGAACCGCCCCCTTAAGTAAACACTTCATCAAATCTCCACACTAACGTAATGTACTTGCAATAACCCTTATCCCTGAGTGGCTTCCGGGCCTTGATAAGTGGTGATCACTGTGTAAAAAAAAAAGAAAGAATGTGACTACATTACAATTACAATTAAACAGATAAATATATAGTTTAAAATTAAAGAATACTTATTCTTTATACATGCATACACAAGTGTCTCATGCTTACACAATCATCAGTATAGGAGGTGACAATTCCTGCCGGTTCTGAGATTCGAACCCAGGCACGAAATCATCGTTTGCTAAGCCTTAAGCTAAGGGTCATCACACAATTGCTACGGTAATAAAGGGAATTAATATATATTAATAGCCTGGCAAGGCCACAGAGGAGACAATCAAGCAAAGGTAAAAAATAGAAGCAAAACGCATCCTAAAGTACCAAAACTAGAGTTATAAACAAAACTGGCCATATTTATAGGTTTGAAAGTATAGGTTCTTTTTTATACCAATTGTTTTAACCATAGAATAGTATTACAATCTTCAAGAACCCTGCAAATTTTCACGTAGTTACGTCTCACAGAACCAAAGATAATTTCAATATTCAATTTGGCTACGAGTATGTATATATATATATATATATATATATATATATATATATATATATATATATATATATATATAATTATTTGATTGTAGAAATGCCCGTCTGGACCAAATTACCGTTGGTTTTCAAGAACAGATGCCACTTACAATTTTATTATGTCTAAACTATTATCCACCATCTTATATAAATTTAGAACGCCTTTATAGACACATTTATTCGTTAGAATAAACCCCTATTTTTCATCATAGGAGAGGCATCATCACGATCGCCATCATCTACAGACGAAGTAGTTCTTATTTTTCCATCTCTATTTACAGTACTCTTCCCGACCCCCGTCTACACCCGGATATATATACATATTATAACTGTTTTCCAGACACTCATCGTAACTGGATCATAAAGCCCTATACACACCATTAACTTTCAATTTCCCGTTACACAAAATAATAATTTCTCCCTTCCACAGTTCCAGCACTTCTCATTGTCTGCCAGCTCTCTGCTCGCCTGTTCGAGAATAGACACCTTATTGAAAAAACGAACACATTAGATGTTTGGAAACATGGCCGCTCTGAATACGTGCTACAATATTTAAAACCTAAAACAAACCTATTGTTTCTAGTTTGTTTTATTTTCCTTTTCCCAACTATATTACTACAATTCTTCTACTGGTGTTAATCAAACATATTGTTTCCCGCAAGAAAAAAAGAAAAAAAAAACGTAAGCATGTCATTCGAGGTTTGCCATAATAACGAGTAACGACAGATTTTGTAAACAAATATACACGAGGGCAGATAGATACAGACAGAGTAAGAAATACAGATAGATAGAGAGGGAGAAAGGAAGAAAGACTGATACCTGGATAGAGGAAGAAAGAGAAACATGGAAAGAGCGAGAGAGAGAAAGAGAAAGACAGAGAAAAGGAGATAAAGAGAGAGAGAGAGAGAGAGAGAGGGAAACAATTTTTTATCCATTTTAAACAGATTATTTTCTTTATTTTTGAAGAATACACATAGAAGTTTATATATTGTTTAACATTATAAACATTTCCTTTACTTGCAAACAATACAGACAACTTTTTTGTATTTTTTTATTTTTACTTTTAAGCACCAAACTTTTTTTTTATAATTTTAAACGCGAAATAATAGACTGACAACAAAGATTTTAATTGCTCGCAAATAAGTAGTTTATCGATTATTAAGCAATATAATTCTTTATAACTATTTTTTTAAAGACAATGGAGGTAATCTACATGCATAAGCACAAAGTTATTTTATAGAAAATAAATTTGCGAAATTATTTAAAAGAAAAACATTATCATTTACCTACGTTATTAGTGATTTATTTGCGTGTTAAAAAGAATACTGCATTTTACTTGTCCGCAAATAAGTAGATTTTTGATTATTTAGAAATATAATTTTTTTAACGACTATTTTTTTAAATACCGGTGGGGGAATCTGTTGTGAAATTATTTTAAAAAATAATTTGGGTTTACTTACGTTATTTGTGACTTATTTGCGTTTTAAGCACAACATTATTCTATAGAAAATATAGTTGCGAAATTATTTTAAAAAAGCATTATCGATTACTTACGTTATTACTGACCTATTTGCGTTTAAAAAAAGAATATCGCATTTAAATTGTCCGCAAATAAGTAGTTTTTTGAATATTAAGTAATACAATTTTTGTATTACTATTTTTGTAAAAAATACCGCTGGGGTAAAGTAAGGTGCATAACAGATAATCTTTCGATGAGGATGTTGCGGTGTCTATTCCAAAAGCCGTTCTTAACATGAGGAGGTTGCGGGTTGGGCAATACCAAAAAAAGCCGGGGGGGTTGCTTCCACCGGGCAACGCCGGTTAACGGATTCTGCTAGTATATTTATAATATTTTTTTTAGCATATATATATATATATATATATATATATATATATATATATATATATATATATATATATATATATTATATATATATATATATATATATATATATATATAAAAACAGAGATGTGTGTGCCACAGACGATTTCTGATTGGTTAATCCAATAATCACATCTCCTAAAAAACAATGGTTTCTACGCTCTTACCTTTACCATAAAATATTATGGCTTTATTTATTGTCCATCTTGGAAGGGTTTAATTTTTTAATAACTTGTTATTCACAAATTAAAAAAATACGAAACTATTATGCGAAACTAAACTACACGAAATACGCGCACACACGCACACACACACGTTCACTACCGTCACGTTGTTATGGCAACCAAACCCGCTGACTTCTTTTTCTCATTTCACTCGTGGTCTTAAATTAGATTCGAATAAGTTGCCAAAAAACAAATATATAACAAATAAATGTTATCAAAGGCAAGTTATTAAAAAATTAAACCCTTCCAAGATGGACAATAAATAAAGCCATAATATTTTATGGTAAAGGTAAGAGCGTAGAAACGATTGTTTTTTAGGAGATGTGATTATTGGATTAACCAATCAGAAATCGTCTGTGGCACACACATCTCTGTTTTTATAGATATATAGATAGATAGATATATAGTTTAATTTTTTAATAACTTGTTATTTACAAATTAAAAAAATACGAAACTATTATGCGAAACTAAACTACACGAAATACGCGCACACACGCACACACACACGTTCACTACCGTCACGTTGTTATGGCAACCAAACCCGCTGACTTCTTTTTCTCATTTCACTCGTGGTCTTAAATTAGATTCGAATAAGTTGCCAAAAAACAAATATATAACAAATAAATGTTATCAAAGGCAAATTTTTCGTGTTTTTATTCAATTTAACATGTTTAATCAGCTCGAAAAGCATACAGTGTTTACCGATGTATTGGAAAATTCAAGATGGCGGCCGATTCTCTCTTTAACACGGTAAGTTTGGAAAAAGGTGTAATAAATAAAAAACCGGTTAAAATACTGTTAAAAACTCGCTCAATATATGTTACCGTGACATAGGTTGACATATATTCGGCGGGTTTTTAATAGTATTTTGTATAGTTTTTTATTTATAACACCTTTTCCCAAACTTACGGTGTTAAAGAATGTGTGAGACGCCATCTTGAATTTTCCAACACATCGGTAAACACTGTATTCTTTTCGAGCTGAATAAACATGTTAAATTGAATAAAAACACGAAAAATATATCCAGTTTTTATCGGTTTTTTACCTTCTCTGCAGAAGTACAAAAAAAAAAACAAAAAAAAAAAAACGGAAGGTACTTTTACAGAATGTTAAACTAACCCTAACCGATGTTTTATGTTTAGTTTAGGAAAAGTCAGAAGAAATAAAAGTCATTATTGCATGAAATATACGTATTTAGTTGAAGTATTGTTTATGTCAATTCTTTCGAAGAAATTTAGCAAGAATACCTGTAAACCAGGAAATCGGTAAAATGTCATCATGGATGAATACTTGTCTATTATAATTTCTACCCTTGACAAAAACTTAGCCATAACAAAAGAGATTTATTGTTCAGATTGTTTTTGAGATTGATTTCTAAAAAGATATTTTATAAATAAAATCGACTTTAAAATTAAAGACTTAAATTACAATAATTGAATTTAAACATTCTTATTTCAATATTTGGCACATAACACCTGCAAAAATGATCACAATGTCAGGATTTCATTTTATTTCAGAATCGATGGCAAATACTAATATTTAATATTAGTTTATCATTTAAGCCGATAAAAAGCCCTTTTTTTTTCGAGTCATAAAAGGATTTGGAGTTTCCTAATCAACCTTTCGGGTGCAGTTGCACGCTCTCAAAATAACTAAAGTGTTGGCTTTAAAAAAATTGGTTCATTAAAACTAAACAGGTTTAGTTTTAATAAAAAAAAAAAATAAAAAAAAAATCGCTTTGGTAATTAGATATGTCGTATGGTTATCCCTAATCGCTGAATAAAACCGCTAACGAGTTGAATGATTACGACATAAAATTAAACTCGGGTTCCTGAAACGGAAACTTCGTTTGTTTTTGTTTTTTTCTTATCAATATATTTACATTGTTATTTTGTTTTCATTTTCAATCATTCGAACAGTTTTCTTTTTCAAGTAATCCAAGTTACAAAATTCCCACTGTTTACTATGCTAAAATCACAATGACTAATGTATACCTATTAACCCTTATCCTTGAGTGGCCTCTGGGCCTTGATAAGTGGTGACACCCATGTAAAAAAAAAAAAAAAAAAAAAAAATCACTCGAACAGTTTTCTTTTTATAATGTACAGTTTTAAAAGTTTAAAAACTATATAGTTTTTACTTCAGGAAAATTAATGGGTCAGTTTTTACGATGTGCCCTGTTAAAATACTGTTAAAAACTCGCTCAATATATGTTACCGTGACATAGGTTGACATATATTCGGCGGGTTTTTAATAGTATTTTGTATAGTTTTTTATTTATAACACCTTTTCCCAAACTTACGGTGTTAAAGAGGGTGTGAGACGCCATCTTGAATTTTCCAACACATCGGTAAACACTGTAAGTTTTTCGAGCTGAATAAATATATTACATTGAATAAAAACACAAAAAAGATATCCAGTTAGGTAGAAAAGTAACTTATCTTGCCTTTGATAACATTTATTAATATATTTGTTTTTGACTATTTTTTCGAATCTATGTGTACAGTAATCTTGCCAGGATGCGGAGGAAAATGAATGAAGGGGGAGGGGAATAAAATAAAAACATTTTGGAAACAGAGTAAGTTTGAAAGAATTGCTTTGCACAGAAAGAAATTAATGAAAAAATAAAATTAAATTTCTTTTCTTTCTTGATTTTTTTTTTAGTTTTTTATGAAAAAGGAAGTCAAAATTAAGACTATAAAAAACAATTTTTATTAAGAGCGAACCTCAGTCGTCAGGTCTGTAAAAAAAGACGTGGAATAATAAATGTTTTCTAATACAAATTGTTTTTACTTATGTGTTCATTTGTCTCTTTGAAGTTCGTTTGTTTAATATATCGGTTTGCAATATAATTTTGTCATTCTGTCAGACTCAAATTTTAAATCTATATATCTATAAAAGTTAAAGTGTGTGTGTGTGTGTGTGTGTGTGTGTGTCTGTGTACATTTCCCTACGAAATAACTCTGTCAATTTTTAGTCTACAGACTCGAAATTTGATATACAGGGTACTGAGATTTGGAAAAATCTATGTAATCGGTTTTTAGCCAGAAATTTGGCGATTAAGGGGTCAAAGTTCAACGATTTGAGCTTTGAGAACTCTACCAAACTTCTCCGACAATTTTGGGTCTACACACTTTAAATTTTAGATATAGCTTCCGTGGACATGAATCTAACTTAATAACTTGATTTGAGCCCAAAACAATAAATTTTCAGGGGTCATAATAGGGGTCAAAGTTTAAAAAATTACCCCCTTTTTTTTGCTCAGCATACACCTCCAAACACCCGGGCAACGCCGGGCACCCATGCTAGTATATATATATAAGAGAGAGTGAAATTAGTACCCAATTATAGTCCACAACCTGTTTTTCTTCATACAAGGATAATTATTTCGCTATTACATGGAATTTCAAAAATTGGCTTTTTTCTTCAGAAGAAAAGCCCTTAGAAAATAAATTTTGATGGTTAGCACAGAAATTGAAAGTGTCAATGTTGGAGAAAGTAATAGTTCAGAGATTCTCTCTCTCTCTCGCTCTCTTTTTCTCTGTCTCTGTCTCTGTCTGTCGGTATGTCTCTCTCATTCTGTATATATATAGAGAGAGATGCTAGTCTAGCGGCATTGATGAGTTGTGATACAACGAAACAAGACTGTATGTCGATGACTACAAATATATGTTAAAGTCCCTCTCTTTGGGTAGAGCACTGTCGTAAATAATCTCACTCGCTACTTAATTGGCTGAAAAATGCGAAACTCGTTGTTTGTTTGTTTACACTGTAAAAGAGGTGGCGGATGTCTATTTAAATGGACATTCCGACATTCCGACGAGTTATTTGCGGGCGTCGCTTCTGTGGTCGAGTGGGAGAACTGCCGACTGTCAACACGACGGTTCTAGATTCAATCCTTGGCTTGGGAGAGATGCTAGTCTAGTAGCTCTGATGAGTTGTGATACAACGAAACAGGACTGTATATCGATGACTACAAATGTTTTGGGTATATATATATATATATATATATATATATATATATATATATATATACCCAAAACATTTGCCTTTTATGAAGGAGAGACTTAAACTTGGTAATATGTGTTTAAATGACCTGTAATATCAAGGGAGGATTACAGACTTTTAATATAATTTTCCATGCTTGTCTATAGATGAGTTGAAATAAATGTATATTAAATCATTTCTATATTTCAATTGATATAAACTTGATAGACTGTGTGAAGTTCATTTGTCCATCCATCCATTATGAAAAAGGAAAACAAACAAGCATTTCTGGATGCATTAATAACTCGCACGGATTAGAATTTTGTATCTTTCAGGTATCGTAAACCAGTATTCACGGGACAACACTTGCATTTCAACTCCTACCATCCATATAACGCAAAAAAAGACTAGTTCAATGCTTACAACATCGTGACAGAACAATATGTATGTAGCGATGACAATACATACCAGGGGTTTAACCACCTAAGAATAATCCCCCACACAAAATGACTACCCAGAGAGCATTACATCGGCTTCAGAAAACATAAAGCAAACACCAAAAGACAATAACCGAAAACTCGCTACAGTGTGCATACTATCCATAATGTGTCTGTCCGAAAAATATTTTTAAATATGCAGTCCATATGACATCAGAACAACAATTTGCCATTTTTCTTTTCTTTTAGCGTATGTGCTGCCTCATTCAGTCGCCTGATTCTCCATCTTGCATCCCTGTCTATTAAAATAGAAAGGAAAAAGAACACTTTCTTTTGTGGCAGGAAGTCAAAATAATTGATATGGATGCAAGGTGGAGTGTCAAGCACCTCAAGGAGGCAGCACATATGCTAAAAAAAGACAAAATTAATAAGCAAACCAAGCCTAGAGATTAATAGAATTTGGGAGCCTTTAATTGAAGAAAAAACAAAAATTGTACACTCTTCAAATTTCGGCGATGTAAGATAATGAAAGATGTGAGATAATCCCCTGTCGATCTATATTAGAATGGCTTTTGTCAACCAAATTTTCCCACATACGAAATCATAGCTATAAAAGAAAGACTTACTCAAAGTATACGGAAATATCTACGGAGCCAGTAACTTTTCTCTTTTCTTTTCCAAGCACCAATCAACATGTCTTAGGACGGTCGAAAGCCAAACCGACCGAAACGTGACCTGACGAAAGCCAGAGAAATAGTTGGTCGAAATGTCGTAACAAGATCTAAAATAAAAAAAAAGATGAGGATAATAGTCTGCAATTAATAAATTAATTAATAAAATACTACCCTTAAGGAATTCCAACTGAAATAACATACTATATTAGTATTTATAGAAAAGACTGAGACTAGCAACAACACGTCAGGATTGCAGAGAAGAAGAAAGACTGAAACCGATCAAATTAAATATACGTTTCTGTACCTTAACAAGAACCCCACATAGGACCAGATTACCCTGCCCAAATATGAGAGCAGTACGCTTTCCATTGAAATCTGGACTCTCAGTTTGGTAGAGTGTAAAATGTAATCATAGAGAAACCTTTGATTTAAGTCTACCCGCCCCACCGTCCTCTTGTCCTGGGATCAAAAGATCAAAGTGTAGTATTTGATCTGTAGATGTTGCAATCAAAGTAATATGTGGGGGCAACCCCACATATCAGACTATTGCTCTTGAAGCAGTTTCAGTCAATGTAGGGGAAACCCTTCATACCAATTGTCACTTTTGACCGTGCCAAAGTGCCCCCTCGGGGAGCTGGTTCCCTCTCTCCCTCTCCCCACATTAATGTGTCTAATTTGCTCTCGTGGGGAAGCAAATAAACACAACCTTAGATTTAAATCTAGAAATTGAAGTTTCGTGTTAATGATCTGAAATGGAACACGTACATCAAATCTGTTGCCAATGACGCTGGTAAAATGGTGGGATCCTTCTACCGCGCCAGAAAATATCTCACTACAAATGCAATTCTCTATCTTTATAAAAGCCAAGTACGTCCAAGGATGGAGTACTACTGCCGAATCTGGACAGGAGCTGCTAAAAACAGCCTATCCTGCCTTGACAGAGTACAAAATAGACTTCGTGATTTAATGGGGAATGCCCCTTTCTCTACCCTGCAACCTCTCTCCCACAGAAGAGACGTTGCGAGCCTGTCTTTGTTTTATCCTTATTTCCATGGCAGGTGCCCGTCTGAGCTCCAATCGCTCGCCCCCCCCCCTCGCCAATCCTTCACGAGAAACACCCGTCTGGCTGAAACTACTGTGAATAATTTTCCCCACTCTTTATCTGTGCCTAAATCCAAACGTAGATTCCATGAGCAAAGCTTCTTTCTTAGAACTGCACACCAGTGGAACTCTCTGCCGCTTGCCTGTTTCCCACCTGACTACAACTTGGCGTCTTCAAGTCCAACATAAACAAACTCCTGACAAACCGCCTCCTTAAGTAAGACACTCTATCAAAACCCCCAATACTAATGATTACTACAATACTATCTCATTGATTAATGTACACGCAATAACCCTTATCCCTGAGTGGCCTTCGGGCCTTGATAAGTGGTGACCCCCATGTAAAAAAAAAAAAAATTATGCCTTCCCAACAATTTGCCATCGTTTGAAATGTGAGTCAGCGTGTCTCATATATGAATAAAGAAACCCAATAATAAACAGTAGCGAAAGAGTCTCGTTTCAGCTCACCATTGGCGAAATATGTTTAAGGGTCGATTTTATACATTAGGGGACACTCTCTATCTATTTTGAAAGCGTAATCTTTCATGTCGATTACCGTCTCAATCAAACCACGCATTGATCTCCGTGTCTTTTCACGACAACTGGAACACTCCAGATTGTTTCTCCCTTTTTTTTTCTTTTAATTGTGTCTGCTGACATCACGGAAGACGTGACCTGGACAAGAGGCAGGCCGATGGAATCATGATTGCTATCGGCCCATTGTGTTTTCAGAAGCGCCGGACAGACAAAGAGAAGACTGGTCCCGACATTTTTCGTTTTAGACAGAGTCGTGGATATTACCGTGGTCACTTAGGACGAACCGCCATTGCATAACATGTTAAAAGCCCAGTAATACTACTTCGTATTTCTTTTCATAGATGGACGTCTATGCCAACAATAAACGTGTTCAATTGGTGTCTACCTTTGACCTTCCCCCGTGACTCTTAATTTACGGTGTTCTTTCATTTCTAAATATAGCCATTAGTTTATATCCTCGCCATCGTGGGTAATTTGACGTCAATGAGGATGCTTTTACCACATGTCGACGCGACATTTACATCCTTTATAAGGGGTAGAAAAGAAAAATTAGATACATTATAATTTTTATACCACATCGAAGATTCCGTATTTACGTTTCTATATACGTACATGTCTATGTGTGCTGGCTCTATAACTCCAGGACAATGATTTTAATAGAAAATCGCTCCAGACAAGGCATAAAGCTCTTTTCTATAAGGAGCTAAAAAAAAAGTCAAAAGGTAATCCATAAAAAGGATTAGATAGATGTATATTGACAAACGAAAACGACAGTTCTTACCATTTTATGGAATGTGAGGACTAGACGAAATAAAGGAACCAAGAATTACGGGACTGTCGAAAGTAAACGCAATTTTCGCTTTCATCTCTTCACTGTTATATAGATAGATTCTGAACCAGAAAACAGCTATTATTTTCTCTTTGTCAGAAACAGCGTTTGAGGACTAAAGGACAAAATCAAGGAAGTGAGATTTACGAAGATGCCAAATGTTAACACAAGGTCCTCTTTTTACGCTTTAACATTATGTGGGTAGGTTATGAACCAGAAAACAACAATTCTTTCTTTTTTTGTTGTTGTTGTTGGAATCATCTCTTATGGAATGAGAGAACTAAAGGACAATAAAAGGGAAGCAAGAGTTACAAAGCTGCCAAATGTAAACCCAAATTCTCTTTTTTGCTCTTCTTGTAATTAGACACATTATAATACGAATAAAATAGATTGTATTCAGAATACCAAGTGTGATAAAAATATAGAAAATATAGATTCAGTATTCAACAAGGAAACAAACAATGAATGAAAAATTGGTTCTATTTACAACTACTATAAGGATTCTTATCCTGGCACTGTTCCGGAATTATTAAAAAAAATAATAGGAAACAAGCACAAAAGAAAACCATGTTCTAATATATTAAGCACAAATAATATTTTACAAGTATGTAATTACTTGTAGTGTGCTGCAAGTATTGGCTTCATAAAAAATAGAATGGACATTTAAATGTGAGTATGAATACATACTTGTATAAGGTGCACGTATTTGTCATTTAAAACTAACTTACACACACACATATAGGTATAGATGTTGATTATTTATGGAAATGGTTTCATATACCTACACGATCATGACAGTGTTTCGATCAATAGGTACGAATACCTAACATCATCAATGGATAGTAGTTCTTCCTTTTAAAAGATCAAATCTGTAATAAAATCGAGGCAACACTACACAGTTTACGAAAATACATTTTGAAAATCATGTGCTATGATGATATTCCGAAAAAGTTCAAAGGGAAAAGAAAAGGATAAGGAAGAGAAAAGGACAAGAGAAAGAAAAGAAAAAAGAAAAAGAAGAAAAAGATAAAGAAGAATATGAAGGAGAAGAAGACGACGAAGACGAAGACAAAGATGAAACAGAAGAAGAGGAACTAAGAGCCATATACTTACAAATGCACGAGCGTGGGCGCGAACATAGACAATTAAAATGTCGGGCTTTTCTCCAGTCAAGGTAAAGCATCATTCGACGTAAACACCAGTGACATAGTTTTGGAGCAAAGTTATTTTTACTTGGTTCATCAATTAGTATTCATTACTTGGCGCATTTATACGCTTTTTATTATTTAAGGCTATAAAATATGAAACTATATATATATATATATATATATATATATATATATATATATATATATATATATATATAAAATTTGACAATTTCCAAACGACATAATGCTTGAAATCGTCGAACTGGACATGGAAACAATTATAACGTATATGGAAATACACTTTTTGTTGCCACCAACACCTTGTTTTGAAGTCTTGTTTTCTTCTGAGCCACGGCTATATATATATATATATATATATATATATATATATATATATATATATATATATATATATATATATATATTGGCAGCAAGTCATTCTTCAAACACGTCTGATTGAACACAGCAGAGTTATTTATTTTCCGTTTTCTTCTGGATATCTTTTCTATTAGCAGAGCGGTCTAATTTTTTTCAGCCGGTATATTGTATAATATGGCTCCCAAAAGTTGTTGTTCAGCCATGTTCTTCTCAAGCGCTTTCTATCGGTGCATCCGGTTGTCATCAGGAGCGATTGTATTTGTTATCTTTTTCTTTTTCTTTCCCTTTGAGCCTTGGTGTATTTATAGTTTTTTAAAAGTTTTTTTTTTAATTAATTATAAAGGTGGGCGTAGGATGGTTAGAGGCGAATTATTTTATTTTTTAATTTTGATATTCTTATTTCATAGTTTATTTTTTTAGTTTCTTGTTAGTTATTAAATACTGTTAGATGTTATTACCGGTGTTAAATGAGATCTAACCCTAACCCTAACCCCACACCCACGTTTATAACCAATAAAAACAAGTATAAATACACCAAGCCGGCATTTA
Source organism: Euprymna scolopes (assembly GCF_053919585.1). Taxonomy (NCBI): domain Eukaryota; kingdom Metazoa; phylum Mollusca; class Cephalopoda; order Sepiida; family Sepiolidae; genus Euprymna; species Euprymna scolopes. The sequence continues at coordinate 93,892,065 of NC_136510.1, forward strand.
GTGTTATTTTTATAAAATATTAATATCTGGTAAGTTTTGATTAGTACTTAAAAGCGTCAGTAAGCATAAATAATATTGTTATTGTATCGCGTTCGATGTCCACTATATTATTGGTAATCTGCTCAACGCCAGGAAAAAGCTGGCCGCTCGTTTACATGTTGTTAGTAGTTGCTCAATTAGTAGTGACATCGAGATTTTAAACTTGGTGGCAAACTAACATAGTCTATTTCTCACTTAAATGGAACATGGTAGTTTTGAAATTTAATGTGAACATGTTCTTATCGAGTCCCTATTAAATATTCAAACACTGCACAAGTTACGCTATTCATCAACCTGACACTGATGAACTCTAATCCTTGAGTTGCCTTTGTGACTTGATAAGAGGTGACACTTAAAAAAAAAGCCGGGCAAACTATACAAAATCATATTTTTTATAAATTAATTCTTAAGTAAATTAAACTTAGACTGCGTGACACATTCTAGGTGTTTTCGTCACAATCGTCCATAATGTTCTTTGTGTAACTTTTAAATCTAGGACGTCTTTTTTTTTTTTTTTTTCGATTGCATTTTCACCCACAACAAAGCACATTGCCACTTTGTTGTAGGGGGCTACTATCAGGGACATAAGCATTAGGGGTACTGTGTAGGAAGTTGGGCAGCAAGATTTCGGTTCACGTTACACTTGAACTTCTGCATGTCAGTACTGTCAGGGAAGCAGGGACCCAGAAGAGAATTACAAAGTCTAGCTGTTCTGGGAAAGAAACTACTGGAGTAAAAGGCTCTCTTGCATCTAGGATCTCTACTGTGAAGGGGTAGGATTTAGCTGCGTGTCGGGTTTGTCGCGGGTATTTATGTCAAGTATTTGTAAAGTTAAGTACTTGTAGAACAGGCTGAGGGATGCAACATTTCATTGATGTGACAGAGGCTGAAGTTTAGCTGACAGTTCAAGACCTATCAGATTGGCGACTCTCTTTTGAACCTTGTCTAGAAGGGAGAGACTAATGGCAGATACACCAGCCCAAATATGACAATAATACTCCATACATGGGCGAATGGTAGCCTTATAGAGGTATAGGATACTTTTAGGCGTTAATAGCTTTCTAGCACGGTACCGAGAACCCACTTTCTTCGCAGCGGTCCTGGCAATGTTCTCAATGGAATTGTTCCAACTCATGTTTCCTGTGAACATTAGGCTAAGGAGTTTAAAAGGTGTACTTGTGAACATTAGGCTAAGGAGTTTAAAAGGTGTACTTTCAGATAAAAAGTCATTGGTCATTGCTATTGGCGGTGGGTAAGGTTTTTTGTAATTAGTGAAGAAAACAAGTTTAGTCTTAGCAGCATTGGAGGTGAGCATCCCCATTCCACTACGGATCGGAGGTCTTCCTCTAGTGTTTCTGCCATTTCTTTAGATATGTGTTCATTTGTTTTCCTGTCGTGTCTGTTACAGAGCTTGGTGTCGTCAGCATACATATCCATCTCACAGACAATTTTGTCATGGAGGTCATTTATGAATATTAGGAATAACAGAGGTCCAAGAATAGACCACTGAGGCACCCCTGCATTTATATCATATTGTTTAGATGTACGACCGTCAAGGACAACCTGAATTTTTCTCTTATCTAAGAAGGATCTAATTATGTTATGTATTCTACCAGTGATGCCGTATGATCTGATTTTCTTGAGAAGACCCTCATACCATACCCTGTCAAAAGCCTTCGATATATCTAGAGCTACCGCTCTCCCCTCCCCCGCTTTGTCCAGTGAATTGTATATACGTTCTTAGATTACAGTAAGGATGTCTGCCGTGGAACGGGCTTGCCTAAATCCATATTGTTGGTCACTCAGAAGTTTAGCATCTGTAAGGTGATGGACTAGAGCTTGATTAATTATGGTCTCAAATATTTTGGCTAAAAGTGGGAGGAGGCTAATGGGGCGATAATTTACAGGGTCAGTTCTTTCGCCAGAATTCTTGAAAACTGGCACTACAGAAGAAGTTTTCCAGCAGGCAAGAAAGCAAGATTCATTACGGCATTTGTTGTAAAGTTTGGAGAGAAGTGGAGCTACTTCGGTGGCGCACCTTTTTAATAGCACAGCAAGGACGAGATCAGGTCCACATGCTTTTGCAGTGCCAAGCTTTCTTATGAGAGCATGTACCTGAGCAGGGGTGATTTTCAGATCGTCTAGTGTGGCATCTGTCCGCAAAAAAAGTAAGGGAGGGAATGGTTAGCAGAGTCCAGTGTGGAGTTGGAGGCAAACCGTCTGGCAAGAATGGTAGCTTTCTCAGTAGCAGAGCAAACAACCTCATGACTGTTTGATAGTGGGAGAATTGTTGATTACCCATTATTTACTACACTGTTGTAGATTTTCCAGAAGTCTCGGATTCCTAATTCCTGTGTTTCGATGCGTTTTTGGTGGTTTCAGTAAATTCTCTCTTAGCTGTCGCTATTCCTTTCTTACAGTTATTTCTGGCTTCTATGTACTTCTGTCTGTTTTAACGGGACTTATGTCGGTTAAATTTGCGGTTCGCGTGCTGCCTTTACGCTATGGCAGCTGCACAAGTTGAAGTGAACCATTGGGGAGAGTGGAGTTTGCTATAAAATTTGCGTGTGGGAACATGTGATTCAATTGCCGCTTTGAACCATTCAGTGGTCTCATTTGCGCACTTTTCAGCAGGAAGTGAAAAGATATTTTGCAATGGAGCGTCCCTGATAAGATCTCTGATGGCTTCCCAGTCAGCCTTTTTATAATATCTCGTTGTTTTGAGCAGTGGCTCTTCAGTTTTTGCTCTAGAATTTAGAGCGATTTCAACCATTACCACTGCATGATTAGTGTTCCCAAGAGGGTTGTGGGCATTCCTTACACTGTCGTCGGGAACTGTGGTCAGAAATAGATCTAGAAGTGATGAATGTTGTTCTTGCTGGTCTGGGAAACGAGTTTGAAACGTAACCATCTGTGATAGGGAATGAGATATAGAGAAGTTACGTCTGTGTAAGTAGAAAATCTAAGCCAGTTGCTGTGGTGAACATTGAAGTCACCAAATACATGCACTTGTGCGCTAGTGTCGAGGGAAAGTGCTCTATCTATGCTGTCAGAGACTTTGTTTATTAGGGTACAGTCCTGGGTCGAGGGAGAGTGGTAGAGAAAATAAAAGTAGCTAATGTTATGTTGCATGTTAAGTCTAAAGCACATAAAGGCTTGATCGTCCGATTTTAGTTTAGTTTCTCTAGTCAAGAGGAGGGTGTTTCGAATGTAGATTCCAAGCCCATGCATATGTCTGTCAGAGTCTTTACGGCAGAGTGGGAGGTATCCAGGCATGTTAAAGCAGTTAGAGGGGATGGAGGAGTGTAGATTAGTCTCACTTACTGCTAAGATATCCGGGGTGTTTGTTAGAAGAAATGCTTCAACATCATTTAAATTAGTTCTAAGACCTCGGATGTTCGTAAATGCGAGCCTCAAGGGAGAAGATAAGTTGATTTTGCTTGAGTTTTTGGCCTGGTTTTAGCGTAATTTTTTTAATGTACTGTCATTTTTATTTTAAGAGTTTCACTTTAGGTAAGGGGTGTTGAGCAAGTGGTTATGCAAAATACAAGACATGCAACACAGGCAGACCATAAGCTGTCCGTCCATCTACTAGGGTTGTGGCCTCAGAATAACCCACCGGGGATGAGTGCAGGGTCCTTTCCATGCGCGACATGGCACTACAAACATCCTGATATTATGCAACTGTTGGAGCAGCCACTCTAAGCGCTACCAAAGAGTTAGGCCACCTGTACTACCAGTCGGGAACAGCAGCCAGGAACTGTCTTTCCGGTACCATCAACCCATCAGATGATGGTCAACCCAATCTGCTTGCACTGGCATTACGGTATTCAAGCACTCCCAAGTACCCAGTTTAAGGGACAGAATGTGTCGGGAGTGGGGAAAACGACGTTCGTTGCCCTAGTCAGGAAATAAGGTCGACCACCGAATGTTTCTGTCGACTCCCAATGGTTCGGCCTCTACGCCTGGCTAATAGACAAAGAAGGAATATGGAAGCCAGGCGATAGACAGTGCCTATCTACTCCTTAACAGTTTAAGTTTGAAGACCGGTAATTTGTTTGAGTCACCAGCTCTAGGAAAGTTGTCATCCAAGACTGGAGAGACCTTCCTCCCCTTAGGTTTTGCTTCAGAGTTTTCCTTCTCCTAAACGGATGATCTGGGAAGATCTACGGGTCCATCAGTACTGAGAGGATTTGCCCCGCGCCTGGGTCCTAATCCAGGTATTTCTGCGAACCCACGAGGGTGGTTAGTGTTGTTACTGGGTTAGTCTATGAAGGTTATATATCTACTGAGAAATTATACTCCCCAAAGTGATTACGGGACATTGCTATTTCATTGTTTGTTACTGGAGGAGGGGGTGAGTAAGAGTTCATGCAGTGGAAGCAGCTATATTTGCAAACAGCTCTGTTGGAAGGAGTTAATATGGCTTAATGTTTTTTCCTTTAAATTTATAATTGAGAAAAAAATAAATAATAAGCAAAAAATAAAAGTAAAATAAGATAAAATTTTCTTCCTTTTATTTTTATTTGGCTCAGGAATAGGATAATGCGTTACAGAATGGCTTGATATTACGAATTAACAAAAAATTGTTGTACAAGCTCTGGATATTTTAGATGGCTGAAGGGTTAATAGTTATATTCAAAAGATACAAGTAACGTCATTTTTTATAATACAGTACAGGTGGAAGTAAATTATACGCTATGGTGTCTACATTATGTATAATACAGTAAATAGTTATATGGACAGATTTCCAGTAGATGCGAATATATGGAGATTATGGGTATTAAGTATGTTTCCATTTCTAATGAAGATATATTCGGCTTTCGTTTATAAATCAGGAAGTTGTATTTTGCGTTACAGAGTATCGGTTCAGTTTTTGTATTTAACATTGCAAAGATAAGGAAGAGACAAGCTATCGCTATGTAATATAGATAGCTGTAAATCTAAGTACAGACCGTAGTTAGTAAGTATCTACCTGGTTAAGAACAAACTAGTGCATGCCTTAGGGGTAGAAATGAATGGATGTTTAGTGATCATGACTTCCAATCGGTCAGCATGCGAATGTTAAGGGCTGAAAGCTGAGGACCTCCATCCAAGTCGTGTGTAATGTATGCGTGTTTGTGGCGGCTTGGGGAGTAGGGCAGATTGTTGGTTTTCGGGAGAGGGTAAAACTTACAGAATACAGTAGAATTAATTATTAGAATTTTGAGTGTCAAGTAAAGTTTTGTTAGAAGAAAAATAAATAAATAAAAAAAAAAATTTTTTGTTTAGATTTAATTTAACATGCAAATCAGACATAGGCAGTCGTATTGGAGGTAAAGTATATATATTGGATATACATAGCAATCCAGCAAGGGTGCTTGTACCGTAATGAGAGAAAAACTAATAGTGTATGGTGCGTCTGGATTCATAGTAAAATACATTCAGTTAGGTACGGCTCAGTAAATGTCCTAGCGACGTAGCTATGGTCACTGTATTTAAGCTACACATATAATTGAAAGTAAGACAATGCTCAGCGATTTGATATAGCTAGCAGGGGAGTAACATTTCAATACACGCGAGCGTATAGTAATAGATATTAAGTATACTACTTAAATAAAGTCCTAGATTATTATATAGGAGAAAATAATTCCTGGTTTGTGGAATATTCTGGAATTTTTTTTTTTTATCGCTAGTTTACTTGAATATAGCATGGGTGCGCAGTGTTTTGCCCCTTTCGAGTGGTGGGGGGCGAATTTTCAGCTTAATTTGCAAGACAAAAATAAACACACAAATAAATATATATGACTAAAACAAATAGAAAGACAAAATGATAACGAGGCGCCATGGTTAGGAGTTAAGATGAGTTTTTAAGAAGAAAAAAATAATTAGTACTTAGCTCGTTCCGGTTTGCTTGGCCGAATTAAAATGTCTTTTAGAGGTGGAGTAATATTACCGCATGTCTTAAGGTGTAGTAATATTGCCGCATCTAGGAAAGTGCTCCCCAGAGTACGCTTTCTTGTCTGGACACAGTACAAAACCGAATCTAGCGAGAAATGTTATCTACTCCTCCCTAATACCTCTTTCTAACAGAAGAAACGTTGTAGTATCTGTCTTCAGATGCTACACTTCAATTTCTTGTTCTCTCCCAGTAGAGAAGTTCTTCACGACTGAGACAATTTTTATTTTTTGTTCCTTTTCTCCACGTTAAAAAAAAACGACCCTGGTGTCAAACTCTGTCCCGTGGGGAGGCATTGTAAATAGGTACTCTATTGGTATTTTCATGGCGGGTGCTGTACTGAACTTCACTCTATTGTTCCCTTGAGAAAAAAATTCACGATAAACCCTTGTCTAACTGCAATTATTGTCAATAGTTTCTCTTTTCTTTCTCTGTCAGTCTGTCTGTCTCTCTCTTTGTCTTTCTTCTATCCACTTACCTATCTAAAACAGAAGAAACTTCCATTAGCAAAGTTGTTTTCCTTTTCATAAAACTGTCCGTGTGTGGAGAACCATACCGCAAGGCTACTTTCCAGCTAGCTACAAGATATTTGTAAAGTCCAATATAAACGAATTCTGGCTTAGCAACTTTATTTTTTTTTTTAAGTAATTAATATTCTGCCCAAATCAATAATATCCTTACTACGGTGGTCTCATGGTGCATTTAACACCCATTTCATCCTTACACTCAATTAGCTTTTGAATCTTGAAGTAGTTACACCTATATGAAAAAAGTGAAAATCCAAGAATTCCACCCGCAGAATCGTTAATGAAATTCGCAATCTTAATACAATCTATTTATATTTAATAAAAATAAACTTGGCTCAATACCTTACATATCAACCACATTTAATTCAAGAATTCAGTCGTTCAATATCGCCGTTAATATAAAAACCTTATCACTATAATAAAAATATGTTAAGAAGTTAGACGCAGTTTGAAGGCGTATGAAGAGACGTCGCGTTATTTTCATGGGAAGTGCTCGACTGATCGTTCCCTCTTACCAAACTTTCACAAAAAACACTCAACTAGCTACAACTATTATATACGGTCTCCCCCACTCTCTAACTGTGCCAAAATCTAAACGCAGGTTTTATTAAAAAAAGCTGCTCTCGAACCTAACCCATGTCTCTATACTGATCGTCTTCTCTCACGTGTACTTTCTCCTAGAACTGCACGCCTGTGGAACACTGTTCCGCTGGCTTGCTCCCCAGTTAACTACAGCATGGTAGCCTTCAAATCCAATGTAAACAAGTTCTTTTTGAGACGTCCTCATAAATGAAAAAAATTCTATCCAATTTACACCATTAACCATTACTACACTACCACCTTACTGTTTCATTAATCCTTATACTCGAGTGGCCTTCAGGCCTAGATAAGTGGTGATTCCGAAGGAGAAGAAAATGTAATGTAAGAGATCGACACCAAAGCTAACATAGTAAATTTAAATAGCTATTCCCTGTTGACTGAGACATAGCTTTGTATCATGTGCAATTGTATGTGGTCCACCTTCTCAGCCTTTATCTTTATCCTTTTAGAAGCAGTTAGTTAATTACTAATTGTGTAAAGTTACCGACACGTTGTGAGCTCAGTCGCAAAGTAGACAAAGACTAGAAAAAAAGCTTCAACTCGCTTTTAACTGTTGAAACGACATTTATTTCCTCATTCTCCCACCACGCATGACTTCTCCTTACAGGTGTTACGTCACCCACGTCCTTAACATGCTCTCGAACGTAACCCATGTCTCTATACTGATCGTCTTCTCTCACGTGCTCTTTCTCTTTTTTATATACTTTTAATTTACTGGTGACGTCATTTCACATACCTCTGCGCTCTGTTACAATTGGTTGCGGCGCTTATACGAGGACTATTGACAAGACTGCCCATACAATCTTTGTAAAATCAGGTCTAGTTTCTTAAAGCCCACTTTCCGATCCTCTCGTTGTTGAAGGAGGATAAATGTCGGATATTCCTTGGACTTTTGGCTCTGAGCACTATGTAGTATCAGTGGTTCTAATTCAATACATCATCTTTCCTGTCCCCGATCAGTGAAGGGGAAATCCTTCTGGCGCCAGTTAATTATTATTTTTGTTCCAATCCAGAGTGCCCCTTTTTGGGGATTAAGATTACTCTCACGTGAAAAACTAAGCTAAGCTGTTGAGGCGACAAGTGAATAGGAATAATAGTTTAATCAGGATGATGAAACTCCCCATAGTACAAATGAATATTGGTATTGCTACGGAAAACTTTGGTGATCGGATCATCAGTAGGAAGTGTAATCCTTAATAAGCTTCACATTCATCGTTTCTTTATCCTCTCTATTTTTTTTATCTGTGGCGTCATTCTAAAAATAATGTCTATCAAAACAATCTCTCAACTATTCTTTCGTTAAAGAGGACGATAAAAATAAGGTTAGAAAGTATTATTTATTTTATGGATGATTTGTTGCAGACGGACGGTCATCTGTATAAAAAGCCGTTGACCAAAAGTGTGACGGATCCACTTACAAAACCTACTGTAAAGATTCAAAAACGTATTTAAAATAAATAAATTCTCTAATAGAGGAAAAAAACCGAGGTATAGAATAATCAATAAAAATCGAGACTCGATATTAATAGATTTGCTTACGAATTTTAGTCGCGGTTCATACAAAGATTCTCGTCGTCCAATCAGTTTCGCAGCGGGGAGATAATCAAAGTAAGATGGCGGAGACTTTGTGATCGGTAGGAGGCAGCATCAGCTTCCGGTCAGTACAAAAGGGCGAGCTTAATGTTCGCTTAAACAATCTTGAAGTAAAAAAGAGGCCAAGTCTTTAGAAGGGAAGTTAACACCAGGGTCTTTATTTTAGGGCTTAATGGATATATGACAGCAGCATAATGCATTTGAAAGCTTCACACAACTATACACACACACACACACACACACACACACACACACACACACACACACACACACACACACACATAAACGTACACACACACAAATATATATATATATATATATATAAGTGAATGTGTCTGTCTGTGTGTCTGTGTGTATACGTTTCCCTATGCAATAACTCTGTCAATTTTTAGTCTACAGACTCGAAATTTGATATACAGGGTACTGAAATTTGAGAAAATCGATATGATTGGTTTTAGGCCAGAAATTTGGCGATTAAGGGGTCAAAGTTCAACAATTTGACCTTTGAGAACTCTACCAAAATCCTCCGACAATTTTGGGTCTAAACACTTGTAATTTTAGATATAAGGTCCTTGGACATGGATCTAACTTAATAACTTGATTTGAACCCAAACAATAAATTTTAAGGGGTCATAATAGGGGTCAAAGTTAAAAAAAATTGACCTCTGCGGTCTCTTCCAAATTACTCAGACAATTTCTGGTCTAAATATTTGAAATTTTACATAAAGGGTATTCAGAGATAGGGCAAGCTTTTTCATTAGTTTTGATCGAAAATTTTTAGTTACCAATATATAAATGTATGTATGTATGTCTGTTTGCATGTCTGCCTTAAACTTTTAATAGAGCCGACGGATCTTATCAAGATCAGTATCGTTTTGAAGGTCGACCTTTCATACGACAAATATCGAAAAATTGGTTAAAAACATAAATAACTTCCCCTTCAACTAGGCACTTTTCTACGGGGGGGGGGTCAATTTTTTCGCCGATATTTTTAAAAGTTATCCTCTCCTTTAAATTGTCTAGCTTTAATTAAAAAAAATACCGCTTCCAGTTTGGCGGTTGTCGTAACAACATAATCGCTAGGTTTTTACCCCGTTCTTTTCCTCCTTTGCGGTACGGGTTCGAGCCTGCCTGCCTTCCTACTGCCACTTTTTTTTTTTTTGCTATGTCCACTACTTCACAAATCTATAAATCTGTAAAAGTGAACGTGTCTGTGTGTGTGTGTGTGTGTGTGTCTGTGTGTCTGTCTGTGTGTACATTTCCTTACGCAATAACTCTGTCAATTTTCAGTCTACAGACACGAAATTTGATCTACAGGGTACTGAGATTTGGGAAAATCTTTGTAATCCGTTTTAGGCCAGAAATTTGGCTATTAAGGCGTTAAAGTTCAACGATTTGAGAACTCTATCAAACTCCTCCGACAATTTTGGATCTAAACACTTGAAATTTTAGATATAGGTTCCTTGGATATTGATCTTACTTAATTACTTGATTTTTGTCCAAAACAATAAATGGAAAGGGGTCATAATAGGGGTAAAATTAAAAAAAAATTGACTCCTTTTTTTTTTGGGGGGGGGGGCTTAAAATACACCTCCAAACACCCGGGCAACGCCTGGCTGAAATTCTAGTATATTATAATACTGAAAACTGATTATTTAATTTTTCCTCACGAAACAAAATGTGACACAAGGTCTGTTTAATGTGGGAGAAAACTAGCTCTCCTCAAAAGGGGCATTCTGCAAAAAATAAAATTGCCTTAATATAGACGATTGATTAAGGACAATTTATTTGAGTGCATCATCTGCGCAGACGCAACACTGATAAAACTGAACACTTACTCATATACGTTTATCCATGCATGATTTCTATATGCATTTCAATGCTATAATCTGCTGTCAAAAGAAATTAACATTGAAGATGTTATCTCATTTGCATATTACATTTTAAAAGGTCTGTTTAAATAATTAGCTCTAAATTTATATTGAAAATGAGTAATATAGTTGTTTTAAGTATTCTATTTAGAAATATATAAAGTGGGTTTATGTAATTTATTTTAATTTACATATAATTTAATTTTAATTATTAGCATAACCAGCATCGGCTGCGTTTAAATACGAAAATAAGCTTAACTTAGCCTATGAGTTTTTTTCCCTGTAAGCTTCGGGATGTTTTATATTTGCTCAAATTTCATTATATTTTATGCTTCCAAAAATTCAAAGTATGGCCAACTTTCAGGAAAATCGTAACAATATAAAATATTGTGTATATTTTAAATAGTATGTGACTAAACCTAGCGCTGGGCAACGTGATTTTAAACTGTAATGCCGGATATTTAAGATACATATGTTAAGCAGTGATTTTTTTCTGAGAGTAGAGAGAGACAGAGAGAAAGAGAGGTAGAGGGGATGAGTTTGTGAGGGACCTACGGATGTAATGTAATACTCATTGAGTGTAAAAGTGAATTAGTATCACAAAAATAAAATAAAAAATACAGATAGTGGTAGTAAAAAAGCTAGAGAGAGAGAGAGAGAGAGAGAGAGAGAAAGAGAAAGAGAAAGAGAAAGAGAGACAGAGAAATATAGAGTTAGTGAATAATTTAGACTGAGTGATAGAGCGAGTGAGAGTATGAATACTTTAAAGTTATATATATATATATATATATATATATATATATATATATAGTCATCCACAAACAGTACTGTTTCGCTGTTTCACAGCTCCTCAGTGCGACAAGACAGGCAACTGCCTCAAGCCATATATATATTGATTTTAACAACATCCCAATGAATGGATTGACGATGATACCTACGGGCTGTAAAGGCGGACGTATAAAAGATATATATAAAATCAAATGATAAAATTATTGCTCAAAACGTATTTGTCTGTCTCAATGAAAACATCGTTTCCGAAACGATCGTACAATTTATTGATTTTGTTTGTTCTTTCTTTTGAAACCGATTTTTAATTTTTATTATAAACTAGCATGGGTGCCCGGCGTTGTCCGGGTGTTTGGAGGTGTATGCTGAGTAAAAAAAAAAAGGTAATTTTTTTTAACTTTGACCCCTATTATGACCCCTTAACATTTATTGTTTTGGGCTCAAATCAAGTTATTAAGTTAGATCGATGTCCAAGGAAACTTATGTTAAGAATAAGTAGATTTGAAAACATTTTTATAAGCCCGTGTAAAGCTGACCTAATGGTTATCATACTTGACTCATAATCTTTAGGTTTTTATTTCGATCTCAGCTCGAGTATCTTTTTTACTCTCAAGTAGTGAACTTTTTAGAAAAACGCAATACGCGAATGCACAAGTCCCAGTTTCTTTTTTTTTTTTTTTTACTTTATTTTCTTTTAAGGGCATTCAGCGTTACGTTTAATACCTACGGTATTTCTGTTTAAACTTCTTTCTTAGAAGTGCACGCCTGTGGACTCTGTTTCGTGTGCCTGTTTCACACCTGACGACAACTCGGATGTCTTCAAGTCCAACATTAACAAATTCCTGATAAACCGCCCCCTAAAGTAAGGCACCGTATCAAATCTCCATTACTAACGATTACTACGATATTATCCCATTGATTACTGTACATGCAATAACCCTTATCCCGGAGTGGCTTCCGGGCCTTGATAAGTGGTGACTACCATGTAAAAAAAAATAACAATTCTGCATTAATTAAAATATATGTATGCGTATTTTATGACCGGGCAACGATGGGCGGTCTGCTAGTATTATATATGTGCGATCTATATATGTGTGTATCTGTATGTTTGTTAGGTTTAAAAATCCGGCCCCGTGCTGCGTACTCGTGAATTGATTTGGTGGTCCACAAGTGACCCTCAGTCAGGAGAAAATGTCATCATTTCTTCAACGACACATAGAATATCGCTCGCAGGAAGCATGGAGATTAAGCGGAGCGAAATCGACAATTTGGGCTGTGAATCGGTTTTTACTTCAGCGGAGCAGAATAGTTGGTGGGGGAGGAGAAATGAATCGATGAGGGGGGGGGCTGTTCTCCTCGATAAGTGTTGGAACTTAGATTCCCCTTTCTTTTAGCTTTTCCTTGTGTCTCTTAGCCCGCTGAACCTACTTCACCCCCCCCTCGTCCTGTGCACATCAAATAATGAGTATGGAATGCGGAAAATAGGGTGGAATGCCGTCGCTCCAATTAAAATGGAATCACCCGTTGGAGCAAACAACTAGTGTTCATTTCTTGATCTGTTTCCTTTTTGTCGAAATTTTCTTTCTTTTCTTTTTCTCTTTCATTCATTCCCTTTTTTCCTTTCTTTCTTTCTCCCCCTCTCTCTCTCTATGATATCATATTTCTTATTCATCCATTCCCCACATAATTGTTTTTACTTATTCTTTTCTTATACGGCATAACCACGTTGATACACCGGTCTTCCCCCGTTAGATCACTTAAGTTAAGCAACGTTGAGCCTGGTCAGTACTAAAATAGGTGACCATTATGGAATTCCAGACACGTGCTATCAACTTATTTCGGCATTATTTTCAGTCGTCCTAAACTTCTCCTCGCCACTGGATTTTAGCAGTGCAGATTCAGGAGAGTAGTGGTTAAGGATTCCGCAACACTTGCTTCACAATGACACGTGCAGATACCGTTACAGTGGGTATTCCTTGTCTCTTGAGACTGAACAGATGCATTGTTTTTTGCTTAGTCTTGGTTCTTTTTTGTCTTCTTCCTTGATAACACATTATCCTGAGGTTTTCTCTTTTTTCCTTTTTTTTCTTCTTCTTCTTCTTCTTCTTCTTCTTCTTCTTCAGCAGCAGCATTTTCTCGTTATTGTTTTTGTTTTGCGCTATAGTCGTATTCCTCATCCGTGTTCTCTTTTTTCTTCTTTTTCGTCTTCTTTTACACAATTCCCCCTTCGCAATATAAATCTGCAACATTTCTTCTTCTTCTTCTTCTTCTTCTTCTTCTTATTATTATTATTATTATTATTATTATTATTATTATTGTTGTTGTTGTTGTTGTTGTTGTTGTTATTGTGTCGTGGAACAACAGTGGAAATAAGAACAATCAAGTTGAGGTTCGGTTAAGGAACAAGTGTATTACCAATAATGTACAAAGATAGGAAAGCGTGTATATCTGCTGGGCTCTCGGCTAGCAGTTGAAGTGCAGTCGCATCTCTCTCACCGGTGTTGGAATTACTAGCGCTATTTATAGTGCTAATCGGTGTAAATTCCTCTGTTCAAGGAAGGCCGGTATAACAATTATTATTATTATTATTGCCGAGTAATAGATCACTTGTTTCTTTTTCACATTCTTATTGTCCTTCTCCTTCTCTTACTAGTATTTCTTTTCGCCCTTTCTTCTTCTTCTTCTTCTTCTTCTTCTTCTTCTTTCTCATCTTTTGTTTTTTATCTTTTTTCTTCTTCTTCTTCTTCTTCTTCTTCTTCTTCTTCTTCTATTCCTGTCTTTTTCTGATTAGTAACACTCCTTTCCTTCTTTTCCTACTGCTGATTCATCATTTCCTTCTACTTCCTCCTCCCCCTACTCCTCTTCCCATCATTCCCTTTTTCATTCTTCGCTTCATTTTGTTTCTTCTTTTTCTACTTTCTTTTTGATATTTCTCTTCGCCCTCCCATTTAAATATATGAGTCAGGATATTTGGAAACCTACCATTTATTTTTTATTAAATATAAATTCCTTCTCTGCTACTCCTATATATACATATATGTATGTATGTATGTATGTATATATATATATATATATATATATATATATATATATATATATATATATATATATATATATATATATATAAGTTCAAAATGTAAAAAGAAGACCCAATTACTGATGCTGAGTAATTGGGTCTTTCTTTTCCACTTTTAATTCATACCGTTTGATCTGTTTTATTATGCACACACACACACGCGCGAACACACACACACACACACACGAACACACACACACACACACACACACACACACATATATATATGTTTTAGGTTTTTATTACCGTTTTATCTGTTTGGTTACATATGTTTCCGATGTTGGGCCATGTTTACGATCCAACAAACTTGAAGAGAGTGCTCAATACTATTGCAGAGCAAATATGTGTTTTATTTTTTTATTACCATTTTATCTGTTTGGTTACATATGTTTCGGATGTCGGACCATGTTGGATCGTAAACATGGTCCAACATCCGAAACATATGTAACCAAACAGATAAAATGGTAATAAAAAAATAAAACACATATTTGCTCTGCAATAGTATTGAACACTCTCTTGAAGTTTTTACTAATTACCAGTTTTACCATATATATATATATATAAATATATATATATGTGTGTGTGTGTGTGTGTGTGTGTGTGTGTCTGTGATATACACACATATACGTGTGTGTCTGTGTATGTGTATGTGCATGTATATCTTGTAATTGTTCTGCAGTATTTTTCCAGTATTTTAATCGTTCATTTTTTTTCTTTAAAACTGTTCACTTTCAACGTTTATTCACGCGCGCTTGCCTTTATTTCAACATTTTTCTTCTTTTGCGCGTTTCCACAAATACCGATCCTGTAACATCAGAATTGCTAATTCATCCTCATCCTTTTGCTCCATCTTCATGAAATGCCAAAACACATCAACTCTTCTACATCTTTTGTCATCCGTTGTGCTTACTAAATCTGTCCTCGTAACGCAACGAACGACTTCGTCCGTCTGCCCGTCCGCTCGGCGTTCTCAATTATCTACACTATCAATAAAATTCTAAATGTTTATTTATTTGTGTGTGTGTGTGTACATATACCAATAAATCTTTTGAACGGATTCACCGAATTGAAAAATTCTTTTTTTCCCTGAAAGGTGTGAGTCCCTAGATTGTCCCTATCTATATATGGCTCGTAATGAACAACGCTGAGTTCCATAAAAAGCCTGAAATAAGGGTTTGTGGGTCGATTGGGTTGTGTCAAAAAAGTTACCTGCCCATGTCAACGGAATTTAGCACAGTCTGTATACAGTCGCGGTAACATCTTTCGGCATACAGACAGGACTTGTGGCGCAATGGATAACGAGTCTGACTACGGATCAGAAGGTTCCAGGTTCGAATCCTGGCAAGTTCGTGATAATTTTAACCATCATTTAATCCAACGTTTACTCATTATCCTTACCCTTAGGGTATTTTTTTCAGTGATTTTGTTTTGTGGATATGGGAATTTCCCAAATCCCAAGTTCACGGAGTAAGCGTTGATGGTAAGACGATGTTGAGTGTACTTGATGTTGAGTGTATTCGATTTTGTGTTTGACTCGGCGGTGTGTGTGCCGACGCGACGCAGCCGCTAGTTTACAATAAAATCAAATATTTAAAATAATTGCGCACATAATATTTCGAAAGGTTCTTTACAAATTGCTACTTCCAATCCAAAATTTGGTAAATCAATTTTTATTATTCAGGTAAACGACTTTGGACTAGGAACAAATCTATTCTGATACTACACTTTGTCTTTTCTGTCCTTGGTCAGTGAATAAGAAATCCTACTAGACAGAGGCAATTTTTATGATTGTCTCAATCCAAAGTGATCCCTCTTGAGTTAGTTGGACTTTTCCCACGTTAAAACCGACTTTGTGTCTAATCTTGCCCTCACGGGGATTACTTGAACAAATTTATTTTGTCTACAATGCTCACGTTTGGAGTAGCATTTGATCAAATATGTCAAACATGAGTTTGAAATTATACTTCCATTAGTCTATCACGTATAGGTTTGAAACAATATTTTCTGTGATCTATCAATCTTAAAATTTAAATATTATTTTTTCTTGGTCTGCCAGACATAAGTATTAAACAACATTTCTTTATTATCAAGCTTAAGTATCTTTTTTGTCTGTCAAATTTGTCAGAATTTTCTTTAGTCTGTCATTTTTATGATTTATATAGCATTTTCCTTGGTCTGAAAAGTTATACTTACACACATGCACACACACACAACCCCCCCCCACACACATATCCTTTTATACGTTTAAATGCGTTAATTTTTAAAGTTTTGATGTTCATGTGGGATTTTGCTCAACTGGTAGTGAAGATCGCTGGAGAGGTACATGTTTTGGTTTCGATTCTAAAGGATGACATACCAGGAATGTTTTTAAACTTTTGAGGTACAATATAATAATCAATAGAGAGTTGCCTCTGTAATAATTAATACGAAATTTGCATGAATTAAAATATCATATTTAAGCGTATCTTATATAGCACTATCTTTGAAACTATGTTGAAGTTAGAAATAGCATTTTCTTTCGTCTGTCCACTTGAAGTAAAAAATAACATTTTCCTTCGTCTGTTAAGTTGAAATATGAAATAAAACTTTCTTTCGTCTGTAAACTGGAAGTTTGAAATAGCATTTTCTTTCGTCTGTCAACTTGAAATTCGAAATAGCATTTTCCTTCGTCGTCAAGTTCAAATATGAAATAAAATTTTCTTTCGTCTGTAAACTTGAAAATATAAATAGCATTTTCTTTCGTCTGTCAACTTGAACTTAGAAATAGGATTTTCTTTCCTCTGTCAACTTGAAGTTAGAAATACCATTTTCTTCCGTCTGTCAAGCTGGAGTTTGAAATAGCATTTCCATTCGTTTGTCAATCTGAAGTTTGAAAGTGAATTTTCTTTTGTCTGTCACCTTTAAATAAGAAATAGCATTTTCTTTCGCCTGATAATTTGAAATTAGAAATAGCATTTTATTTCGTCTGTCAAGCTAAAGTGAGAAATAGCATTTTCTTTTCGTCTGTCAACTTGAAATTAAAAATAATATTTTCCTTCGTCTGTCAAGTTGATATAGGAAATAAAATTTTATTTCGTCTGTAAACTGGAAGTTTTAAATAGCATTTTATTTCGTCTGTCAACTTAAAGTTAGAAATAGAAAGTTAATTTTATTTTCTGTCAAGTTGAAGTTAGAAATAGCATTTTCTTTTGTCTGTCACCTTTAATCTTGAAATAACATTTTTTTCCGTCCGTTATCTTGAAGTTTGAAATAGCATTTTCTTTCGTTTTTCAACTTGAAATTAGATATAGCATTTTATTTCGTCTGATAACTTGAAATCAGAAATTAGAAATAGCATTTTCTTTCGTCTGATAACTTGAAGTTAGAAATGGTATTTTCTTTCGTTTATCGACTTGAAATTAGAAATAGCATTTTATTCCGACTGTCAAGTTTAATTTGTAAATAGCATTTTCAGCGATAAGTGTACTGTTAATATGGACGCATCTTCAGGATTATCATTACCGGTTTCTTCAAGTTAACCTCCAACTCATCGCCACTTAAGAATTTCGTCTTAGCAAGCAATTCCCATCTCGAGGCAAGAAACAAAAAGACCAAAGACTCAGCATCGACAACTCAGCCGTATGATGTCTCGGTTATTAGAATCGCATCTCTGAAGGTCGAATGAACCTTGACCTTTGCAAAGGCGGTCGTCCCCGTCCAGTGGCACGGGCGTAACTGGAAAGGGGCCTAGAAACGGGCCCACTTAATGTGATGATTAGAAAATAAAAAGGTTAACAGGTTTGCAAAGTAGGTCGCGAATTTTATTCGGGTTTATTAATCAAGGGAGACAACTGTTGTCACGTGATGGCATATGTCTCAGTAATTAATGTCACTATAAATGACTCACGACTTCTTTTGCGAATAGGGTACGGTATTGTATAATTCGAAATTTAATAAGGAAAACAAACTAATAAGGTTTTACAATGAATACAGTTTATTAAGTATTGCTAAAGGTCACCAAAGATATGGAACGGCCCTTTAAAGAGAATACTATCATTTACCTGGACAAGAGTCAAATATGACCTAAGGTGGAGCATTGTTGCTACATCTGTTGTAAAATCCGTAAAAGTACCCTTTCCTACATTGACAGGGTACAAAACCGTCTTCGAAATCTGGTGGGCGCTGACCCTTTCGCCTCCCTATTCACAGAGAAACGTTGTGTATCTGTCTCTGCTCAATCGAATCGAAACGTTTATGTTAAGTGTTCGATTGAGCTCCATTCTATGGTCTCGCCCGTAAAACGTTCAAATACTCGTCTCGCTGAATCAAGATCCAACAACGTTCCTCAATCCTTATATGTTCCCAAAACTAAGTGGAAATTCCATGAGCAGAGTTTCTTTCCTAGAATGTCCGTCTGCGGAAAGCAATGTCATTTTTTTTGCTTCTAGGCTGACTATAACATAGCCATTTTCAAGTCTAATGTGAACAAATTGTGATTGAATCGTTCATTTAGATAATTTAGTCCTAACCACCAGAACTGATCTTTTCTTTACCATTTCCCTAACAATTAATCTTTACCTTTGAGAGAACTTCGGGCCTTGATAAGTCGTGACCCTCTTAGTAAAAACGATGCAAATTATACTAGTTTAAAAGCTAACAGAGTTAGCAAGGTATTGTTTAAAGTTAAATCTAGACAACGACGACTTTTCCAGTGTTTTACGAAGATTTTTTTTCTTACGTAATCGTTATATCAAAGAAGCAGAAAACAGGAAAAATCTCGACTCAGTTTATTTTTTAACAAAAAACCTTTATATCTGGTATTTCCAACAACGGATTTTTTTTTTTAAATATTTAAGCAGTTTATTTCTTCTTCTCCAGCTGCTTATGGTGTTTCGTCTCTGCTCTGACGTCATCCATGTGTCTTGACCATGTGATTTTCCAAACACCAGCCACGTCTCGAACATGTGCTTCTCTCTTTACGACTCGAACACCAGCTTCTCCATCGCTTCTCCATATAGCCGAACACGTGTGTTCATTTATGTTGTCCGTTACTGCTATAAGCGTCAGCGGCTCTATTGCACTTTGATTAGAATGATCTTTTTAGGAGAGTATGTAAAAAAAAAACGCTGTACTTGTGCATTTTAGGTTCGAAGTACATTGTTTTTGTTTTCCTTTTTGAAGAATTCTAAAGGGAGACAATTCAAGAAGTCCTTAAAGTTTATAACTTTTAATGATTATTTAGTTGTTACTAAAGTGTAATTTTGTAAAATTTCGTTTTGATTTTTAAAGTCATACATCTTCACATAACAGCCATCATTAATTTCAGAATTTTCTTTTCCTAGAAAGTCCGTTAATTAAAATAGTTCGGTTAATAAACGTCATCCATTTGCAAAAATATTCTTTTAAGGTATCACATTTTTATGCAAATAACAATCAATCAATATTTTAATATATTCTTTTTGAAATAATAATTATTTTATAAAACCTAAAAAGTGTATTTTAATTCAATAAATATTCAGATAATATTTTATTTTGTTTTATTATTAATTAAATGTGCTTGTTTTACTTTTACCAATAAATTATATGAAACTTTAACAAGTCTTTGAATTATCTCCCCCTGGAATTCTTAAAAAATGAACACAAAAAATATTGTACTCCAAAATTAAATGCACAATGCCGAATTAATTTATAGTTTTCGAAAACAAAATCATTTTCATCAAAGGTCGCTGTTAAATACAAAAAAAAAGTCACCGCTATCCGAATTTAGCTTAAAACAAAACCTTAAATACACAAGTGCCAAGAATTCTAAAGTTATTATACGAACACCTCTAATATATCAGTTACGGCTTGATGGTACGTATTAGCGGACTAATAACAACTCAAAATGTTCAAAAGGCAAAGTATAACCTTTATATTTATTTAACAACTTACAGATTAAATAGTAAGGTAGAAAACGCTGGATGAATAATGAATAAAATGTGATGAAAATGCGTTTTTCTCTTATTTTTCCAAACTGTCATTTAGGACCTCACTCTACTTACAGACGATAATCCTACCTAGATAACGCTCTCTCCTCGGTCTTTCCATCCTCTTTGACCCTTCTGGACTATTTGTCATCAATCTTTTTTGAGGTGGAGGCGATGATGGGGCAATGGGAGGGGATGGGGGAGAGGGTAGCGAACTTATAGATATACAGCTTCAATGTTCTTGGTTCCATGTGGCGCTTCTTCGTGTTTTGCCTCTGCAGCAGTTTGTCTGGCCCGCTCATGTGGTTCGTGTGTATTAGTCTCCGCATTCAAGGGCTTTCCTTAATATTTCAGCTGTTTTCATTATTGTTATCCGCTGTATCTTTCCTCTGATTCCAATTTTTCCCGTTCTTTTTCAAAGTTTTTCGGAGTTGTTCCTTGTTCTCCAACTATTATAGGTATTATCTTGATCATCAATATCTCTTTCAGCTCAATTTGAAGTGGCAATAAGCCTCCCCAGGGTCACAGTTCTCTTCGCACATCGAGCGGATGTCTCATCAGTTCCTCGGTCTTTCCTTCATCCTTGACTCTACTTGGCTATTTGGTCTCACTTTTTTTTTGGGGGGGGGAGCAGTTATATGGTAATGGGGGATAGGTGTGGGGGTTAGAGAACTTATAGATATGCAATTTTAGTTCTTGGTTCCGTGTAGCGCTTCATGTTTTGTCTATGCAGCAGTTTGTCTGGCCCGCGCTTATTATTATTATTATTATTATTATTATTATTATTATTATTATTATTATTATTATTATTATTATTTATTTATCTATTTAAGAAATCTCAACTGTTTACTATTCTGAACTTTACTCCTTGTTTGTTTTTATGTTGTTGTCTGTTTTACGGATCGCGGGGATATTTTATATTAGGCTTGATTAGACAATTGCTTTTTAGGACAGGCCTTTATGTATTCAGATTAGCAATGAGCAAGGTTATCATACGTAAGATTACGCAGACATCCATTATAATGTTATCAACAAGTAACATTATTACGTTAACAGTTTCTAAAAAAAAAAAACTATAATAAATGCGTATAATTCTCAATTACGCATGAAAAACGATGGACAGAGGTAAGACCTTGATACGAAAAGAATAAACAACGATATACACCCATGCATTTATGAATAAACTAAACGGACGGCAATTATTTGACAAATTAGCATTCAAGAAATAAAGGAAGACGCTTGTTAATTATAGATTTGTCTAGACACACTTGCCTTAATTATTTAAAGCCAGATCATAAAGGTAATGTAATGCCGATAGATAAAAAGTGAAAAGAATAACATGTCTACACCTGAAATGGAAGTCTTTCATCAAATCTGTTCTGAGGTCGCTGGAAACAAAATTAGATCATTTCATCGCTCCATAAAGTACGCTTGGTAAAAGCTTTAAAAGTGTATCTTAGGTAGTTTCTGACCTGACACATGCTCATACATAGAAACACCACATTTATTTTTTACTGTAGACTAAGCAGTGCTATCTGGCGTTGGCCGAGACAAAAAAATGTAACATATTTCTATTAAAGTCTCTCTCTCTCTCTCCCTCTCTCTCTCTCTCTCTCTCTCTCTTCATCCGTCTTCCTATCTTACTCTCTTTATCACATTTTTCCTCTCCCTCCTCAATTCCATCTTTTTCTCCGCCTAGCATATTCTGTGTAACGGTGTCCGGTAAGAAACAAAACTGGAGATGCACACAGGCAACACTTATCGACACACGAAATAAAAATAATAGCCAGAATGATTACTTAAAGTTAATAAACATTGCATATGTTCTTTAACGAGGTTTTAGTATGGGGGTGCCAGCCTACCTTAGGGTTAGTGAAAAAGTAATATTTTTTCACGATTTTTTCAGCAGAAATTCACCTCACAGACATAGTTGAATGATCGCCACGAAATCTACTGTTAGTTTCGTGTATCAATAAGACTGGCCCATCGCAATTAAATTAGTAAATATTTTTTACAAATGATTTCGCTGCATTAAAAGTGTACAGATCGGTAGAAAATTTGTTTAATGAAAATTAATTGCCGTTTTTATTTTGTTCTTGATTATTAACAATTCTGGACTTTTACTATTTTTTTTTATTACAACAGCATATTCTTTTCATTATTTTGACTCTCGAGTGTGTATCCGTTGATATCTTATATGCTTTTATATAGAGTGATGTGGTTTTCGGTCAATTAACTGTGTCTAACTGTGTCGGATATATACTCGAGAGTCAAAACAATGATAAGAATATGCTGTTGTCATAGCCCTATTTATTACTTGCTAAAGAGAATGGAATTCAATCATGGTATTGCGTATTTACATAAAATATTGCTTCCCTTGTGTTTCTGTGTTCTACATAAACTCATACTGGCATCCCTCTCTTATTCCACGATGAATTCAATAGTGGCGTTTATTTTTCATTTTCGTACCGCATGAAATGAAGGTGGCATCGATCTAGAAAGAATTCGGTATCGTCTCTCCAAAATAGCACATAATAACACTGAAAAAGTGATGAAACCTAGCCTAGTTTACCCTTACAGAATAATGTTTTCTAAAATTTACATAAATTATTGATCCTGTGCAAAGCTCATCAAGAATATACCAACGTTGCGGGTCTTTGTTTTGTATTTTTTATTTAGACATACAAACATACAAACACACAGACAACTGTCGTTTATATAATAGAAGACGAGGATAATGTATTTCGGGTATTGATAGATTTTAAAGATTTTTTTCTCACATCAAACAATGCAATTGCCACAGTAGTGTAATCGGCTACTGTGATAAAGACTAGATTTTGAGGAAGGGAAGGCAATAATACATTTTTTTTTCGAATTATATTTAACATTTTATGCATATTTGTACGGTCGGGGAGTAACGGTTGAATTCCAAAAGTAAGCGTTCCGAAAATAAAAAAAGAAACAATTAGAGTCAAACACCCTCCGACATTTAAGAACGTCTTACGGAGGTTACGTGTAAGTTTACTTTTTTAAAATCACATTTTCATCCCAAACATGGCAAAGTGCCACTTTCATGGAGGATGGCTACTATTAGGGACATAAGTTGTAGGAATACTATGTAGATATTTGAACAGCAAGATGTATGATCACATTACACTTGAACTTCTGCATATCAGTACAGTTGGAGAAGCAGTATCCCGGAAGGGAGTCCCAAAGTCTAGTAGTTCTGCGGAAGAAACTATTGAAATAAAAGGCTTTCTTACACCTAGTGATCTCTACTGTGTATAGGGGGGACTTGCTTGTCGGGTTTGTCGAGAGTATTTACGTCGAAGGGGTACAAGGGCTTGTAGTTCGTCGGAGCATTCACCATTAAAATACTTGTAAAACAGGAAGAGGGATGCAACATTTTGTCGATGGGGCCGAGGTTGAAGCTTAGATGACACAGTTCAGGACCTATCAGGTTAGCGGCTCTCTTTTGAAATGCTTCGAAACCCCAAGTAATATCAAAAGCGTCTTCAGCGACTTCTTCGCCACCAGAACGCAAGATTTTTACGTTATATATATTAGTGATGGAACGATTCCAATATTTTTTCTGATTCCAATACAATTGCCGATTCCGCATTAATTCCCGATTCCGATACAATTACCGATTACGATTACGATTCTTTATAAATCTATAAACATTAAACTATAAAGTTGTTATTATTTCCAATTACTGTAAAAACACATAAATGTGGTTTCTTAGGCAAAAACACACTTGTGGGAGTATGATCTATAGGTGTTAGTTTATTGGTCGTTTGAAATCAATAAATATTTATGATTTATTAGTTCTATAAGTGGAAGATTTTGTTTTAATCACAATCAAAAAAAAAAAAAAAGAAAGGACTCGTTTTTGGCATCGGAAAATAAGCACAATTATTTTCGAATTTGATACCAATTCTGATATCGCCAAAAGTCCCGATTTTGCCGATTTCGATTAAGCGTTCCAACACACGCGTGTGCGCGCATATATATATATATATATATATATATATATATATATATTGGTAGTCATCAACATACAGTCCTGTTTCGTTGTATCACAACTCATCAGTGCTGCTAGACTAGCAACTCTCCCAAGCCAAGGAACGAACCTAGAACCGTCGTGTTGACAGTCGGCAGTTCTACCCCTCGACCACGGAAGCGATGGGCGCAAATGATCTGTCCGAATGCCTATTTAAACAAATATCCGTCCGCTACATGTAAAGTGCTCAACCCGTTTTTTTGTAAACAAACCGCGAGCTTCGAATTTTTCAGCCAAATTAAGTAGCGAGAGAGATTATTTACGACAGTGCTCTACCCAAAGAGGGAGGCTTTAAAATATATTTGTAGTCATCGACATACAGTCCCGTTTCGTTGTATCACAACTCATCAGTGCCGCTAGACTAACACTTCTCCCAAGCCAAAGATCGAACCTAGAACCGTCGTGTTGACAGTCAGCAGTTCTATATATATAAAGCTGAATGTTGTGTGTGTGTGTGTCACGAATAGGCTCCTATATGGTTGACCTTTTTAAAAAACTGATTACATGTAATGATAGAAGATGTATCGAAACACAGAAATGGGTATGTTTGATCTGGCAGAACGGTGGTTCATTAAAATTGTGGGGTCTGAGTTCGCGCCTGGTCCACAAAGTATGGAAATAAAAAAAATGTTAAATTAAAAAAATAACGTTTACAAGTGTTTTTGATATAGATGTACATAAGAATACTTTGATAAGTATGTTTTAACTTACATAGGGATGGTATAATAAAATTGTGGGGTCTGTGTTCGCGCCTGGCTTCCATAGAATGGAAACAGACACAAACTTTAATAAAGACTTTTCATATCTATCTGCGTAAGTATACTTTGATAATTATGTTTCAGTTTGAAGAAATATGGTATAATAAAATTATGGGGTGTTCGTTCGCACCTGACCTCCATAGAATGGAAATATATCACAAAGTTTAACAAGGTTTTTTTTTTTACTATAGATCCACAGAATATTTTGATAAATGTTTCAGTGTGAACAGGTATGGTATAATAAATTATGGGGTTTATGTATTTTATTTTTACTTTCATCATATTTTGCTTTGGTTTTGATACCCCCCCCCAAATTCGAAACTATCTCTTTACAACCCTTCCTTTTCATAACCTATCATACTATCATAAATCAGAGTCCATTTTCTGTAGTCTGTTTTTGAACCCAGTCAACGGCGAGTACTTTTTCTAGTGTATATAAATATATATATATATATATATATACTAAACTACCGGTGACCCGTTGGGTCAGTAAGTTATATTAGCTATGGAATTAATGTATGAGCTTGTTACGTAAAGAAAATAGTTTTCTGTGACATAACAGAAACATTTCCATGAAAGTATATTAAAATAAAAAAGAATATAGATAGATTTCTATGAGTCGTTCTGTTTATAATTGTTTATTTAAAAAAAAAACTTACTGCCATTGAATTATATGTGGTTTGCCATACTTATAGGTAAATGTGGACTGAACAGATACCATAATACTTAAAGTTAAATTCAAATTTTGATATATCTTTTTATTTAAACGCGAAAAAAAATGGGACTGAAAACGTACACAGTAAAACAATTCGTTTTATTGTCGCGTTGATTATTTGTAACGCAAATAAAAAACATATTTTCGGGTTATTTATTTATGTTGGTAGTGTAGAAGAAAATGTATGAATGTTTTTTAAGAAAGGTGTATTAAGAAATGGAGAATAAATTTAAAAAAGGAAGGCGGTTGGAAAATCGCTGTTGTAAATTGTTCTTATGGTTGTCAACGGGTCAAAGTTGATTTATTTGTTAGAAAATAGCGGCAGCATAGTTGTAATACAGAATAGTTGCAAAACATCCCGACACTTCCCATATTAAATAATAATTTATAAATAATAACATCTATATTTCAGTGCGCCGGTAAAATTCTGCAAAAGTGGCGATTTGTTCTTATTGCTTTACGCTATTATGGGTGTATGTTTATGTATGCCAAACCGGAAGTCGTAAACCGGATGTGTGGTTACAAAACCCGTTACAAGGTCATTTGAGTTTTATAATAATAATAATAATAATATATATATATATATATATATATATATATATATATATATGTCATCGACATACAGTCCTGTTTCGTTGTATCACAACTCATCAGTGCCGCTAGACTAGCATCTCTCCCAAGCCAAGGATTGAACCTAGAACCGTCGTGTTGACAGTCGGCACTTCTCCCACTCAACCTTGGAATCGACGCCCGTAAATAACTCGTCGAAATGTTTGTTTAAATAGACACCCGCCGCCACCATATATATATATGTGTACGCATATATATATATATATATATATATATATATATATATATATATGTATATGTGTGTGTGTGTGTGTGTGTGTGTGTGTGTGTGTGTGTGTGTGTGTGTGTGTGTGTGTGTATATATATATATATATAAGAGACATTGCAGAAGTAATGCTACCTACATTACATCTTGCCCTAATGGACCAGAGGGAATTGCCAATTGCATTGTCATGATGACTGAAATTATGCGGTCATGACGTGAAAGGTCCATTTCTCTGTTGTGTCGGTTGTGTGTAAAGTAACCCTGCTATGGGGAATCAGAGATATGTGATTGAATTTTTCAACGTAGAAAAAATTGAGCCAATCAATATTCACTGCCGCTTGTTGAATGTTTACGAAGCCATTGCAGTTGATATCAACACAGTAAGGAGATGGGTTTGTCGATTTAAAAATGACGACTAAGATTTTTATGAAAATACACGTTTCGAGCTTTTACGACCGAGTCACCATGAGAAACTTTATATTTGGGTTTTAGCCGGGGAAAATCAGTGCAAAAGTGTGAAAATTTAAAAAAAAATAAATTTGCCAGGTGAAGGTCGAACGACAGATTACGAATGTGCATGCGTAACGTAATAGCTATTTATTCATGTTTGAATTTTTAGCCTTGCAGCAAACCTGTAGTCATAGCTCAGTAAATCTTATGGATAAACATTTGTCACCATGGCTAGATGACCTGCTATTGTCAAGTCACTTTCAGATGGTTTTCTATGTAGGAAAATGTACCCTCTCATTTTGCTAGGGCGACTGCCGCCTTCCTTGAATCTATAGGATTCTTTGGAAAAATCCTCAAGAGTTGGCCACTGTGTTCTCTGGATTTTAACCCCATTGGTCAATATTGAAAAGACGTGCTTATGAGGGAGGAGATCAATTTACTTCGAAGGATGCCCTGTGGAGGAAAGTAGTTGATGTCGCCAGAACCATACCTGCTTTTCAGAGCAAACAATTGACTTCCTCGGTGGACAAAACGTTGTTTAAAGTTATTTAAAAAAATGATGGACATTGCGATAAATAATTCATTTATTTGAAGCTTAGCAACTAGAATGTGCTTTTGTTTATTATTCTTTAACAGAAAAATATTATAAAAAATAAAGTTTTCATGAACAAACATTGTATTTTTGCCTAAACACAACATTTTAAGAGTCCTGCCATGAAGCGATAGACAGTGGAAATTCCTCGATAAAGAAGAAAACGTCTTAACTTTGTGAATATTGCATGAATTTGAATAAAATATTGGGGAATAACTAAACTTAAAGCAGTCATTTGATTATAGAATTTTTATTTTTTTGTTACATATATTTAGTGAAATATTGATAATCTATTTATCTGCAATAAGGCGATTGACGCAGGTTATATTGGGTTCAATATTATATAATAAATACGAAATCTGCATAAATCAAAATATGATATTTAAGCGTATCTAACGACAGGCCAATGTCGGGCAGCCTGCTTATATATATATATATATATATATATATATATATATATATATATATATATATATATATATATATATATATATATATATATATATATATATATATATATATATATAATTATATATATATATGATGAAAATAATTGAAATAGTATTTTATTTCTCTCTCTCTCTCTCTCTCTCTCTCTCTCTATATATATATATATATATATATATATATATAAAAGAGAACGTGTTTGTGCGTGTGTCTGTGTGTGTAAATTTTCCTACTCTGTCAATTTTTAGTCTACAGACTCGAAATTTGATATACAGGGTACTGAGATTTGGGAAAGTCTTTGTAGTCCGTTTTCCGCCAGAAATATGGCTGTTAAGGGGTCAAAGTTTAACGATTTGACCTTTGAGAACTCTTCCAAACTCCTCCGTCAATTTTGGGTCTAAACACTTGAAATTTTAGATACCAACTTACCAACTGTATTTGAGCCGAAAACAATAAATTTTAAGGGGTCATAATAGGGGTCAAAGTTTTAAAAAAAATGGCCGCTTTTTTATGCTCAACATACACCTCCAAACACCCAGGCAACGCCGGGCTGAAATGCTAGTATATATATATATATATATATATATATATATATATATATATATATATATATATATATATAAAGAAAAAGCGAGGGAGATAGATGATAGATAGATAGATGGATAGAGAGAGAGAGAGATAGAGAGAGAGAGAGAGAGACAGACAGACAGACAGACAGAGACAGAGAGATGGAGCAAGAGTGAAAATGGAATGAATGAGATGGATAGAAATAATTAATTGTAATAACCTGTACTAAAGTTACAAGTTCAAATTAAACCTATTATTATTTATTATTATTTATTATAATTAACCTCTAAAAGGACACGATCTTAAATCAGTTCTATTTCGATTTTCAGAAGTTGTTTTATCGGGTGTGCGAGTGAGACTCTTTCTTTGTATCATCCTTGAAATCAATGAATACGCAATCAAGTGATCAATATCATTATTTGTTCCTTTGTTGTTGACCGGCCGAAGCGTTTCTCTTTGATGTCCCCTTCTTCTCGCACGATGAAGCTAGGTTGTCTTTTCATCGACGACGTCGCAGACGCTACTGACATTTGACATTCCGTAAGTGTCACAACTTGGGAGACAGACTGCTCTCTGCGCAGAGAGCACAAAGATTTGTTATATATAAACACACACACTAACACACACAAACACACACACACACACTCATATATATATATATGTAAGAATATATATATATATATATAAACACACACATATATATATATATACATATATATACACATATATATATACATATATATGTATATATATATATATATATATATATATATATATATATATATATATATATATATATATATACAAAAGAGGAGAAAAGGAAGACTCATTCAAAATGAAGTCTTTCTGTGAGTAGATACATATAATATGGCCTTTAAGCGCTGAAGCAGTTTGTTTGCTTTGGAGAGATCATAAAATAGAATGAATAACGTCAGCCCTTTTGTTTTCTCTACAAGGATCAAAAATGGATGCATCATCATCATCATCATCATCATCATCATGTCGCATGAATCCGAAGATTTTATTATTAACGTTGGTTTCCTAGATATTTTCTAGTAAAAATTCTCTCTTTCTAAAAAAAAAAAAAAGATTACGAGAGGGATCACGTGCAGTTTGCCAACATCCTAAGTGAAAGTGATTTTCGTGGAACGAACTGTATTCGAACTTGGGATATATATATATATATATATATATATATATATATATATATATATATATATATATATATATATATATATATATATATATATATAGTGATTTAATGAAATTTAAAAAAAAAACTTTATTCAAATCAAGGAGTTTTTATTATTCCAAGAAAGACAAAGAATACTTTAGAAATTTTAACTCCTTATCCTATAAGGTTTCGATGCCTACCATCTCTTCAGAGGAGAAAATATCAGCAAATAGATATAATGATATTCACCCTATTTGCTAAAGTCAGTTAGACATAGCAAATCATAATCAAAAATTTATTAAATAGAAGTCACATAGCAGTGGAAATTGAAGAAAAGGATATAAATGCTTAGTTCCAAATTGCGCGGTAAAATCCAAGGTAACTTTCCTTTAAATCAGTGAGGTAATGAGATCCAAACTGTATATTGTGTAATCCACATCATAGAGTAGAAATCCAAGTTGAGCAAATCTCTGGAGTAATTCTTCTTTATGGGCCGGTGAAAAAATTTTTATGCTCTGGTTGGAACTTTTTATTAAATACCTTAGTATTACTAGGATTAAACGTTAGTGAGATAGAATAGGTAGAAAGGAGTAGTGGAGGGAAGAGAAATTTAAAATGGATGGGGGGGGGGAGATAAGATATATATATATATATATATATATATATATATGAACAAATGATTAATAAAACATGTTGAAAAACATCTTTTAAAAGAGTTAAAAACATATTTAATTTTAAAAAAGGAAACACAAGATAAGTGGATAGTCCTTAATCCGCGGAGTTTCGAAGAAATACTCTCCTTCCCATCAGAGGGCAGGAATTAGCAAAATGCAGGATCGGATTTTGCATATAAAAGTATTTAATGAAACTACAAGTAAGTCACAGATCTTACTTGGTAAAAAAAAGGGTGAGGTAAGGGGAACAGGAGGCAAAAGAAAAATAATAAAAAGATTTCACATGAATAAATTTTTACCCTTCACCGGACTGTCCATTCATGTGAAATCTTTTTATTATTTTTCTTTTGCCTCCTGTTCCCCTTACCTCACCCTAGAGTCGGGTTATACTAATACTCACAAGGATGATACATTATTGAGTATTACGCGTCCATATGTGTGGATCGGGAAATTACTTTGCAATGTGGAATGTTTCACACTAATTATAAAGCTCGTTAATTGATAAGCTGCATATTAGTTTGGAATAGTATTCTAACAATATCCCAGAAGTGCCAATTATGTGTTAGTATTTTAAATTGTAGTATGTTAATGTGTGCTCTATCCTGTATATTGAGCAATTCCTATTTATATGGGGTCATATATAAAATATTACGATCTGTAATATTCTGTAAATCTTATAATAACAGGTTTCCATACCAGCTAATTCTTAGATAAATCTATTCAGAAGAAGTGTACATATATATATATATATATATATATATATATATATATATATATATATATATATATATATATAATGATTGGGACGATTAATCGGAATCAGAATCGAGAATCAGAAAAATCAGAACTCTTGGTGATATCGGAATCAGTATCGGAATCGGAAAAATGGGTGCTTATTTTCCGATGCCAAAAACAGATCCGTTATTAATCTCTTTTTTATTTGATTTTGTTTGAAACAAAAATCTTCTACTGCTGGGAGAAACAATAAAATAAAAAAAAGATTTATTAATTTTAAGCTACCAGTAAAACTAAAACCTATAAATCACCCTCTCAAGTGTGAGTTTTTACGTTTCGTGAAAATATAGCACATTTAACACTTGCTCTTACTGTAATCCTGACAAAATAACAAGTTTCTAGTAAAATATTTAGAGATTTATAAGGAATCGGAATCGGTTATTTTATCGGAAGCGGGAACCATATTGGAATCGTCCCACCACTAATATATATATATATATATATATATATATATATATATATATATATATATATATATATATATATATATATATATAATGCAACGCTCATTGTTTGTTTATAATCAAGCGGTTAAAGCACTATAAAAGTGGTGGACAAATGTTTTTTTAACTAGACAATTGGCGAGATAATGTACGGGGCACCTCTCCCGTAGGTAGATCAGTAGAACTGCTGACTATCAACGCGATGGTCCTAGCTTTAATCCACGGCTTGGGAGAGGTGCTAGTCTAGCGACACTGAGGAGTTGTGATACAACGAAGCAGCACTGTATGTCAATGACTACACACACACACACACACACACACACACACACACATATATATATATATATATATATATATATATATATATATATATATATATATATATATATATATATATAATAGCAGGAAGACCCTACGTTGCCCAGGATTGAATGATGATGAACGAATGTTTCACACTCCCATATTTTTATTGTAATCGAAAATCGATCAAATCACCCATTTTTCAATCAAATCGGTTTATTGCCTGTTTTAGTTACTGACCCATAACAGTGTAGTGGGATGAAGCTTTACGTGCCTGTTCGCAGTGATTTAATCCACTATACATCGTAGTCTACATTGCACTGTAAAGAACTTACTGTTTATTTTATGAAATTATATATATATATATATATATATATATATATATATATATATATATAGGCTTGAATTAAAGTTTAATATGCAAAAGTCAAATATCATGCTCCAATTGTGTTTTAAACAGAAACATTCTTTTCTCGCCTGTCATATCAAAGAACCTACTGTTGACGTTATATCTCGGGCCTTTTTGGCTTGTGTTGTCATAAAACTTCTCAAAGGTACTCGTGATGTTAGGCTGTGTAAGGTGTTAACTTCGGTCAAAATCGCCTGTTCCTTCTTTCATCGGATTATTTCGATTATCGATGCTTATCGAAGACATTCCAATACAAAACGTATTCAAGAACAGTGCCAGACAAAGTACATTCGTGTGAAATTTTATAAAAATCAGCCCAGACATTCTCGCGTACATATAGAACAAACTCACTCACGCGCACACACACGCAGTTCCTTTTATATATTAGTAGAGATAGATATATATCTGTGTGTGTGTGGGTGTGTGTGTGGGGGGGGGTGTATTTGCATATACCTATGAAGTAAACAAGTCAGGCCCTCTAGGCCATTAGGGTCGTATTGTATGGCTTGAAGCTGTCTTTGTCATGGAAGTTATTGTCGGGTTATTTGAAGCAAATACCTCGTGGACGGACATTTTCTTTTGTGATGAAAGGAAAAAAAAATTCTGCGAATACGATAGGATTGCGTAGACAATTAAGCTGAACTTTAATAAAAACAGAAATCGATATTTACTAAGTCATAGCCTCAGAAGTTATCGAAAGTCGACAATAATAAATATTTTACTATGTTTGTTTGGATTAGTAAATAATATTAAGTGTCTAGACAATTTTGAAGTACTCGACTATACTACAGTTCTAGGAAAAAAACTTCGTTCATGGAACTTGCGTTAATATTTAGGCACAGGGAGTGGAGGACATTATTGATTATGCTTGTAGACGAACGAGTGTTGTGTTTTTTTAAATGTCTAACCACGAAGAAAAGCTGTGATACGGCGAAACAATCGTCTTGGGAATTACGACACACACACACACACAATTATATATAAATGGGTTGTTCAAAACGTAAAGTATTCTATTTTTTAATTCAAAAGTTGAAGCGCTGCGAAGATGGGAGGGGTACCATTTAAACGAACAACCTTTTGTGCGACAAGATTTATTATTCTGCATCGTCATAACCTTTCTCAATTCACTTTTGCCAAGAATTCAATGACACTTTTCTACTTCTTACGCACCTCCATGACATATATTGCTTCCTTAGACTCTCACACTCTCAATATCTGCAACAAAGACATAAAATTTTCTGCTCACGAATGCACAAGTTCAATTATCCAACAGTCATATCTGATCCATTCAGGCGGAAAGAATCAGGGAGCTGAAAATGTTTTACTGTGTTTATTTGGATTAGTTAATAATTTCCAGTGTCTAGACATTGGTGAAATAGTCAGTAGTTTTAGGAAAGAAACTTTGTCAATGGAATTTGCGTTAATATTTAGGCACAGATATGGAGTGGAGAAAATTATTGATAATGCTTGTAGCTGGACGATTGCTTTTTTGTTAAGTTTTGCAATAGAGTGATGCGCAGTTACGCAATTTAATTAATTAAATAAACGTATTTCTGCTTGCTAGCTTACATAATTGAACATAATTTATTTTTGTTCTCCCATGGAACTCAATGGGAGTTTACGTTAAGAATTTGAGGAAAAAAATCAACGACGCCTTATTTATTTTATTTTTAAGGGGTGCATCTCTGTCGGGGGCACCCGCTTAATGGAAATGTTTACAAAACATATTAACAATCATCTCACGTTACTCACCATGTTTCCTGAAATATGTATCCCATACTTCATATTGATAAATTCATTCATCACTGAAACTGTCAGTTGCGTGTATAATATTGACAGTTCAAGGCACGCGCTCTGGTTCAGTAACATTGTTATCTTCTATAATAATAAAGTAATCTTGCTATGTTCACTTCTCTCAAGGTTTATGAAATAGATCATACGCCCAAAATCACATAAATTTATAAGTTTTTTTTTATTAATATACTTTGTTTTAAGATTTTTGAAGATTAGCAGTAAATCGTAGATATTATTGATCTCTGTTTTTAGAGAAGCTGTAAAAGGGTGTAGGTAATCAGTGATGAATTTTCCATGAGGGTGTGCTGAATAACGGTATTATTAGAAATAATATTCTTTACACAGGAGGGGAAGATGCTGTTAAAAATTGATAGACAAAAATACCGTAAAAACTGAATTTAACTTGAAAATTTTACAAAAGGACTAGCACAACGCGTAAACTGCACAAGTACCAAAATATACGAGGAAAATTTTAAGATTTTCCCACAAATATTATCTTCTTAATTTATCTATGTACTCCTCTCTCTCTCTCTCTCTTTATATCTATCTATCTATCTATCTATCTATCTATATATATATATATTTATATATATATATATATATATATATATATATATATATATTTTAAAAAAAATCAAGGAACTTTGCCCCAAGGAAACACACCAACCCCTCTTGGAACTCTGGGATTCTGAATGCAAAAAAAAGGAAGAAAGATCTAGGGAAATCATTGGATGGAAAATAACCTGGCTTAAAAACCTGCCGGAAAAAGAAAGAAGTAAACAATCGACAGGCACATACAAGGACAACCAGGAACAGAACACTCTTACACGATATCTGCAAACACAGAGATCACATAACAAAGGTAAGAAACGAAACATACACCATACACAAACACATCCACACAACAGATACAACTACACACAAAGAAGCAACCACAATATATCCACGTAATACACAAATTTCCAACAACTGACCCAGCCAAAACGCACACTAATAACACCTCAAAATTGCACAAGAACCCACGCCCTTAACAAACACAACACACCAGACAACATACCATACAATACATCTCCACAAAATACCCACTTATATACAATCCTAAGCAATACAAACAAAACTATTACCACCCAATTCAGCAAACACAATCAAAAATCCATTCCCACAGACACCACATCGCTAACACAAACAACGAAAGAATACCTTTACTAAACAACCCCTACCAAAACATCCCCACAATGCAACACAACTACCAGAGACATCACATAATTCAAAACACTATCTACAACTCTCACCCCTAATATCCCACACAAAGAAACAAACCCCTAAGGCACCTCCCCCATCAACGGGAACAATTAGAATATCCCATGCAACACCAATCCCAACAAACAGACCTTCCCTACAAGAAACCCCGACAACACAACCCTATACAACAATGCATGTATCCTCAACAGCAACACCAATTCCAACTGAAACACAACTATCCAACACAAACAACATATAATGACAACCCATTCAATCATTTATGACTGAACCCTCACAATAATGTACACAACACTCATTTTACAAGGAGACATCACATCACCCTACAACACACCACTCCTCGAAACAAAGAAAACAAACAACCCCCACCATTTTTTAGGAAACCCCCAGAGAACAACAATTCCAGGTTAGAAAAAATTAGACCCAAAATCATCAATTTATCCACATACTCCTTATCAAAGAACGAAATGGAAATACTGAAGCTGGGCCTCAAATTCTGCCCCACCCCTAAAAGCAATATAGCGGAACTAAAAAAGGACCTTAAAGAATTCGAACGGAAATTTAGACTAATAGAAACACTAGATAACAAAGGGGACAAAGTGGATTCTTTAGTAAAAAAACAAATCAACATATTTCCCATAATAAACAGAACAACACAAAAGAACTAAACAGCTACTTCGAAAATCTCTGGAACCTTAACCTCCAAAAAAAAGACAAAACCGCAAGCAACCTCACACATAAGCAAAAACAAGCACTCGAAAAGATCCGTAATAATAATGACATAATAATAAAAGAAGCAGACAAAGGCAGTGCCGTAGTAATCATGGACAAAACGTATTATGAAACAAACATTACAGAATTACTGGATGACAAACACTACTATAAACCCATTAGTACCAACATAGATAACACCACCATCTCAAAAAATCACAAAACTTTGTACAACACACAACAAACTATTAAAAAAGAAAGAAAAGTACTTCCTCACAAATTTCATTACAAAGACCAACAACTTCTACGGACTGCCTAAAATACACAAATCTGGCGTAATAAAACTTGCCATCAATACACAAAACTCATAATATATTAGCGCTCCAAACCCTAATGACCTTACATTTAGACCCATTGTAGCAGGACCAGCCTGTCCGACAAGCAGACTTAGCAACTTAATAGACATCTTATTACAACCTTTCACAGATCAAGTTAAGAGCTACATAAGGGACGACATCCATTTTCTTACTACCTTACCACATACAGTAGAAAACGGGACACTATTAGTTACATTTGACGTTAGTAGTTTATATAGTAATATACCTCATGAATTAGGAAAAGAAGCAATAATATTTTGGATCAACAGACACGCACAAACACTACATCCTAGATTCACAAAGCAATTCATTATCGATAGTATAGACATAATTCTAAATAATAATTCCTTCGAATTCAACAATGCCAACTACATCCAAACACTAGGTACAGCAATGAGAACGAAAATGGCACCGACTTACGCAACCCTTACATTAACCTACCTAGAAGAAACCTTATATGAAAAGGTAGAACAAAAATTTGGCCACAACACTAAAAAACTGTTTGTAGAATCATGGAAAAGGTACTTAGATGACTGCTTCATCCTATGGAAACCCACATGGGGGGGACATCACAGACTTACACACCATACTCCAGAACCTACACCCAAAAATTAAATTCACCATAGAACAAAGCTCTACAGAATTACCTTTCCTAGATATAATGATAAAGATTAAAGACATACCATTATCACAGACATTTACCGCAAACCTACAGACACCCAACAATACCTACACTTTAAAAGTCACCACCCTAAAAGCTGCATAAAATCAATTCCCTACACTCTAGCATGTAGAATCTGCACCATAATCCCGGACAATAACCTTCGAAAAATCCGACTCAAGGAACTACGAATGAATTTAAGAAAAAGAAAATGCCCATCACAACTTATAGACAAAGGGATCCAACTTGCGACAAATATACCAGTAGAAGATTTGAGAACCCCTAAAGAACGAAACAAAGAACAAATCCTAACATACGTCTCCACACACAACACAAACAACCCAGAGCTTTTCACAGAGATAACGAAAAACCTCGTCCTACTTAACCAGAATAGGAAACTAAACAACTTCCTTAAAACAACAAAAATAATAAAAAGCAAACGCCAACCCAAAAACCTAAAACGCATTCTTACCTCATCCAAACTCAATCAAGACGCAACAAAAGGAGTCACAAAATGTAACAAACAACGATGTGGAGTCTGCAACATAATATTAGAGGGAAACACATACACATTTACGAACCCCATACAAACATTCAAAATTAAAAAAAAAACCTAGATTGCACCTCAAAAAACGTGATCTATGTAATAAAATGTCCAGCATGCGATAAATCCTACATAGGCGCTACAAAAAAACCCTTAGTAATAGAGTAGCCCTACACCGATCCAACATCAAAATCGCGGAAAATAGACACCTGCATGTATCACAACATATACACACATGCAGTGGAGGCAGATTCGAGATAATGCCCATCTTCCAAACTGACAACTACTTCTACTTGCTAACATAAGAAAAAAAACTTCATAGCAAAGTTTAACCCCACTTTAAACATCTCTCCATAATTATACACATAAATAGGCAAAACACAAAATACACTTACACGCATGCATACTGGGGTAAATGTGCACCCTCACACACGAAACAAAAGAACCACAATAAAGCACGCGCACACTTTCACGGGTGCGCGCGTCCATACCCAGTACAGTACCATTTATCTAAACTAAACAAACAATTAGAAATTATACGTATGTATGTGTATGTGCGCACATGTGTGCATGTATATATGTGTGTGTATGTGAGTGTATACATATGATTGTGTATGCGTGTGTGTATATACATATATCATCTGTTATCTATGCTCCATCTTGTTTGTGTGTGTACGTGCACTTATGTTTGGGTGACCGAATACATGTATGCATATGTGCTTGGATTAGAAAAGAAAGAAAACTTCAACCAATATATACATAAGGTGGGATGTATGAATATGTATGTGTATGTGTGATTGTGGGTGCATGTGTCCATATATATATGGGTGGATGAATGTATACGCATCTGTATGTGTGTGTATATATATACATATGTATGCATATGTATGAGTGGGTAAATGTGTTCGCGTGGATATGGATATACGCGTATGTGTGAGCCCCTGCATATAGCTCTCTATGTGTGTGCATGTGTGTGTATGTGTATGTGCCTACATAGTATGTGGATGTTTGTGAGTGAGTACGCACATACATGTATGCATATATATGTGTATGTACGTGTATATGTGTGTATATGTATCTTCTCCTACCTATTCTCCATCTTACTTGTGTGTGTGTGTGTGTGCGCGCGTGTACTAATGTCTGAATGATTAAGCGCATATATACATGCGGGTTTTGGTTGGGAAAAAATAAAAATAAATAAATAAATAAATAAAATAAAATAAAATAAAAAATAAAAATAATTAACCAATATGTGCCTGACGTGTTAGTGTTGGATTTGTGTGTGTGAGTGTGTAGGTGGGTATGTATATATGTATGCTCCTACATATATTTCTATGTATATGCGTGTGTGTACGTGTGTGTGCCTACGTGCGTGTGCATGTGTACATGTACATGTATGTATATGTATGCGTGTGTGATTGTGTGTGAGAAAGTCTTTAAAAAACCCTAAAAACATAAAAACCTTCACCAAATGGACCTCTTTGAATCTAACTTTGACCGGACACTTTGAACACTTACGGTTGGAGACAGAATGTCTGAGACCACACATCACTCTGAAAAACACATTTAGTATCAGTGGAGGTAAAAATAACTTTTCAAACTCCCATTTTAAAGAAAAACTTATTACGAAAACATCTGAAGAGAGCACACCCCAAGCTCGAAACGCGTTATAAAAATATTTTAAAATAAAAATATGATGAAAAACTTTAAAAAAAAACCCACAATTGTTGATGGCTACACTCTTTTAAATATATAAATATATATATATATATATATATATATATATATATATACACGAGCAAACAGTTAATAAAACATGTTAAAAATACACTTTGAAATGAGTTAAAACATATTTAATCTGAAAAAGAAAGACTAGGTAAGTGGATAGTCCTTAATCTGCGGAGTTTCGAAGAAATACTTTCCTTCTTATCAGAGGGTACGAATTAGCAAAATGCGGCATCGGATTTTGCATGCAGAAGTATTTGATGAAACAAGTAAGTCAAAGATCTTACTTGAAAACAAAAAAAGTGAAGCAGAGGGAATATGGCGAAGAAAAAGGTGATAACACACGAATGGATAGTCTGGTGGAAGATAAATAATCCAGTGACGATAAAATCCAAATGTATAACTTCAAGAAAGTTAAAAGAATTTCCATTTGCACATTGTAACATCCAAGGAAATCCCGTAATTGGAAGAAGATGGTCCATAATAATCCAAAGGCAGACATCCATGGAATAATTCACAAAAATGTGTACAAGGAAAAGATTCCAATAATATTAATGAAAGAAAAATAAGATATGCTTTTCACTCTACTTCCGAGACATAAATATAAATAAGAAAGATCAGGGAAGAAAAAGAGGAGAGAGAAAAATATTATTATTATTATTATTATTATTATTATTATTATTATTATTATTATTAGTTGAACAGCTCAGTAATAGTGCATGAATATATAACATCTCCCACGCAATCCTCCCATAACAGACACTAATATTTCGTCTTCAAGTTATTCTTCTTCCCATCCTCCATCTGATATAGTTACTAATCCACTAAACAACTCGAGCATCCTCTCCATCTACAATCATACAACTAGTAATAATAATAATAATAATAATAATAATAATAATAATAATGAGAATAATAATATTTCTCCTAACAGCCATCCTAACACTAACAACACTCATTATCCCCTCCAAAATAGTCCCCATACAGACATTGTCCCACCATTTGTTGAACACTATGAAAAAAATTCAAACTATTTAACTAATACAAATCAGCAAATTAATATTAATACCAGACCTCGAGCTTTTAATAAAGTACATACATATATCGGCGCTACTTCAACATTAATTAAGAAAAGAATATCAAACCACATTTCTTCTTTTAACAACCATAATTCTAATAATAACCAAGGAACTTCTCTAACCAGTTTAATTAAAAAACTTAACTCTAACAATACCCCCTTCTCAATCAAATGGACTATCATAAAAAAATAAAGTCTTATACTCCAGGCTCTATGTCATGTCGCATCTGCACACTCAAGCTATAACTATAATTACTTCTCCTCAAAGTAATAAATATAATAAATTCTAAAAATGAACTGATCTCTTTCTGTAAACATAAGTCCAAATTTAATTATGGCAATTTTGAAATTACATAGTTATTACTTTTACCTTTTATATAGATATAAAAAAATTCTTTGACTTTATCGGTTTTCTACATACTTCTTAATACTTTATGATTTAATAATCCTTTATTTTAATTCTTTATCTCTTTTATTTCTTCTTTGCATGGCTGGTTATTTATCTGAATTTTCTGCTTTATTCTTTAAAATGTCCTATCTATCTAATATATCAATCTACCCAAACTTTCATATCTTGTATGTATATTTACTTATATTTTACTATATGCATTTACTTACTTTTTTCTTGCTTTTTCCTGAATTTGCAGATACCGGCCATCCTCTCCCCTTAAATAATTTATATTTTATTTTTTATTTTATATTTTATATTTTATTTTCATTTAATTATTTATTCTTTATTTATTATTTATTTTCTATTTATTTATTAATTTATTTATTTAGTTTCCATTTAGTGTCTTCTAACAACTCTTGCTGACATTTTTTTAGTGATGACCTGTACATTTCAGTTGACCTATATTATTTTGCCCAATATATTTTTTCGCGCCTTTAACATTTCTTGTCTCGGTCATTTTGCCATTTGTTTCCCTTTATTTTATATTTTATATTTAACTCTATCATAATTTTTTTTCTCCTCTTTTTCTTCTCTGATCTTTCTTATTTCTGCTTTTTTTATTTTCAAGTAAGATCTTTGATTTACTTGTTGTTTCATCAAATACCTTTGCAT
The DNA here is from genome assembly GCF_053919585.1 of Euprymna scolopes. Taxonomy (NCBI): domain Eukaryota; kingdom Metazoa; phylum Mollusca; class Cephalopoda; order Sepiida; family Sepiolidae; genus Euprymna; species Euprymna scolopes. The sequence continues at coordinate 93,933,875 of NC_136510.1, forward strand.
GCAAAATCCGATCCCGCATTTTTCTAATTCGTACCCTCTGATGAAAAGGAAAGTATTTCTTCGAAACTCCGCGGATTAAGGACTATCCACTTATCTAGTGTTTCCTTTACAGATTAAATATGTTTTTAACTCATTTCAAAGTATTTTTTGACATGTTTTATTAACTGTTTACTCGTATTATAAGCTCTATTTCCTATTTGGCTTTATCGAGCTTTTACATCTAGCTGAGATAATTTTATAAATATTAATTCTTTAATATTAGAATATACTTTAATTTTACCATCTTGGATCATTTTGGTAAATTTAATTGTAATTTTTATTTTATTTTGTATATATATATATATATATATATATATATATATATATATATATATATATATATATATATATATATATACTTACACACATATATTGATATATAATAATCATAATAACAATAATAATAATAATAATACTGTAGAATTTCGAAAAGACAACATACCTGTTGTTATATATATACGTATATATATACGTACTTATATATGTGTATATATATATATATATATATATATATATATATATATTAAAAGTTATGTTGTCCTTTCGAAATTCTACAGTATCATTATATATATATATATATATATATATATATATATATATATATATATATATATTGATATAATACCAAAGTAATGTTGTGTTTTCGAAATTATTTGTTACTTCGGATCGAGTTGTCTCTCATTCTTAATAAGAGATGGCGATCAAGAGAACCTGTCCACACTTCATCATGAAATTTGATTTTCTGAGATCTACTTGATTAATTTACGTGATTTTTTGGAATCTGGTCTTTTCATTCTGTAACGAATTAATATATTTCTTTATTTTTGTTTTTTTGATAAATGCTGAATTCTGGGCAACCACCGTAGATTCGATAATTCAAATAAAATTATCGAAAGTATTTATAGCTTTTAAACGTTGAAATATAGAATGTATTAATTAACCTTAATTATTTTTAAAAATATCTTCAATTACAAAAAAAAAATAATTTTACAGGCCATTATAGTCATTAGAGACATTTTACCATTTGATTTATTTTTCTTTTTTATTGTAAAATGCCCTACTAGCATGGGTGCTCGGCGTTGCCCGGGTGTTTGGAGGTGTATGCTGAGCAAAAAAAGAACAAAAACGGTCAATTTTAAAAACTTTTTAACCTCTATTATGACCACTTAAAGTTTATTGTTTTGGGCTCAAATCAAGTTATTAAGTTAGATCCATGTCAAAGGAACCTATATCTCAAATGTCAAGTGTTTAGACACCAATTTGTCAGAGGAGTTCTGTAGAGTTCTTAAAGGTCAAATCGTTGAACTTTGACCCCTTAACAGCCAAATTTCTGGCCGAAAACTGATCACCTAAATTCTCCAAAATTTCAGTACCCTGTAAATCAAATTTCGAGTCTGTAGACTGAAAACTAACAGAGTTATTGCGAAGGAAAATCTACACAGACACACAGAAAAACAGACACACAGACACGTTCACTTTTATAGATATATATAGATAGAAAGATTTTAGAAGTATTGTAGATTTATGACATATATTTACGCATTTGACAAAAATCATGGGTAGATACTTAGCATTCCGGGTGCTAAACTTTTTTCCGACCATAATGAAACTGTCCTGTGGACTATTTACGCATGCGCAGTCGTGAAACAGTTGACAAAGAGATAAAAGTCTGATGACACCCAAAGTACCAATTTTTAAATTTTGACCCATTAACTGCCTTTTTTTTTTCGGAGGAAAGGGATTAAAAAAAAGTTTTCCACATATATGAATACGCTATGTACCAAATTTCAAGACTATTGATCCAAAAATTTGTTGAGTGTATATGTTGAGAGTTTTCCGCACACACATACACACACATTCTCGCTTTATAGATATATAAATTACTTTTAGAATCGAAAGAATGAACAATCATTCTAAAGCGAATACTTACTAAGGCTAAGAACGAGCTATTTTAATTAATTAAACAGCAATTATATGCTATTTATATCATGGGGGGTCTACGTTCGCGCCGGACAATCATAAAACAATCTGCAGAAAATATAATAGTTTAAGGTTGAGTAAAAGATTACCATGTGTTACTCAACATTCCCGGGCAACACCGGGACACGGCCTCACAAATTTTATAATAGATTTCCCCATGGGAATGCTGCCAGGTAAAAGGTTATAACAGGTTGATTCACCGTGGAATTCGTAAGCATCTCGCTAATACAATGACTAGGAACAGGAAAGGAAAGAAGGTGAAATAATGCAAGAATGAATCTCTTTCCTCTGCTCCTCCTGATAATTATACAGCGAAATATCACCGGAAATATTCTTTCCAACAGTTTGTCCAGAAAGAAATGCTTTCTCCTCGGCCAGTTATTACTGGAAAATCGAAGCCTCTTCTGGTGTTGGGAAGGAGTGGGGCTAGACGATGACGACGATCGGACGAGGAATTCCAACGCTGGAGCGGGCGTCGATTGCCGGTTGTGGGTGCCATGACCGGAAGTAAATCAGCAGACATCGCAGAATTTCCTTAAACTCGTTTGGTTGCCCCCTTAACGCAAAATGCTGGTCTCTTTGAAGTTCTGACCCGCCATTCCAATGAGCACTACTTGAAGCACGGGCGAACCACAGTTGCGTTTGCGTGGAATTTCCTTCCGGATCAGCCTTTTGGATTTCTCTCCATCCATTTATTTTGCCGAGATTCTTATTTCTTCCTGCTTTGTAACGATCGAACAACACGAGGGCAGGTGTAGTAGAAATTCCTAAAAATATTATGGTGGCAATTATCTAGATGAAAAAAAAGAGGAAAGCATACTACATCTCAAGATTTAAATCCACGTTCCCCTATTTTTTTGACAATTATTGAAAATCATATTGCATTATCGAAACAGCCGTTTACCATTGACCTTTTGCTGACAAAGAACGTTGCTTTGATTTAGGATTTTACCGACAATAAATTCCTATAAGAACCCGATACTTTCCACGCGCTCCTATTGCTGATCACAGTGGAGGTCTTTCTTTTGTCAATTACAATTCATAAAAATTTTTTGTAGTAAAAGAAGAGAGTAGTACCGGCACCTTTTTAGAAATTATACTGTATTATCGAAACAGCCGTTTATCATTGGCGTTTCGCTGAAAGAGAACGCTGCTTTTGTTTAGAATTTTTATGACAATAAGCCTCTAGAAGCCTCCCATACTTCCCGCGCACTTATAGTGGAGGTCGTCGTGGTGCTCTTTGTTTTGATAACTCTTCATAATTATTTCGTACAGTATAAGCAGAGAGTAGTAGCAGCACCTTTTTTAATAGAGGTAGATTCAAGGATTTCAGTTCTTTTGATTTCGCGCAATGTTTTAATCTATAGCTCTATCTATCTATCTATCTATCTATCTATCTGTTGTATAGGGGATTTCATATTGGGGAGACGGCGCTGATGAGGGGGAGATGGAAAGGAGAAGTGACATTTATAACATTTTACAGTTCTGTGGGTGTTCCTTCTTTTAACATATATTAGAGTGCAGAGAGATTGATCAGTTCTTTAACACCGGTGGGGGAGACACATTACTTAGATGGAGAGGGAGACACATTCTTAGATGAGTTGTACACAAAGTTCATTATAACGATGAGGGAGACAATGTTCATATAATGATTATTACAGATTACCTTCAATTTGGTAGAAAGATGACACAAGACGCAGTTACAAACTATGTGTTCTTTTATTATATTCGACCGGTCGATATGATGTTGACATCCATCAATTCAAAGTCGACTACAAGATTAAAACTTCCCCCCTCGCTTCCAAAGGGACCCTCTTCTGACCAATGTCAGCTCTATCTCCTATCTTCGCCTCCAACACTGTCTCCCGTCTCTCTAACTCATCTTGGACTCTAGCTCTTATATTGAGAATTCATTTCTGCCATGACGTCATACGCATGTCCATAAACGTGCATGACCCACGTGGCCTAAACATGCGTGCTTCGCATATGTCTGCAGACAAGAATTCATATTAACCTATTTTTCGACCTAACATTTTTTCAATATGTTTTTAATTATCTATAGTTCGTTCTTCTAACTGACCTTATTTTAATTCAGTTTTCATAAAAGAATTGAACAATCATATCTGAACCATTTTGTGTGAAAACTGAACAATATAAATTCCACATTCCATTTCTGACCCTATTTCTGAACCTTGCTTACAAGGTTCGAATCTCGGTCTATCTAATCTCACTTTTACTTATCTAATGTTTTTCTTACATACAAGAAAAGGGGACCTATCTTTTAACACTATCTGTCTATCTCTTTCCTCCCCCCTCTCTCTCTCTCTCTCTATATATATATATATATATATATATATATATATATATATGTATGTATGTATATTTCATGATTTTCTTGGTGGTACAAAACTTTATTAAAGCAATCTATCTATCTATCTATCTATCTGTTGTATATTTTGCTTCAAATGTTCGTGTTGTGATGCTATTTTACTTCAAATGTTCGTGTTGTGTATAAGACAAAACCATTAATGGCTTCCAATAAAAAAGATGTTCTACCCCCTCATCATATTAGTAATGTCATTTATTCATTTAAATGTGGTTGCAGTGCCGACTACATAGGTCGAACGTCTTTAAAATTGGTAAGTCGCATACAACAACATGTACCGACGAACAAAATCAGGAATGGAACATTCCTACCTACCGACGCTGTAAACAACACATATCGATCCGCTATAACGGAACACTTTATTAAATACCGGGATTGTGCAACCAACTTCAGCATCGACTCTTTCTCCATATTGAGTCGAACTCACTCCGTATATCATCTAAAGTCTGGGAGACTGTTCACGTTTGCTTTCCTTTTGTAAGCAAAACGACTGCTTGTTGGGTTTGAACGTGATCAGCCTCTAAAATTCATCCCCATACGATTGCTCTAGCTCACGTCTCTTTTTTAAAGATTTTATCATTAAGGAAAATAAATTACTTAAAAAATAAATCCCTCGATTCCAATTTTGATGAGTGAGGGCGAAACATGTCAATTGGCTCGTTTTGATTTTTTTTCTATTTCCCTACTTTTATTTTTTAGTCGCTATCCATTTTCCTTTTCTGCTCGGTCTTTTTTTTTTAAATATAAAATGAATTCCGAAGGAATACGTCTTTCCTTCATGATTGCCTTAATATATATCCATCTCTATCATTCCATTTCACTCTTGCTGCATCTTTCTCTCTCTCTCCATCTTTCTCGCTATCTATCTATCTATCTATCTATCTATCTCTATCTATCTATCTATCTATCTCCCTCGCTCTTTATATATATATATATATATATATATATATATATATATATATATATATATATATATATATATATATATATACTAGCATTTCAGCCCCCGGCGTTGCCCGGGTGTTTGGAGGTGTATCTTGAGCATAAAAAAGCGGCCAATTTTTTTAAACTTTGACCCCTATTATGACCCTTTAACATTTATTGTTTTCGGCTCAAATACAGTTGGTAAGTTGGTATCTAAAATTTTCTTTGGTTCAACCTACAAGCTGTCCATGGCCTTTTTTCTAATGATACTCGCCATGCATTTTTACCTTTACTTAGGTTTCTAATATATAGTTTCGTTTCGAGGAGCTTTCTTGTTCTGAGTTATTCCTTTCCGATTTCTTCTTTCATTTCTGATGTTTTTATGTGTTGCTATCATATTTACCTAAAGTGTATATCTCCGTTTGGTTGGATAGTACCATGCTTTCCGTTTTTTCTAGTGTTCCCCTTCTCATGATCAGCCGTGCGCACTTTTCCATAGTAAGTTCATTCGGATATCCTTGCTGAAGATTCTGGTTGTGTTTATTGGCGTCTCTAGTTCCATTTTTGTATTATGCAAACAGTTTTTGGCCATCCATGTACATTAAGTGGTTCATTCTTTGCTTTCTATTACGAACTTGTATCTGGCTTGAAATTTTCTTCTTCTTCTTCTTCTTATTATTATTATTATTATTCCTCCTCCTCCTCCTCCTCCTCCTGTTCTTCTTCTTCTTCTTCTTCTTCTTATTCTTCTTCATATTATTATTATTATTTGTGCTCACCATCGATTTTAATACAAACAAAGTTTTTCCTCCGTCCACAACCTTAGGTGTTCCCCAAACTCTAAGCGACAAGTCTCCCCAGATTTCCAGTACCCTAAACCTTTTTCGATAACACTTGCAAATTATTATCTAGATATTATTTTACTTGTCCGACGCCCGATGTCACAGAAATAAAAATTAAAAAAAAAAAACACCACCATCGCAAACATTAATTAATGAGAAACGAATTACCTCCTTCTATAGTCGGCTTTTATCAATTAAAAATCATTAAAACCGTTTCCTCGCCCAAAAATTTAAAAACAAGCAAGAAAACATGGCTGTTTTTTTACGATCACAAATTGCCTATTTTATTTTATAACTAGCGTGAGTACTCGGTGTTGCCCGGGTGTTTGGCAGTGTGTATTGGAAAAATAGTAGTAGTAGGAAGGAGGAAGAAGAACGGGGGAAAACATGACGTCTTTGCTGTTACAACCACAGCCAAACCGGAAGTGACGTAAGTTTTAATTAAGGCTAGACAATCGAAAAGAGAGGATGGTTTCGAAAATATCGATGAAAAAAGCGCCGCCTCCCTGTGGTAAAGTGCCCAGTTAAAGGTGAAGAAATTAATGTTTTTAACCAATTTTTCGGTATTTGTTGTCTGAAGCGTCGAGCTTCAAAAGGATACTGATCTTATGAAAATCGGTCGCCTCTATCGAAAATTTTAGGAAGATATGCAAACATACATACATTTATAAATTGGTTGCTCAAATTTTCGACTCAAATCGATTAAAAAGCTTGCCCTATCTGTGAATACGCTTTATGTCAAATTTCAAATGTTTAGACCAGAAATTGTTGAGTAATTTGGTAGACATCGCAGAGGTCAATTTTTTTTAAATTTGACCCCTATTTTGGCCTCTTAACATTTATTGCTTTTGGCTCAAATCAAGTTATTAAGTTAGATGCATGTCCAAAGAACATACAGGCTATCATTAACTATTTCTCCCTGAAAACAACTTATTGTGTTCTCTGGTTCTCTGAAGTATATATATATATATATATATATATATATATATATATATATATATATATATATATATATATATATATACTAGCATTTCAGACTGGCGTTGCCAGGGTGTGTGGAGGTGTATGTTGAGCAAAAAAAAAGGTCAATTTTAAAAAATTGACCTCTAATATGACCCCTTAATATTTCTTGTTTTGGGCCCAAATTAACTTATTAAGTTAGATCCATGTCCAAGAACCATACATCTAAAATTCCAAATGTTTAGACTCAAAATTGTCGGAGGAGTTTGGTAGAGTTCTCTAGGGTCAAATCGTTGAACTTTGACTCCTTAACAGCTAAATTTCTGACTGAAAACCGATCACATAGATTTTCCCAAATCTCAGTACCCTGCATATTACATTTTGAGTCTGTATACTAAAAATAGACAGAATTATTGCGTAGGGAAATGTACACAGACACACAGACAGAGAGACATTCACTTTTATAGATATATAGATATATCTGATCAAACAAAACTGAGTTCGTCTTTTTTCTAATTTTGCTGGTAATCTTTTCTATTCGCCGAGTGGTCTTATATATATATATATATATATATATATATATATATATATATATATATATATATATAGTAAGTAATAACAATATTTATGGCAATTAAGCTACAGAGAATATTCTGCGTTTCATTCTCCTGAGAATTCGTCAGGCTCATGCAGGCTTATCGACTAAGCCCGATGAATTCTCACGAGAATGTATAGAGGAATATTCTTTGTAGCTTAATTGCCAGATAGTTTTTATAACTTACTACATAGCTTTACCTATGTATTGAGAGCACTTTTGAAATAAACACTGAAAATTTGCGCATAAATTTAATTAAAATTTATTTAAAAATGATTAATTTCTGTGATTAAATGAAGTAGTCATATATATATATATATATATATATATATATATATATATATATATATATATATACACTAATACATTCTTTTCCTGAGACTTTCGACCTCATACGTCTTCCTCAAAGAAGATTTTCTTTTTTATTTCTTCGTTTTGCTAATATTAACCGTAACCAACTCTTGGATACAGTAAAATGTACACCCATTCTTATCAAAGAGTGTTAGGTTAAGATCTAAATCTGATGTATTCTTCGTAATTGACGTCATTTAATAGAAGAGGGTAATCACTTCATTAAAACATTATTTATGTAAAGAAATAATCTTTGTGCGTTCGTACGCAAATGATTCATTTCTAAAATGATTAACCGATCATTAAAAATTTTGTAACACAACTGTTCGGCGTATGGAGTGATAGAGTCGGCTATACATATACACATATATGTATCTATAGTATGCTTTAGTTTTATCTCATGCCTCCGTTTCAGTCTCGAAAGACAAAGGATACCTCCTGTAGGGGCAGCTGCGCGTGTAATTCTGAGGCAAGGGTTGCGCAATCCCCAATCACAGCTCTCCTGAATCAGCACTGCTTGAGTCCAGTGGCAAGCAAAAGTCCAGGACGACTGGAAACAATGCTGAAAGTACCAAATAGTCACCCTTCTGATACTGGCCAGTCTCATCGTTGCTTAACTTCAGTGATCTGGCGGGAACGGTCGTGTCAAACGAGATTGTGCCGTTTAATTTTCTCTCTCTCTCTCTTTTTCTCTCTCTCTCTCTATATATATATATATGAAAGCATACATGCACTTAGCATTTTACAATAGTTTTGTATCAGCCAATCTGTGTTCCCAATTTAAACATTAACCTAAAGTCATCACCTCCACTGCGCAACACTTTCTTTGGAACTGCCCCTACTACTCCGAAAATTACTGGTTCTATATTGAATTTGTTCATATTATTATTATTATTATTATTATTATTATTATTATTATTATTATTATTATTATTATCATCATCATCATCATCATCATCATCATCATCATCATTATTATTATTATTATAATTATTATTATTATTATTATTATTATTAAACAGACATGCTAGGAATGTCTCTATATCTGCGTTCATACACTCATATTTATCCCCTGGGCCGCAACAGGTTACAAACTCAACAGCTTGCCATGAAATAAACAAACAAAGAAACGGAGCAAAAATCAATGGACTTCTCGCTGATGTCTTGATAACCATAGAGTTACTTGTACGTAAAAGAATTCCCTGTCAAAAATGCGGCTTTCCCTATAAAAAAATTATTTTCCTTGCATAAAATAAAATAAAAATATGTTTTCCCGCGCAAAAGTGATTTTTCCGCTAAATAATGTGTTTCCCGCCAAAACGTGTTTTTTTCTCAAGTAACAAAGAAAAAAAAAACCTGAAGCAAAGAAACGCGATCAAAGACATTCATCTTTCATCATATGGTTCAGACATTTGAAAAGAATTTCTTTGTACGTCCTATTTCTCTCATCAACGTCGAAGAGCGCAACTGTTATTGATATTGAGATTCCTTGATCGACTCAATCCGCCATCATAAAAAAAAGGAATGCAAAAGTCTTCGATTTTTTATTACTTTCGCATTTACTAGTGAATGGATGCATGGATGTTGTATCATAGAATAGCTATGCAATTGCAATTGAATGTATAATAACGTCGACACACCGGTTCTCTTTCGATTGTCGATGTTAAACAATATTAAGTCTGGCCAGCATTAAAAGCCTCTGCCTTACACAGTTTCAGATCAAGATGTAGCACCTGTTGACTTCCCTCTCAGATTTTGGAGAGTGACGATACAAGGATTAGATAGAGTTCCTCACGTACCGCTCCTCAACAACTTCTGGGAGATCCCCGTGGAAACCATCTTGTATGAGCGTTTCATCCTTCAAAGACTCCCTGCCTTTCTTGAATCTCTTATGCCAGTCAAAACCTGATGCTCAATTCATGCAAGATGGTTCAAGAGCCATCTGGAGTGTTCCATACGTTCCTCATGCATTTACCACAATTATAAAACAGAATTTAATTGCACATCGTTCTTCTAAAATATCCTCACGTCTAGATTGCATAATTAAAATTCACCAGCTGCGGCGATCAGGGTTTAGTAGGGTGTGTTCCAATTTCTGCTGTAGCTGTTCAGTTGAATCTTAAATCATAAAAATTGGTCAGTCATCTCATAAGATGTATAGCAATAACATACTGAATTTTCAAGAGTCTAAAACAATTATTAATGATTGTGCAAAAAAATATGGAAACTTATTAAAGGCACCTCATTTGTTTGCTATTTAAGTAAAACTTACATTTTTAAAAAAGATTTTATCAATAATTAATTTTCTACTTTATCATTTTTCGCAATTTTTTAATATGTTACTAATTTCGACGCGACAATTAAGTATATATAACATTGCTTTAAGATGAAATTCAATTTTTCGATTTTTATTTTTATTCCAATCAAGCACCTAAACGTTTTAATTTGTAAAATGACTTAATGTGAACCCTGTTTATCGCCAACAAAACTTCCCACAATAAGTGTACTAGCCCTGGAAATGATAACGTTCCCAGTAAGGTTCTGCTTCTTCGTTTGTAATGTTTTCCGTTTTCTTCTTTTTTCGTTTTAGCTATCATCAGAGAAATAGTGAAGTATACAAAACTTTAATGAGAATGCCCATGCCTTACCAGAGATAGCGAAGCATAACATATCTCATCTTTATCTTTCTTGGTTTGCATATATTAAATCCATTACTATTTCTGCGCCTCATAGAGTCTGCTCTTTCTATCGTTCTAAACACTTCTTGCAACTTAGATTATTCTCTATCTCTACAAATCTAATATCAGACTATATATGAAATATTACTGTTGTCATATTTGGGCTGGTGAATTTGTGTATTTTTTTTTTTACACGGGGATCACCACTTATCAAGGCCCGTAAGCCACTCGGGGGTAAGGGTTATTGTGTGTACAATAATCAATGGGATAATATCGTAGTAATAGTTGGTATTGGAGATTTGATAAAGCATCTTACTTAAGGGGGCGATTAATCAGGAATTTGTTTATGTTGGACTTGAAGACGTCCAAGTTGTAGTGAGGTGGGAAACAGGCAAACGGAAGAGAATTCCACAGGCGTGCACTTATCAGAGAAAAAGCTATGTTCATGGAATGTACGTTTTAATTTATCCATCAGTTATATATATTTTTTATTATTTACGTAAATATAGTCATATCTTGCAACGATGTGCACACACACACGCACACACAGACACACACACAGACACACACACACACGCACACACACACACACACACACACACACACACACACACATATATATATATATATATATATATATATATATATATATAAAATATATTCCAGGTAGAAAGATATCCAAAAATTAAGAATAATTGAATTTCAACAAGGGTCGTTGATATGAGAGAAAACATGTCATGACTGGCAGTAAGAAAAACTTTAATTAAAAATTAAAAATTAATGACGAACGTTAATTTTTGCTTGTTGCCAGTCGTGGCATTTTTTCTCTCCTCAAAACTTGTAAGGGTCTGGAATATTTTTAATTTTTGTATTTTAATTTTTCTTACCTGATGAAATCAAATATGATTGGAACGGTCTGGACTTCAGTAAGATATGACTGTATTTACAATATCAACGACCCTTGTTGAAATTCAATTATTCTTAATTTTTGGATATCTTTCTACCTGGAATATTATATATATATATATATGTGTGTGTGTGTGTGTGTGTGTGTGTGTGTGTGTGTGTGCGCGCGTGTGTGTGTGTGTGTACTATATTTATATATATATGAAAACTAAGGTGTGAAGAGTAGCGGAATTTTGTGTTCAAGCATGTGGTGAAGCTCTTTTAGGTATGTAAACAAGCCATGTTATTGTCATTTTCCATTATTATCTGTTCGTAATAAAATACAACAAGCCCTACAGGTTTAAAACACTGTATCGCTGTTTCCATAGTCGGAGATTGACAAATACTTGGGATGGAAAGATTTGCTTAAGATATCCAACACTGACAGCTGGCGGGCATTCTTCTCCGTGGCTTCGTTATCTTGACCAGATTGCTCTGTTTCAATTGATGTTCACAAGTTGTCGCGTAAGTATTTGCATTTATAAGACATGATTCATGCGACTTCCTTCCCGACTCGCGTCCCAACATTGCCAATCAATTGGAATGAGACATTTTGCCCCGAAACGATTGGTTGTTGAACTTTTCAGTACTTCGTCGTCGAGGTGGCCATTACTTCCACTCCGTGTGCGCATGCTCAGACGAGGGGCTTCGCACATCAACACATCAGCGAAGGGAAACGAAGTCGGGCGGAAAGGATAGCGTGCTGTGAGTATGCGGGAATGTATGCTTGGGGAAACTTTTAATATTTTTTGTTGTTTTTTTCGTGCATTTATTTTATGTGTTTAGTTGAGGGGAACGAAATTCTGTAGCATCGTTCAAAAAAAAACACACACACACACACAAAATAAAATGAATGAAATGGCGAGAAAAGATTGGCATTTTTAAAGCGTGTGTTATTTAGGGGACGTTGTTTGAAAAATATTGAATGTCAAGATATTCTTTTATTTGAATCTCCGTATTATTTTTTAATGGAAATCACCCCAGACAAGACAGGAAGCCACTTGATGTAAGGAGCTAAAATACTCTTTCAAGTTTTAAAAAATAGACATTAATAAGTTAAACTATGTACTTGCCTCCCGACGAGACACATTGTTCGTATTTGATGTTGGTATTTAATGTTGGTATTCAATGTTGGTATTTAATGTTGGTATTTAATGTGATATTTAATGTTGGTATTTAATATTGATATTTAATGTTGGTATTTAATGGGATATTTAATTTTGGTATTCAATGTTGGTATTCAATGTTGTTTTTAATATTGGTATTTAATGTTGATATTTAATGTTGGTATTCAATGTGATATTCAATGTTGGTATTCAATGTTGGTATTTAATGTGGTATTCAATGTTGTATTTAATGTTGGTATTTAATGTTGGTATTTTATGTTAGTATTTAACGTTGGTATTTAATGTTTGCAGTTAATGTTTGTTTTAATGTTGGTATTAAATGTGGTATTTAATGTTGTATTTAATGTTTGTATTTAAGGTGTTGTATTTAACGTTGCTATTTAATGTTTCCTATTTCATGTTAAAATTTAATGTTGCTATTTAATGTTTGTATTTTATGTTGGTTTTAATGTTGGTATTAAATGTGGTATTTGATGTGGTATTTAATTTTGTTATTAAATGTTGGTATTTAATGTGCTATTTAATGTTGTATTTAATGTTGTATTTTATGTGGTATTTAATGTATGTATTTAATGTTGGTTTTTAATGTGGTATTTAATGTTGGTATTTAATGTGATATTTAATGTTGGTAATTTAATGTTGGTATTTAATGTTGTTATTAAATGTTGATATTTACTGTTGGCATTTAATGATGGTATTTAATGTTGGTATTTAATGTGGCATTTAATATTGCAATTAAATGTGATATTTTATGTTGGTATTTCATGTTCGTATTTAATGTTGCCATTCAATGTTGGTATTTAATGTTGATATTCAAGTTGGTATTTAATACTTGTATTTAATGTTGGTATTTAATGTTGGTATTTAATGTTTTGTATTTAACGTTAATATTTAATGTTTGTATTTAATGTTGGTATTTATGTTGGTATTTAATTTTGTATGTTGGTAAGTCAATGTTAGTATTTAATGTTGTTATTAAATGTTACTATTTACTGTTGGCATTTAATGATGGCATTTAATGTTGGTATTTAATGTGGAACTTAATGTTGGAATTAAATGTGGTATATAATTTTCATATTTTATTTTTGTATTTAATGCTGGTGCTTAATGCTGGTATTCAATGTTGGTATTCAAGTTGGTATTTAATATTGGTATTTAATGTTGGTATTTAATGTTGGTATTTAATATTTTGTATTTAATGTTGGTAATTAATGTTTGTATTTAACGTTGGTATTTAATGTTTTGTATTTAAGGTTGGTATTTTATGTTGGTATTTAATGTTGCTATTTTATGTTGGTATTTAATGTTGGTATTTTATGTTGGTATTTTATGTTTGTATTTTATGTTTGTATTTTATGTTGGTATTTTATGTTGGTATTTTATGTTGGTATTTTATGTTGGTATTTTATGTTGGTATTTAATGTTGGTATTTTATGTTGGTATTTTATGTTTGTATTTTATGTTGGTATTTTATGTTGGTATTTTATGTTGGTATTTTATGTTGGTATTTAATGTTGGTATTTTATGTTGGTATTTTATGTTTGTATTTTATGTTGGTATTTTATGTTGGTATTTTATGTTGGTATTTTATGTTGGTATTTTGTGTTGGTATTTAATGTTGGTATTTTATGTCGGTATTTTATGTTGGTATTTTATGTTGGTATTTTATGTTAGTATTTTATGTTGGTATTTAATGTTGGTATTTTATGTTGGTATTTTATGTTTGTATTTTATGTTGGTATTTTATGTTGGTATTTTATGTTGGTATTTTATGTTGGTATTTCATGTTGGTATTTTATTTTGGTATTTTATGTTCGTATTTTATGTTGGTATTTTATGTTGGTATTTTATGTTGGTATTTTATGTTGGTATTTTATGTTGGTATTTAATGTTGGTATTTAATGTTGGTATTTAATGTTGGTATTTTATGTTGGAATTTTATGTTGGTATTTTATGTTGGTATTTAATGTTGGTATTTTATGTTGGTATTTAATGTTGGTATTTTATGTTGGTATTTTATGTTTGTATTTTATGTTGGTATTTTATGTTGGTATTTTATGTTGGTATTTTATGTTGGTATTTAATGTTGGTATTTTATGTTGGTATTTTATGTTTGTATTTTATGTTGGTATTTTATGTTGGTATTTAATGTTGGTATTTTATGTTGGTATTTTATGTTGGTATTTTATGTTGGTATTTTATGTTGGTATTTTATATTGGTATTTTATGTTGGTATTTTATGTTGGTATTTTATGTTGGTATTTTATGTTGGTATTTAATGTTGGTATTTTATGTTGGTATTTAATGTTGGTATTTTATGTTGGTATTTTATGTTTGTATTTTGTGTTTGTATTTTATGTTGGTATTTTATGTTGGTATTTTATGTTGGTATTTAATGTTGGTATTTTATGTTGGTATTTTATGTTGGTATTTTATGTTTGTATTTTAAGTTGGTATTTTATGTTTGTATTTTATGTTGGTATTTTATGTTGGTATTTTATGTTGGTATTTAATGTTAGTATCTAATATGACTAATTACAGCAAAGGCTGGATTGCAATAAAACTGAAAAGTTCTCTTAGAAGGAATTCTCCCTAACTGACTACGACAGAATGGAATAATTTTAACATTTGAACAGATGCTACCAATTATTCTTACGCAAAAGTGTTAATTAGATACACTCTGACCAAGAAAACAACTATTCTTCCAATTTTGTTAGAAATATCGCTCCTGGAATCGGAGAACCAATACAAAATAAGAGAAGCGAGAGTAAGGAGGTCAACTTTTTCTTTTAGCGACGGTCACATGTCGTTTTGCTTACATTTTTGTTAACCTTTTCACGTATGTAAAGTTAGATAAAATGGAATGTTTTAATTGGAAATTACTTTAATGGAAGAAGTATTCGGGTCCGATAGTTCTAAGTTATTATGTCGAAAAGGAATCAGTTTAAAATTGAAATCTCCCAATTGATTCCCAGCATGCAATAAGAAAGACTAACCTTTGCGGGAGGAATTAATGTCTTGCAAAAAAAAAAAAAAAAAAAAAAGGAACGTCAGCAACGACCCTCTGGTAGAAAGAAAGACTGAATGCTCTTCCCACCGCTGCACATAAAGCTCGGCTTAATCCAGCAGTTCACTAAGGCTCTAGACAAGGATGGTGACTGCTTCAGTTACTTGTGGAAGACTTTTTGCAAGATTGATCATGAAGTTGAAAATTGGCATCTTTGATGGTCCTCTGATCGGCCGCTCATCAGAGATCCAATGTTCGAAAACTCAATGAAGGAAGTGGAATTGGAAGCGTGGAAGGCATTTGTTCTGGTAATGAATAACTTCATTGGCAGCAATAAGGCCAAAACTACACAGAATTTGTCAACAATATGCTAACTGCTTTTAGAAACCTCAGCTGCAACAGGAGCGTAAAGATGCACTACCTATTTTCATATATAGACCGGTTTTCTAAATACCTGCTTCAGTGAATGAGGAGCATAGAGAGAGATTCCACCAGGACATGAAAGAGATAGAAACCAGGTATCAGGGTCGCTGGGAAGCAGTTATAATGATTTACTATTTTTGCAGTCTGAAGGGAGACATCCCTTCCGTTAAGAATTCCAGGAGTTCGAAGAAATGGAAGTTCAAGCCCTGAAGTTTGAACAATGGCGAAGCAACATGCAATTTACATGTACCTAACTTTATCGATACGCACCATTCAGTTTATAGTAATCGATGTCTCTATCAGGTAATCAATATATGTTGTCAGCAAAACATGTTTCTCTTCAAAATATATTTAGGATGATATGTGTTTATAAAATGATATGTGTTTATAAAATGATATGTGTTTACAAAATGATATGTGTTTACAAAATGATATGTGTGCACAAATAAAAATAAACATATTTAAGATGATTTGTGTCTATAAAAATCAACTGATATTGCCAGAAAATGTAATCGGTTTTGTCAAAAGATTTGATTCTGTCAAATCAACTTAGTACAAAAACTAGACCTGCTGGTCAGAAATAGACGCCATTTCCAGATCCAGCAATTCAAAAATACCTTTAAGCAGGTGTAGTAATCTGAACCTCACACCAAAAGTTTAAAAAAATGTTGCCCTGAATAATAATAATAATAATAATAATAATAATAATAATAATAATAATGATAATAATAATAATAATAACAGCAACAACAGCAACAACAACAACAACAACAACAACAACAATAATAACAATAACAACAACAATAACAACAACAACAACAACAACAACAATAATAACAACAGCAGCAACAACAACAACAACAATAACAACAACAACAACAACAATAATAATAATAATAATAATAACAGCAACAGCAACAACAACAACAATAATAATAATAATAATAATAATAATAATAATAATAAGGTTTATTTAGGAACTGGTAATGAGGCTTTTTATTTTAAAATGGCCGACCACTTTGAAGGGCGAGAAAGAAGACTTGGCTGCCGCCGTAGGGGAATGTCGACGGTGGATGGCCAATGCGCATGCGCGTGCATTAAAGACGGTATGTGTTTCCCTTGCCTCGCCAATTGATCAAGAAGCGACGCATTCGGGCAAAAGCAACGGATGGACGCCTCAGTAAGTTTTAAATGGCATACCGTCTGCCACTTGTCATATTTTAAGCCCCTCACCCTAACGTTGAACGTCTCCTTTACTAACCTTCCTGGTCCATTGTTGCATGTCCTTTACTCACTTTAGCTTTTCCTCTTCTCTCTATTTGAGTCTATAATGATTGATCTTGTGTCCGGGTTGCCAACAGGCGGAACAGCTATTTTTGTTGTTGTCTATTTTATTGCATATACATTTCTATAGATACGGTCGCATATTCCTGGAAGTTATGACGATTCTCATGTATTTTGATCGATCGGTCACGGTTAAGATACAAAAAGCAAGTTTTATCGATCTTAGATGAGTCTAAGCATTTCTTTAATTTTAAAATAATTTCTTTGTCCTGACGCTTAATTTTAAAATACTATTTTCTTTGTTTTCTCACATTTAAGCTTTAAGGAGCGTCTTATGTCTTTTCACTTCTCGGGCTTTAATTTGGATCAGAATTTATTGTCTTCTCATGCTTAAGTTTGAAATAGACTGTTATATTTTTTTCACGTTCAAGTTTGAAATTGGCTGTTTTATAATGTCACGATTTCGTTTTAAATAGCATTAAGGTTGCCTTCTTATGCTTAAGTTTGAAGTAGCATTTCCCTCTTATGCTTAACTTCGAAATATGGTTTTTTATGAATTCTTTTTTATAGATGCTTTTTATGAATGTTTTTTTATGGATTCTCTTAAGTTTGAAATCTTACGTTTAAATTTAGCATAGTATTTTCTGTTTTCGTACATTTAAATTTGAAATACTGTTTTCTGTCTTTTCACGCTTTAGTTCGAAATATTTTTGTTGGTGTATCGGGCTTATACAAAGGACATTCCAAAAGTAAATCCTCTTATATTTTAAACCTAAATAGTTAAAGAGCTCCCAAGATGAGAGTGTTACCATAGAAACAAGCCACCCTTTGTGCTCTAGAATATATTTTTCTAAAAAGTCACCACCATTTTCATTACACTTTTGCAAGTGATGAACAATGGCTGTGCATGGGCGTCTGGAGCGTGCTTTGTTATACGAGGGTCGTTCAAAAAGTGAAGCGTCCAATATTTTTCAACAAAAAAAAGTTGAAGAATTACGAAGACAGCAGTAGTGCCATTAAGACGAAAGACCTTTTTTGCTCCAGAATTAATTTTCTTCTCCACGGTTACCCCCATTCTTAATGCACTATTGCCAGGAATTCAATGACGCATTTCTGCTATTGATGCACGTTCATGATAGGGGTTGCTTTCTTCGGGTTTCACACCGTCAATATTTGCAACAGTGAAATGAAACTGTCACGTCATGACTACACGAGTTCATGCATCATAACAAGACAACTTACAACCCTTCTAATCCATTTGGATGGAATAAAAAAAAATGAACGTCCCTCGTATTTGGAAGAGTTATCAATTGTTTCTTGAAAAAAAAGTATTTTCGTCGGTTTGTTAAATATTTTAAATAACATTTTCGTTTCGTTGTTTCTATATGTGAAATAGCATTTTCGTTTCTCTATCAAGCATATATTTGAAATGATGTTTTCCTTTCTCTTTCACATATATATATATGAAATATCATTTTTATTTCTCTGACAAGCATATATTTGAAATAGAGTTTTCGTTTCACTGCCAAGCATATGTTTCCGTCCATCTGTTACGCTAATATTTGAAATAGAATTATTTGTTGGTCTGACAGGTTTATAATTTTTATGTCATTTTCTTGGATTTGTCAACTTTATATTTGTAATACCATGCCATTTCTCTGTCACGGTTATACTTAAAATAGCATTTTCTTTGACCTGTGAAGTTTATATTTGTATGCGCAGTTTCTTTCGTCTCTCAAACTTTTATTTTAAATAGAAGTTTCGTTTCTCTTCTACGCTTTTATTTTAAATAGAAGTTTCCTTGGTATATCAATTATATTCAAAGAAGCATTTTTCTTAGTCCTTCAAGCTTTAGAACGTAATTAGAAACTTTGGTCTATCAGGCTTATACTAAAAACCATTTTTTGTCTGTTAAGTTTATTTCATAGATATCATTTTCTTTGGTCATTGAAGCTTATATATATATATATATATATATATATATATATATATATATATATATATATATATATACTTGCAAAAGTACCCGGCGTTGACTGGATTCAAAAACATCCTACAAAAAATGGACTCTGATTTATGAAAGTATGATAGGTTATGAAAAGGAAGGGTTGTAAAAAGATAGCTTCGAATTTGGGGGTATCAAAACCAAAGCAAAATATGATGAAAGTAAAAATAAAATAGATAAACCCCATAATTTATTATACCATACCTGTTCACACTGAAACACTTATCACAATATTCTGTGGATCTATATTAAAAAACCTTGTTAAACTTTGTGACATATTTCCATTCTATGGAGGTCAGGAGCGAACGAACACCCCATAATTTTATTATACCATATTTCTTCAAACTGAAACATAATTATCAAAGTATACTTACGCAGAAAGCTATAAAATGTCTTTATTAAAGTTTGTGCCTATTTCTATTCTCTGGAGGCCAGGCGCGGACGCAGACCCCACAATTTTATTATACCATCCCTATTTAAGTTAAAACATACTTATCAAAGTATTCTTATGTACATCTATATAAAAAAAAACACGTGTAAACGTTTTTTTTTTAATTTTTAATTTTTTTTATTTCCATATGTTGTGGATCAGGCGCGGACGCAGACCCCACAATTTTAATGAACCACCGCTCTGCCAGATACCCATTTCTGTGTCTCGGTACATCTTCTAATATTATATGTAATCAGTTTTTTAAATAGTCAACCAGAAAGGAGCCTATTCGTGACCAGACCCACACACACACATTCAGCTTTATATATATATATATATATATATATATATATATATATATATATATATATATATATATATATAATTTATAAAAACATTGATAGCTACATATGTGCACACATGTTTCTGTGATCACCCGTTATTGGGGTGGCTACGTCTTCTGGCGAAGAATTTCCCTCGAGTTTTCGAGAGAAATTCTTGGCCTGAAGATGTAATCCGCCAAATTACAGGTGATTACAGAAACATGTAACCATCAATGTTTGCAAAAATAAATAAATATACCTGCTCTGTTAACTCATTGAGCACTTTTTAGTAGACACATGTTGTTTAAGTGGAGGTACTTTTAGGAAACTAAGCTACACCGCCATATATATATATATATATATATATATATATATATATATATATATATATATATATATATGTGTGTGTGTGTGTGCGTGCGTGTATGTGTGTGTATGTGTGTGTGTGTATTGGCCATGTTCTCATCTAACAAGGTATATCTACAATTGGACGTAAAGGGCTACTATTTGGAACCATGCCTAGAAAAGATTAACAAGATCTTTGTTTACGTTACATTTAAACTTCTGTGTATCAATACAGCCAAGAAAGCAAGTAGCAGGAAGGGAATTCTAAACTCTACCTGTTCAAAAGAAGAAACTATTAGAGTAGAAAGCTTTCTGGCATTTAGGGACTTCAACAGTGAAGGGGTGTGATTTTGTTGCTAAGAGGGTTTTTTTTCGGGGATATGTACGTCGATTGGACACAAGTGCAACGAGTTCATCGGAGCACATTCATTTAAAATAGTTGTAAAACAGGCACAAAGAGGCAACATTGCGGCGGCGATGGTACAGGGGTTGGAGCTTAGTTGAGGAAGTGGGATCTATTAGATTTATGACTCTTTTTGGCTCCTATCCAAGAGGGTGAGACTAGTGGCAGATGCATTAATCGAGATAGGGTAAACATGCTTCATGCATCCTTATATTTGAGATTTTTTTCGTTGTTTTTGTCACGTTAAAATTTATAATGGACTTTTGTTTACTTCGTCCTATTCAAGCTTTGTATTAGTTTCCGACAATCTTAGACTTCTCTTTGCAACTGCACTTAAGGAGCGCTGTAGTAAGTAATGGCTTCACCCTTGCTCCATTTTAAACTCATGTTGCAAGAACTCGTACAAGAATTGTTGATTCTTTAAGGCTTCGAACTAAAATTTCACCGTTACTGCATGTTTTTCATAGCTTTGAATTATTTCCTCAATAAACACACTAAAAGAATCAACCTATTCTATGTAAGATGCGTCCAATGAGATCTACATCTATATGTACAAAGAGTCGTTGGTCTGTCACGCGGGAAATTTTTCACGGTTGTAACGTGCATCCAGGAGATAAGCGCCCGCGTGTTTGCATGTTGTGTGTACGTGGGAGAGACGGATGAGGGGAAAAAGACTTACCTCGAGACCAGCTCAGCGTTACCGACCAAAAATAGAAAAGAAAGACCAAGATGGCGGCCGTCGTCTTTTGTAAATTATGATGTCTCGCAAAGTCACACGAATTCTCGGAATATGCAAATTTAGCCGGCCTAGAACGACGATAAAAGCGGGTGAGGGGAAAGACGTCGGCGAGGGACGATTGAGTTGGCTGGGGAATCGTGTGGCTTTTGCTTCTTGTGCCGTGTGAGGATATTTTACCGTTGTTGGAATCCGTGCAGAACCGGTGTAAAAAGATTATTGAATTGCTGCAACATTTATAACATCTTTTCCTGAACTTACCGTGTTAAAGAGAGAGTCGGGCGCCATCTTGAATTTTTCCTTACACATTTCTGTTACAACGGTCTCTCACGTTTAAGTTTCAATTGAAAGTTAATCGGCTCATTTTAGATTCGTGCAAGCAAGTTCATAAGAGGTCTTATTCTTCCTATTTATCTGTTGGTCTTTCACATGATCTTTCACACTTACGTATGGCATAGCGTTTTTACTGGTCAGTCACACTTAAGTATGAAACAGCTTTTTCACTGAAAGTATAAAATAGCTTTTGCATTGGTCTATCACACTTAGGTATGAAATAGCTTTTCATTGGTCTGTAACACGTAAATATGATTTTTTTTAATCTTTTGGACCCCCCCTGTTTTTGTTGATAAAAAATTGTAAAATAATAATAAAAAACTAAATAAAAAATACAAATGAAACTTTTCTTATATAAATATGTATATATATATATTTATAAATATGTATATATATATATTTGTATATATGTATATAAATATGCATATATATATATATATATATATATATATATATATCTTCTCTAGCTTCTATAAAAATAAAATGAACTCATTTTTCCCCTCCAACTTTGACCTTATTAGGATTAAAAATCATGACATTACATGCAAATGTAATGCGTACAGATTGGAGCACATTACCTGAGGTTTGCTATAGGTCTACACTTCCTCGACAATGGTACATTCCAATATTTTTTTTCGGTGAGAGTCCACTGCCAAAATCTCTTAGATTCAATTGAAGTCGCAACATCTTTTCTCTCTATTAGATTCCTCCTTTCCCCTCTCCCAATTTGCACCGCAGCGGATGCGTTCACAAGGAACACTACGAGGAAACACACCGGTTTGGAATCGTACAAGGTTACTTATGCCATTTCTTTTTTTTTTTTTTTGTCCTGATTTATGCTTTCTGTTTTTTCAATAATAAAATAGAAATAAAAAAAATAATAAAAAAAACGCGATTAATATTATTGTTTTCTTTTTGCTTTTTTTCGTTAGAGTAAGACGCAATCTGCGAGACTAACCGGATTTTATTTCCAGGTTTAACGACTCTAACCGTGAAATCTAACTATGACCTTTATTTATCAGTGCTTTCAACTCAACATTTATTTTTACACAAAGATTACAACGCAACGATATCGTGAATTCACTTGCATTACACATAAATTAAAATTAAAACACATAAATTCATTTAGAATTCGAGAAAACAAAAACATTAATTTAGAATTCGAGTGTGATGTGACTACTGAAGCTAAACCAAAACAAACTTCACTGCGGAATTGATATTTGACCTAATTCACCTTTTAGTTAATTCATCACGTTTTTATTTTTAGCGCTTTCGCCTCAATGATTCGAGTTCGATCCCCCCCCCTTCAAACTTTTTTTGGAATTTTTTAAACACACGGCATCGCCGTGCCGTTCGTATTGCATCACGTTCATTATTTTAAATTGTTTTTTTTTACAGGATTTTTTATAATATTTAACCAGGGTTATGACTTCGCTTTGTTTTCATTTTGCCACCCACAACCACACACACCTCTAAAAACCGGGGCAACGCCCCCACTAGTATATATATCTATATATATATATTTATTTATTTATTTATTCAGTAAATTAGCAGTAGTATTTTGATTTTTTTTATTTATGGAATTTCTATTTTTTCCATATTTATTGTTTTGATTTCATTTGCCTCTGTTAATTTGCTCGGCTTAATCGAGTGACTGCCGGTTGAGCCCGCACCATAACTGACAAAAAATCCCGAGGTTCTACGTCAAATTCTACAAGAGTACCAAAACTATATGATGGGTGTTCATTGTACAGATCGCCCGATAAAAAGGGTGCTTCTTCATTATTTTATTAATTTTAACAATAACCAATGTTATCAATCTAATTGCCATGTTACAATTATTTAAGTCTTCTATGATTCACCGGAAAAATGATTTCGGCTATGTTTGTTTTGTCACGTTACATGTGACGAAAACCCAGGGGAAATAGCTAAAATATCTAATTTCTTTGAAATCTTTTTTCTTTAATAATTTATTTCTACCTTATCGTTTATGCGACATGAAAATTCAGTAAATACTATTGGTTTCACTTGAAAACCCACGTATACGACTATTTTTATTAATTATATTTGAAAGCAATATATTATCTCCAAAACTGTGCGAAAATAAGGATATTTATTTGAATAAAATAACAGTTTGTCAAACTATTTTCTTTTTTCAAACTTATCCTATAACATTTTTACATTCTTTTCTTCTTTCTTTCTTTCTTCTGAATTATTATCTGTCTCCCGCTTGTTTGTTGTTTTATTCTTTAAACAGTTTTCTTTCCAAATTTTCTATCTTTTTTCTTTGGTAAAACACTATACCTTCACGCAAAAAGAAAATCGACTATTCCTTTTTAATTTACGAGATTTTTTAGTGCGTGCTCACATAAATGTCCATAGTAAGATTAAACCCTCATGCTTTCCCGTCTGCCAACCTTAGGAAGAACGGACAGTAAACGTGCATTGAATGATTTCAATGGATATACTATTTAAATTTAAGATATTGCACTTCACAATTTGCTTGATGTTTGCAATAACAAGGCCCAGGCACATTTCTTTTACATCTGTAGCTTACATCTACACCCTGATTCTTTCACACAGGGACAAGTATATGTAGATCGTACTACAGTCGGAAAATTGGACAATCTCAACAACTGCACAGAAAAATGAACACCTCAAAATATTATGTATCCACAAATATTGAGAACATAAACACAAGGAAGATACATTTTGTCTTTTGTTTTTGTTCCATTTAAAGAAACTGCGCAACAGCAACGCGTGGCCGGGTCAGCTAGTAATTTAATAAACATATATTTCTTATAATATTCCAAACAATATAAAAACTTCTTTTTTTAAAAAATTTGGTATTAAAAGTGCAAATAAAGATAATTGTGTTATTTTTATCTGTATAATTTTGTTAGTGTTTATTGAATACTTTTCACTAATGTTCTTTTCTTATTTTTTTCTCAATAAATCGCTTGATAATAAAATATGTAGAACAATAAAAGTGAGGAAATGCTGTCACTTGTCACCGCTTCCAATAAAGCTAGGCCGGAAATTAGGAAGTAGGTTAGCTGACTAAAACACCGAATTTAATTTTTTTCTAAGTTGATGATCCTTGTCGGTACGAATCCTAGCGGTTTCAGCTCTGTTGGCCAGGCATGTGAGGGAAACGTCACAAATTACATATCACGGTTAAGCGAACAAGACAAGATAAAAACATTGGGCGCATAACTGTAATAACAACCACTTTTCTGGATTTCCGGTTTTGTCTTTTTTGTTCAGCGTAGTACCATTTTTGGTGGGAAACAACGAAGCGCAAAATTCCTTGATAAATTCTCTCTTCCTTTTGGGTTGTCTTCAAAACTCAAAATTCTTGTTTAACCAGTATGAATCGAAAATGTAAGAGCGCCGTCTCATTGTTAAAATCGTTTAGCTGGCCAGTCTACAGTCTCGATTTAAATACGTGAGCTCTTTAGTTTATAGCATAATTTCGTTTACACATCGGTTCTCGTTTGATCACTGAAGTTAAGCCATGCGGATCCTGTTAATTACTAGATGGGTGTCAATATGAGACTGCTTGGCGTTGCGTGTCATATTTTTGTGGTTCGAGTAGCTTGCTCTCATTCCGTTAGCCATTACTGGATCGAAGTCTTAAGTAATTACTGTCGCCACGGATATAAGTGCTTAGTAACATAATTCTGGAGTTGGGTGTTCAATCCTCAGTGCAAGCGATACCAAAAATACAATTACGAATTACTTCAGATTTTTACCCGGTCATGGTTTACAGAAATGTTAAGAGAATTTCTTCCGTGAAAAGAAAAACAAGTCTCCCCGATTTCGTCTTCTGTAAAAGTGCTTCCTTAATCAAGAAATGGAACTGAAAAGCAAACTTTCTATCCTTCAAAATTGGCCAATTGAAATCAGGAATCCCTCTGTACAACTCGTAAATCAGTAAGGAATTCAAAACAGGATCTTTTATTTATTCCAGAAGTGTACCACAATCGCGTTGAAACTCAGGTTCTTGTTCCATCACCAACGTGAAGCGACGTGGAGCCTGGCTAGCACTAAATAAGTGATCATTTGAAAATGTTAGTTGATACATGTTATCTTCATCTGACCATGATATAGATGATGCTGGAGATTTCTTGTGCATTTGATATTCTCTGTAAACGTCTTTCTTAAAAAGAAAGCCGATATTGCCTGCCTATGGATAACACAACACCAACTATTTGATCTTGTGTAGGAAAAAAAATAGTTCGATCTTGTGTAGGAAAAAAATAGTTCGATCTTGTGTAGGAAAAAATAGTTCGATCTTGTGTAGGAAAAAATAGTTCAATCTTGTGTAGGAAAAATAGTTCGATCTTGTGTAGAAAAATAGTTCGATCTTGTGTAGGAAAAATAGATCGATCTTATGTAGGAAAAATAGTTCGATCTTGTGTAGGAAAAAATAGTTCGATCTTGTGTAGGAAAAATAGTTCGATCTTATGTAGGAAAATAATAGTTCGATCTTGTGTAGGAAAAAATAGTCCGATCTTGTGTAGGAAAATAATAGTTCGATCTTGTGTAGGAAAAAAAAATAGTTCGATCTTGTGTAGAAAAAAAAAATAGACTTATAATAAGAACAAAGAAGGCCGATATAAACTGTTGCAATATTTTTGGACTATATTGGAGGTAGGTATTTATTTGCTTCTCCACGTTAGCAAAATAAGGTCAGTGGAAGGGGAGGATAGGGGAGCTGGTACTGCTGTCATAGTGTCTAGGGTTGCCCCTACATGGAACAATAACTTATTGCAACAAGGGAAATGGTCTCAAAATGCAGCATCTGCCAGAACAGATACTACCCTTTGATTTTGGACAAAAGGCCACAAAGGTCCTCCCGCGGGGGAAGGTGACTATAATGGGTTTCGGTATTTATTTGCTTCCCCACGTAAGTAAAATATGACACAAGGTAAGTTTTTATGTGGAGTGAAGGGAAGGGGGAGAGGGAGGGGAAAGGGGAGGGGATGATATGTATCGGGTTACCCCTACATGTACCAACACCCAATTGCCATAAGGGCAATGGTCACAAAGCGCAGCATCTGGGAACAGATACTACAATTTCATCTTGGTCAAAAGGCTACAAATGTCCTCCCGGGGGGGGGAAGGTGATATAATGGGGCTATAATCCCGCATAATCGGGAGATTCTATTTATAAACGATGCTGCTAGGAACTGACGAATAGAATTAATTCACGTTCTACTACCAACCAATCAGAAACCAGAATTTCTCCATAAATATTAAAACTTTCTGTAGCAATTTCGCATGTGTTTTCTCTGTCTCAACTCTGTGGATTCCAACTCGAGGCCTGTCTACTGCAAACCAGTCACCTCTCAGGACTTGTGTAGAACAACGAACAATCGGAAACTGTTCTGAAACTAAACATGGCTTACACTTCTAGATAAACATTTAAATACTTTAGATTATAAATGATATTTGGGATTATTTGAACTATTAAAAGTATTCTCCTTATCCTAAGTTTTATTTTTTACAATTTTTCCACCAATATAACCACCGACCTTCTTCCGGTGCATTTTTTAATACTCGAGAATTTGTTTTAAACATGCTCTCTTTTGGTCAGTCATAATCGTGTATTAATTATAAACTAGCAGGACCCGTGGAAATTCCACGGTAGTTAAAATCTTTTAAAACACATCAGTAAGAAATTCCTTACTGTTATATTACAAAAAATGAATGTATGGAAGCAAGTAGAACAAACAAAGAACTTTAGTTTAAATTGCTAGTTTAGTTTCAGCTGCTTGGAGTGAGAATAGTGGTCAGTCAGCAGGTTCTTGGGAGTCAGACTGTGAATTTAAAAAAAGCTGTGTGACATTGTTGACATCGATTTTGTGAAAGTTCTGATGACCCCAAGTTGTTTAATATTTCAGGACATTTTGGATTACATGTGTAAGTAATGAATAGGTCACAGAAAACTGCCATTGCATCTTGATAAAGCTGTTGTAGATTCCTAGGACTTCCTGTAAATGTAGATGGTAGAATAACTGGTACACCAGAATAACCATCTTCATTCCTTGCTAAATGATCCATTAAGCCAGAATATTGAGCAGCTCTTGGTTGACTTTGATAGCTTTTAATAAAGTTAAATAAGCAACCGTCAACTTTTACATATGCAATAGAGTTTTCTATTTATTTTGAATTTTATTCAATGAAGATTTGGAAATTCACAAATATTTTTTAAGTCGAATTATTGATATAGATTTCAATTAAATAAAATATACTGTAAATCTTTTAATAAGGAATAAATATTTATTTAAACCATAATTATTGAAACAAAGTATTTTACTGCATAAAAAAACGGTTATGGGGAGAAGGGTTAACTATTTTGAACCTTCACCTAAATAACGATTTAATGAAAAAAATGTTTAAAATGTTCTTGTATCTGTTTTATAATTTTTATTAAATAAGAAAAATCAATAAACTTTGATAGGACTATTGTAAGAATCATGCTGAAAGTCATTCTTAATATGGGGAGGGGGGTTAACTATTCTGAAACTACACTTTACAATGTAAAAAAATAAGGGAAAATATATGTATGAAAAATAAATATTTCTTCAGTTAAATAAAATATACTGTAAATCTTTTAATAAGGAATAAATATTTATTTAAACTATAATTATTGAAACAAAGTATTTTACTGCATAAAAAACGGTCATGGGGAGAAGGGTTAACTATTTTGAACCTTCACCTAAATAGCGATTTAATGAAAAAAATTTAATGGTCTTGTATCTTTTTTTAATAATTTGTTTTAAAATAAAGAAAAAAAATCTTTGATACCGCTATTGTAAGAATCATGCTAAAAGCCATTCTTTATATGGGGAGGTTGACTATTCTGAAACTTCACCTAACAATATAATAAAAATAATGGAAAAATTCTTTAGTTAAATAAAATATACTGAAAATCTTTAAATAGGAAATAACTATTTCTTTAAATAAATTAAATCGTAAGTAATGAAACAAAGTGTTTTATTTCATATTAAAAAAATTGTTGTCCATTTTTTATAGTATTTAACTATGTATGCCATGTCGGTGGGCATTAGAAGATGATGACTGCCTGTAAAAGAAGCAAAATAAAACGAACAAACCATATGTAAACAACGTGAAGTTGTATAAATGTTACAAAATTACTCGATTCGGCATTAAATAACACGAAAAAGGATTGATATGCCGTAAAACAAAAGCAAAACAAAACAGAACAAGACGTAAAATATGTTTTGACTCTGTGTTACTCAGTGTATTTGCGAATGGTGACTTTGGTGATTTACTTAATAAAGTTATTCTTGACTTTTGTAACATTTATTTCGAAACATATTTTTTGTTATGTAAGGCTCACTCAAAAGTAAATAAATAATAAAAAAAAATAAAATGGCACAGTAAAAAAAAAAAAAAAAAAAAAAAAAATAACGAACTCGTAGCGTTAAATGTAAAAAATATATTTATTACTGAATAAAATAGAATAAGCGTTCCGTACTACAGAAGACCTCGTTAAAAATGTAAGTAAAATACTATACTATTTAAACTGTGGAACGATACCTTCTATGCATAATTGTCTTTAAAATAATCCGGAACCATAAATAGACAGTTTATATATATATATATATATATATATATATATATATATATATATATATATATATATATATATATATATGTATATATATGTCTTCTCTTGAAAATGGACTAATAAGTCTGAAATATATTGAGATTTACAACACCATTGAATACAACAGAGAAAAAAAAATTACTGTTGTTTAGAGTTAAAATTTGTGTCAAAAAGAAAAAACAAACAACAACAAAAAAAAAAGAAATTTATTTCTTTTGTTTGCATTTAATTTTACTCTATATAAAAAAAAATCTCGCATTGTTCTTGGCTTTTAATTTTATCTTATATGTATATATATATATTTTTTTTTCGGGAAGTTTTGGGAAATAAAAGGGTTTAATGATTTTTAACTAATAAAGATTGAACAATAAAGGGAGATAATTCACATTAATCAATGTTTGCGATGATGATGACGCGTTTCATTAATTAATGTTTGCGATGATGATGACGCGTTTCATTAATTAATGTTTGCGATGATGATGACGCGTTTCATTAATTAATGTTTGCGATGATGATGACGCGTTTCAGTAATTAATGTTTGCGATGATGATGATGACGCGTTTCCTTAATTAATGTTTGCGATGATGATGACGTGACACCGTACGGACAAGCATATTAATATATAGATAATACACAAGGTATATATATATATATATATATAGAGAGAGAGAGAGAGAGAGAGAGAGAGAGAGAGAGAGTCATTCACATACAGTACTGTTCGTCAGTGTGGCTAGAAATACACCTTTTCCCAGCCGTGGATCGAACCAACAACCGTCGCGATGACAGTCGGCAGCTCTAACCATCGGGCCACGAATCAGTGCCGTAAATAGTTCACCTCGAGTGTATGTTAAATCCACACTCGCCCGTTTGTATAAAACAAAGAAATAGTGGCTTTCGCTTAATTGCTTAAATATCCGTCAGGTTATAATATATATACAAAGTGCTCAACCCAAAGAGGGCGGGAGGGGGCTTTAAGTACAGTTTCGTTGTATCACAACTCATCAGTGCGGCTACCGTTGAAAGAGTGCTCAAACTAGTAGTTTGTTTACAAACAACTTAATAGTGGACTTGGCTTAATTGCTTAATATATATATATATATATATATATATATATATACTAGCAAAAGTACCCGTCGTTGACTGGGTTCAAAAACAGCCTACAGGAAATGGTCTCTGATTTATGAAAGTATGATAGGTTATGAAAAGGAAGGGTTGTAAAGAGATAGCTTCGAATTTGGGAGTATCAAAACCAAAGCAAAATATGATGAAAGTAAAAATAAAATAGATAAACCCCATAATTTATTATATCATACCTGTTCACACTGAAACACTTATCACAATATTATGTGGATCTATATTAAAAAAACCTTGTTAAACTTTTTGACATATTTTCATTCTATGGAGGTCAGGCGCGAACGAACACCCCATAATTGTATTATACCATATTTCTTCAAACTGAAACATAATTATCAAAATATACTTATGCAGATAGTTATGAAAAGTGTTTATTAAATATTGTGCATATTTCCATTCTATGGAGGCCAGGCGCGAATGCAGACCCCACAATTTTACTATACCATCCCTATTAAACTTAACACATACTTATCAAAGTATTCTTATATACATCTATATCAAAAACACTTGTGAACGTTTTTTTTTTATTTTTTAAATTTTTTAATTTCCATACTTTGTGGACCAGGCGCGAACGCAGACCCCACAATTTTAATGAACCGCCGTTCTGTCAGATCAAACATACCCATTCCTGTGTCTTGATACATCTTCTATCATTATATGTAATCAGTTTTTTAAAATAGTCAACCATGTAGGACCCTATTCGTGACCAGACACACACACACATATACAGAATTCAGTTATATATATATATATATATATATATATATATATATATATATATATATATATATATATATATAAATGTTTGGATGTACAGAATTTATATATAGTTTTAAATAAAATAGGCGGAAATTTCTCAAGAGCTCTTTCGGCAATCATATCATTAGGAGGAAATCTATAGCGTAAAAAATAATATTATGTCCAAACTTTAAAGAGTTCTAATGGGGAACTATTGAATGTGCCAAAAATACGGTGCAACTAAAGTTAAGTTTATTAACGTCTAAAAACGATTAAAATATTGGCACAACGAGGGAGGAAAAAAAACGGGAGAAAAGATTCAAAGTTCCCGAAAGAGAAACAATGCGTTTACTGTTTCTTTTTGTCGGCACCGCAATAGAGACAGACTCCCAAATTTTTAAATGGTTTCTGGAGTCAACTCTATGTAGCACCTCGAACCATTCTATTTTATATCTATCGGCACAGCACGGGTTGTCAACCAAATGCTGGCCGATAGTTCCAAGGCTGCAGAAGGAGGGAGACTACCAGACCCAATTCCTCCTTTGTCGGATATTCGATAGAATATGCTGGTTTATACGAGTCAAAAGATGCAAGGATGTTCGCCCAACATAACCAGTATCGCACTGTAATTTGAATTGATACACAATATTGCTATTTTGGATGTAAGGCGAACTATCCTTGCGAAAAGAAGGAAAAGCAGGTCTCGTAGTATATACCAAACGCAAGGACACAGAAAAAAAGCAGTTGTAAATACTTCTGCGAATCTGTTTGGAAAGTCTGTTACTCTTTTCCCCCAATCCACGGTAATTTTAAATAAACCGGCCATTTAAAGGGTCCAACCTTTTTAGGGGATTTTAATTTAACTTAATTTTAGTTGTCCCCGTACTTGTGGCATATTCAATATTTCCCCATTAGAACTCTTAAAGTTTCCATATAATATTATTTTTTACGCTATCGATTTTCTCCTGATGAGATGATAGCCGAAAGATCTTTTGAGAAATTTCCGCCTATTTTATATGTATATATACACACACACACACACACACACACACACACACACACACACACACACACACACACACACACATATATATATATATATATATTTATGTATATATATATATGTATATATATATATATAAATATATATATATATATATACAACAATAATATATACCTCACTGTATATATAAATATACAATAAATTTTGATTGTAAAGTTCAACTTACAGTTTTAATTTTTTTTCTCTTATAATAAGCTCTACTCTCTATTGCATATTGAGCTTTTTTTATTCGGTTGGGATTAAATTATCTTTATATAAATACTGGTATTTATATTAGATTATAGTTTACCATTGCGTATATCAGGTAAACACTACATTCTTTTGATTTCATTAATATATATGTATATTATGTAGCCAGACTTTATGGAAGCATCCTGTAGATTATGTAGCCAGACTTTGTGGGCACCCTGTGTGTATATATATATATATATATATATATATATATATATATATATATATATATATATATATATACACGAACGCGCGTGCGTGTTTGTGTATATATATATATATATATATATATATATATATATATATATATATATTTAAAACAGTGTAGCCAGCAACAATTGTGGGTTTTTTTTTTTTTAAAGGTTTTCATCATATTTTTATTTTAACATATTTTTATAACGCGTTTCGAGCTTAGGGTGTGCTCTCTTCAGATGTTTTCGTAAAAAGTTTTTTCTTTAAAATAGGAGTTTGTAGAGTTACCTCCGCTGATATTAAATATGTTTTTCAGAGTGATGCGTGTGTTCAGACATTCTGACTCCAACTGTAAGTGTTCAAAGTGTCCGGTCAAAGTTATTTTCAAAGAGTGTTTTTAGTCCATATGGTGAAGGTTTTTTATGGTTTTTTAGGGTTCTTTTTAAAGACTCTCTTTTCCCATGTATAGCATACACTCACACACAATCACACACGCATACATATACATTCATGTACATGTACACATGCACACGCACACGTACGCAGGCACACACACATACACACACGTACATACATATAAATATATGTAGGAGCATACATATATACATACCCACCTACACACTCACACACGTACTCGCATACATCCACCGCTAACAATTATTTTTATTTTTTTATTTTATATATATATACATACACATATACATATACACACATATATATATACATATATATATATACATACATACACATACACACATACACACACACACATATATATATATACTTTTTTTCCCCCAACCAAAGCACGCATGTATATATGCGCTTAATCATTCAGACATACGTACACGCACCCACACACACACACACAAGTAAGATGGAGAATAGGTAGAAGATATATATACACACACATACACGCACATACACACGTATATGTACACACATACATGTATGTGCACACACACTCACAAACATCCACATACTATGTAGGCACATACACATACACACACATGCACACACACAGACATATGCAGGGGCTCACACATACGCGTATATCCATATCCACACGAACACATTTACCCACTCATACATGTGCATACATATGTATATATTTATACACACACATACATACGGATGTGTATACACTCATCCACCCATATATATATATATGGGCACATGCACTCACAATCACACATACACATACATATTCATACATCCCACCTTATGTATATATTGGTTGAAGTTTCCTTTCTAATCCAAGCACATATGCATACATGGATTCGGTCACCCAAACATAAGTGCACGTATACATACAAACAAGATGTAGCATAGATAACAGATGATATATATATATACACACACGCATACACAATCATATGTGCACACCCACGCACACCCACATATACACACGCACACACGCGCGTACATACACATACATACGTATAATTTCTAGTTGTTTGTTTAGTTAAGAGAAACGGTACTGTACTGGGTATGGGCGCGCGCACCTGCGAAAGTGTGTGTGTGCCTTATTGTGCTTTTTTGTTGTTTCGTATGTGAGGGTGCACACCTACCCAAGTATGCATGCGTGTAAGTGTATTTTGTGTTTTGCCTATTTATGTGTATAATTATGGAGAGATGTTTAAGGCGGGGTTAAACTTGCTATGAAATTTTTTTCTTGTGTAAGCAAGTAAAAGTAGTTGTCAGTTTGGAAGATGGGCATTATCTCGAATCTGCCTCCACTGCATGTGTGTATATGTTGTGATACATGTAGGTGTCTATTTTCCGCGATTTTGATGTTGGATCGGTGTAGGGCTACTCTATTACTAAGGTGTTTTGTAGCGCCTATGTAGGATTTATCGCATGCTGGACATTTTATTACATAGATCACGTTTTTGAGGTGCAATCTAGGTTTTTTTTAATTTTGAATGTTTGTATGGGGTTCGTAAATGGGTATGTGTTTCCCTCTAATATTATGTTGCAGACTCCACATCGTTGTTTGTTGCATTTTGTGACTCCTTTTGTTGCGTCTTGATTGAGTTTTGATGAGGTAAGAATGCGTTTTAGGTTTTTGGGTTGGCGTTTGCTTTTTATTATTTTTGTTGTTTTAAGGAAGTTGTTTAGTTTGCTATTTTGGTTAAGTAGGACGAGGTTTTTCGTTATCTCTGTGAAAAGCTCTGGGTTGTTTGTGTTGTGTGTGGAGACGTATGTTAGGATTTGTTCTTTGTTTCGTTGTTTAGGAGTTCTCAAATCTTCTACTGGTATATTTGTCGCAAGTTGGATCCCTTTGTCTATAAGTTTTGATGGGTATTTTCTTTTTCTTAAATTTATTCGTAGTTCCTTGAGTCGGATTTTTCGAAGGTTATTGTCCGTGATTATGGTGCAGATTCTACGTGCTAGAGTGTAGGGAATTGATTTTATGCAGCTTTTAGGGTGGTGACTTTTAAAGTGTAGGTATTGTTGGGTGTCTGTAGGTTTGCGGTAAATGTCTGTGATAATGTTATTGTCTTTAATCTTTATCAGTATGTCTAGGAAAGGTAATTCTGTAGAGCTTTGTTCTATGGTGAATTTGATTTTTGGGTGTAGGTTCTGGAGTATGGTGTGTAAGTCTGTGATGTCCCCCCATGTGGGTTTCCATAAGATGAAACAGTCATCTAAGTACCTTTTCCATGATTCTACAAACAGTATTTTAGTGCTGTGGCCAAATTTTTGTTCTATTTTTTATATAAGGTTTCTTCTAGGTAGGCTAATGTAAGGGTTGCGTAAGTCGGTGCCATTTTCGTTCTCATTGCTGTACCTAGTGTTTGGATGTAGTTGGTATTATTGAATTCGAAGGAATTATTATTTAGAATTATGTCTATACTATCGATAATGAATTGCTTTGTGAATCTGGGATGTAGTGTTTGTGCATGTCTGTTGATCCAAAATAGTATTGCTTCTTTTCCTAATTCATGGGGTATATTACTATATAAACTGCTAACGTCAAATGTAACTAATAGTGTCCCGTTTTCTACTGTATGTGGTAAGGTAGTAAGAAAATGGATGTCGTCCCTTATGTAGCTCTTAACTTGATCTGTGAAAGGTTGTAATAAGATGTCTATTAAGTTGGTAAGTCTGCTTGTCGGACAGGCTGGTCCTGCTACAATGGGTCTAAATGTAAGGTCACTAGGGTTTGGAGCGCTAATATATTCTGAGTTTTGTGTATCGATGGCAAGTTTTATTGTGCCAGATTTGTGTATTTTAGGCAGTCCGTAGAAGTTGTTGGTCTTTGTAATGAAATTTGTGAGGAAGTCCTTTTCTTTCTTTTTTAATATTTTGTTGTGTATTGTACAAAGTTTTGTGATTTTTGAGATGGTGGTGTTATCTATGTTGGTACTAATGGGTTTATAGTAGTGTTTGTCATCCAGTAATTCTGTAAGTTTTGTTTCATAATACGTTTTGTCCATGATTACTACGGCACTGCCTTTGTCTGCTTCTTTTATTATTATGTCATTATTATTACGGATCTTTTCGAGTGCTTGTTTTTGCTTATGTGTGAGGTTGCGTGTGGTTTTGTGTTTTTTTTGGAGGTTAAGGTTCCAGAGATTTTCGAAGTAGCTGTTTAGTTCTTTTGTGTTGTTCTGTTTATTAGGGAAATATGTTGATTTGTTTTTTACTAAAGAATCCACTTTGTCCCCTTTGTTATCTAGTGTTTCTATTAATCTAAATTTCCGTTCGAATTCTTTAAGGTCCTTTTTTAGTTCTGCTATATTGCTTTTAGGGGTGGGGCAGAATTTGAGGCCCAGCTTCAGTATTTCCATTTCGTTCTTTGATAAGCAGTATGTGGATAAATTGATGATTTTGGGTCTAATTTTTTCTATCCTGGAATTGTTGTTCCCTGGGGTTTCCTAAAAAATGGTGGGAGTTGTTTGTTTCCTTGTTTCGAGGAGTAATGTGTTTTAGGGTGATGTGATGTCTCCTTGTAAAATGAGTGTTGTGTACAATATTGTGAGGGTTTAGTGATAAATGATTGAATGGGTTGTCGTTATATGTTTTTTGTGTTGGATAGTTGTGTTTCAGGCGCTACAAAAAACCTTAGTAATAGAGTAGCCCTACACCGATCCAACATCAAAATCGCGGAAAATAGACACCTACATGTATCACAACATATACACACATGCAGTGGAGGCAGATTCGAGATATTGCCCATCTTCCAAACTGACAACTACTTCTACTTGCTAACACAAGAAAAAAATTTCAAGCAAAGTTTAACCCCGCCTTAAACATCTCTGCATAATTATACACATAAATAGGCAAAACACAAAATACACTTACACGCATGCATACTTGGGTAGGTGTGCACCCTCACACACGAAACAACAAAAAAAGCACAATAAGGCACACACACACTTTCGCAGGTGCGCGCGCCCATACCCAGTACATTACCGTTTCTCTTAACTAAACAAACAACTAGAAATTATACGTATGTATGTGTATGTACGCGCGTGTGTGCGTGTGTATATATGTGTGTGCGTGGGTGTGCACATATGATTGTGTATGCGTGTATATATATATATATATATATATATATATATATATATCATCTGTTATCTATGCTACATCTTGTTTGTATGTATACGTGCACTTATGTTTGGGTGACCGAATCCATGTATGCATATGTGCTTGGATTAGAAAGGAAACTTCAACCAATATATACATAAGGTGGGATGTATGAATATGTATGTGTATGTGTGATTGTGAGTGCATGTGCCCATATATATATATGGGTGGATGAGTGTATACACATCCGTATGTATGTGTGTGTATATATACATATGTTTGCACATGTATGAGTGGGTAAATGTGTTCGTGTGGATATGGATATACGCGTATGTGTGAGCCCCTGCATATGTCTGTGTGTGTGCATGTGTGTGTATGTGTATGTGCCTACATAGTATGTGGATGTTTGTGAGTGTATGTGCACATACATGTATGTGTGTACATATATGTGTGTATGTGCGTGTATGTGTGTGTATATATATCTTCTACCTATTCTTCATCTTACTTGTGTGTGTGTGGGTGCGTGTACGTATGTCTGAATGATTAAGCGCATATATACATGCGTGTTTTGGTTGGGGGGAAAAAGTATATATATATATATGTGTGTATGTGTGTATGTGTATGTATGTATATATATATGTATATATGTATATATATGTGTGTATTTGTATATGTGTATATATATATATATATATAGAATAAAAAAATAAAAATAATTGTTAGCGGTGGATGTATGCGAGTACGTGTGTGAGTGTGTAGGTGGGTATGTATATATGTATGCTCCTACATATATTTCTATGTATGTACGTGTGTGTATGTGTGTGTGCCTGCGTACGTGTGCGTGTGCATGTGTACATGTACATGAATGTATATGTATGCGTGTGTGATTGTGTGTGAGTGTATGCTATACATGGGGAAAGAAAGTCTTTAAAAAGAACCCTAAAAAACCCATAAAAACCTTCACCATATGGACTAAAAAACACTCTTTGAAAATAACTTTGACCGGACACTTGGAACACTTACAGTTGGAATCAGAATGTCTGAACACACGCATAACTTTGAAAAACATATTTAATATCAGCGGAGGTAACTCTACAAACTCCTATTTTAAAGAAAAAACTTTTTACGAAAACATCTGAAGAGAGCACACCCTAAGCTCGAAACGTGTTATAAAAATATTTTAAAATAAAAATATGATGAGAACCTTTAAAAAAAACCCACAATTGTTGATGGCTACACTCTTTTAAATATACATTTTTTCTCTCGTTGGAACTACACAACCATCACTTTAAATACATATATATATATATATATATATATATATATATATATATATATATATATATATATATATATACAGGGTTCCCACAAAGTCTGGCTACATAATCTACAGGATGCTTCCACAAAGTCTTGCTACATAATGTAGCCAGACTTTGTGGACACCCTGTATATATATATATATATATATATATATATATATATATATATATATATATATATATATATATATATATATATATATATATATATATATATATATATATATATATATATATATATATATAAGGGGTGCTCTTTGTGTAAACAAATCGAGCTTAGGTATTTCGGACGATGTCAAAACATCGTTAATTCACTACTTGCACAGTAGTAGCAGCCGTTTAACGTGATGGTTAGAAGGCTTGACTGTCGTACGGGCGGTCGTGTTTCGATCTTAAACTTGAGGTAGTTGCCTGTCTAGCCGCACTGATGAGCTGTGATATAGCGAAACAGTACTGCATGTGGATGACTCTCTCTCTCTCTCTCTCTCTATATATATATATATATTTATATACATATATATATATATATATATATATATATATATATATATGTAACTGTCATCTATATGACGTGTGTATATAAGTGTGTTCGTCTATGACCGCCTAGCGTTGTGATCGTCTAGTCTTGAGTTCGTTGTGTCTATACGTGCATTTACATAGGCTCATAACGGGGCAATATTATGCATAAATACGTGTACAACACAAAGGACAAATAATACTTATTGGGAGTTTCAACATCTGACCAAGCGGGAAACAGCTTTGGTCTTTTTTGTCGGGAATCTTCAAAGTAGATTCATCCTTGAACGACGGTTTGATTTTCGGCACCTTTTTTCCCAGTTCCTGAACTCTCTGTCCGTCTTCGTCAAGCTCTGCAGACTAATTTCCACGTATCTAAAAAAGACCATCTCTTCATCTAAAAAGCGTTATAAATATACGTTACTAAGATTATCACCTGATGTTTTCACATGTCATTTTTCTAAGTTGTCATCTAAATTGTTATGATAACATTTTAAAGCTACATTTCTAAATTAATACAAGTATTTAACTTATATGGATTATGCTAAAACATATTTTGCCTGATATTTTGGCTTGAATAATCATGATATTCGTGTGCCAACCTTTCATTGTTGCCCGGTCAATATCTAACGCAATATCGACCAGGGCCGCCAACAAGACCAAAACAAAATAATCAACCACCATCGCTTCATAAATGACCTTAAACTGTATGCCAACTCAGACGCTGACTTAACCTGACTTGCAGGTCGTACATAATTTCTTCAGAGACATTCGAATGAAATTTTGGTTTGGACAAATGTATTCCATAACAGTTGGAAAGAAGATCCATGCGGTAAACACACAATTAGTTTTGGAATTATTTTATACAATAAGTTGAATTAAAGTTTAAAATGCAAATGTTTTGTATCATGGTGCAATTGTGCTCGAAACGTAAACATTCATTTTGAACGAGTTTCTGTCTTATCAAAGAACCTACTGTTGATTTTCACTGAGCTCTTCTGCTTGTTGTATGGTGATAAAACTTTCCAAAATGCACTTGTATTGCTGGACAGTATAAAAGTTTTAACTTTGGTAAAAACCGGACTGGTCTTTCTTTAATCCTCGATTATCGAGTTTCGATATTTATTGGATGTTATTTGGATACAAAACTTAAGAACAATAGAAAATAGTATATTTGTGTGATTTGGAGTCCATACTAAACCATTTCTATTTTACGCACGGATACAATGCCCCATATATATATATATATATATATATATATATATATATATATATATATATATATATATATATATATACACGAGAGGCGTGCAATAAGTAATGCCCCTGACCCACTTCCCATAGTAGTAGAGCAACGAAACTTGGCACAGTTACTAGTCTTCCTCTACATAGGAACCACACAGAGTTATGCATTTCTCCCATCGTTTGATGCAGCCCTGGAGACCGTTTTTGTAGAACACCCTAGGTTGGTCCTCCAACCACGACGTGACTTCAGAAATCAAGGCTGCGTCATCTGGGAAACACTTTCCTTATAAAAACAACTTCATGGTTAGGAAGAGGTGAAAGTCAGAGGGTGCAAGGCCAGGAGAGTAGGGAGGAAAGGGGAGGGTTTCATAACCACACGCTCGTGCTTCTGATCTGGCGACATGCGAGTTGTGGACCGGAACGTTGTCCTGCAGGAGGAGGGTACCTTTGCTGATCTTGCCCCGCCTCTTGATTTTGATAGCTTCCCTTAATTTCCTCAAAAGTGAAGCATAATAGGCTCCTGTAATTGTGGTACCCTTTGCCAAGAAATCTGTCATCACTACTCCGTCCTAGTCTCAGAAGACTGTGAGCATGAACTTGCAAGCGGAGGGATGCACCCTTGCCTTCTTTGGAGGTGGTGAGTCCAAGTGCTTCCACTGCATTGACTGGGCTTTGGTCTCTGGATCATAGTGATGGACCCAGGTTTCATCCTGTGTAATCAGTCTTTTGAAAAGCTTTGACTCATCTTCTTGGCACATCTCTGAATCTTCTGGAATGGTGTGAGCAACCTGGGAATCCATCTGGCAGACACCTTATGCATATGCAAATGGCTATGAATGAGAGTTTCCACAGACCCTTAACTAATCTTGACATCTTGGGCTATTGGTGAATAGTAGTGCGCCGATCTTCCAAAATGGCAGCCTCAACTTGACGGAAAGATGCCTCATCAATGGCAGAATGGGGGCGACCATGTCTGAGAGCTGTTTGCACAGACTTCCGGCCATGTTTGAATTCACGATGCCAGCGTTTTACAAAGTCATATGATGGGGCATTATCACCATAAGTTTCTTTCATTTCATCAAAAGTCTCATGTGGTGTGAATCCTTTCAAATACAAAAACCAGATCACTGCTCGACATTCAACAGGCTCCATTTCACACCTAACTCAGTTCAAACATCTATAAAAAAGAAACCACAATTAATTCAGAGCTGTAATTTGTCTCATAACCAGTAGCGATATAAATCATTACACATGCAAAATTTCAGCTAGATCAAACAACTGAAAGTGGGTCATGGGCATTACTTATCGTGTATATATATTTATATATATATATATATATATATATATATATATATATATATTATATGGGATTCACCACTTATCAAGACCAAGATGCCACTTGAGGATAAGGGTTATAGAGTGTACCAAAGACAATTGGACTATATCGTAATCGTTTGTAATGGATAAGTCCTTTCTAGCAGCTCCTGGACGTACTCATATAGATAGAGAATTGCACCATCAATGAGAAATATATAGTCATCTACATAGAGTACAGTTTCGTTGTATCGCAACTCATAAGTGAGGTAAAGCTAGCACCTTTCCTTAGTGGATGATTGAACCTACAACCATCGCGTTCATAGTCGGCAGTTCTACCAATCAACGAATGGAAGCAGTGCTCACAAATTACCTAAACGAATGTCCATTTAAATAAACATTCGCCCACCGCTTTCACAGTACTCGTGCTTCTGGTTTATTTACACACACAAACTTCATACACACACATCTATGTATGTATGTATGTATGTATGTATGTTTATATATATATATATATGTATATATATATATATATATATATCAATTCAGATGGCACATGATATATATATATATATATATATTTATATATATATATATATCATGTGCGATCTGAATTGAAGACATCTTGAGAAGGAAATTTTCGAAATATATAACACTGA
The DNA here is from genome assembly GCF_053919585.1 of Euprymna scolopes. NCBI lineage: Eukaryota > Metazoa > Mollusca > Cephalopoda > Sepiida > Sepiolidae > Euprymna > Euprymna scolopes. The sequence continues at coordinate 93,976,577 of NC_136510.1, forward strand.
ACTTCTACTCAACCACACTTAAACAAATAATATATATATATTATTGTTGTTATTGTTGGTATTATTATTATTGTTATTATTATTATCATTATTATTGGTATTATTGTTATTATTATTGTTATTATAATTATTGTTATTCTTCTTATTATTGTTTTTAATCATGTTATTATTATTATTGTTATTCTTCTTCTTCTTCTTATTATTATTATTATTATTATTATTATTATTATTATTATTATATAAAAATTAGATGAAGGCTGCGAAATTCATTTCACCGTCAAATTGGTGCAGTTCCTATTTATTTGTTACATCTCTGCATTTTATCACCTTTCATGAATATTAATAATATGTTAATATCCACAGGCAGCAGTGTTTAATGCTTATGCAACCATCAATGTAGTAAATGATAAATTCTGTTGGTTGGGAAGTTCGAACTTCATTAACAAACTTAACCTTGGCATTTCGGGCAAGCGGCTTTCCTCTAAGCTATCGGCAATAAATATTTAAATGGAACGGTATTAAGTAATAATCAGCGCTCAGACAGTATTCGAGGAAGTTCATATGATGAATATATATATATATATATATATATATACATACACACACACACATATATATATGTGTGTGTGTGTGTGTGTGTGTGTGTGTGTGTGTGTGTGTGTGTGTGTGTATTGGAATTTTGAAGAATTTCAGATCTTGTAATTATTTCCACAGTCAAACAAGGTCGCAGCTCACATAAGCCATGAAAGCCAACAAACCAAATGTCCAAGACAAATTTTGTCTTGGTTTCCGCTTGAACACATTCGAAATCAGGATTACCCTGCTACCTTAGCAAGTGCACCATACATAGGAAAGTATATTAGCTTATAGAGATCAAGCAAACCGCGGCGAAATCCGACTAAGATATTTATCCACTTCATCGTAAGCAAGGGTACAGTCATTCACTAATATAAATATATATATATTTGTGGAAATATTCTTTACTCACTTGGGCTCCCTTTTTATATACACACATCCTTTTTTAGGAAGCTCAATGTAATTACAGAGCATATAATATATATAAATACAGACTTATATAAATATATATATATATATATATATATATATATATTTGTAGTCATCGAATACAGTCCTGTTTCGTTGTATCACAACTCATCAGTGTCGCTAGACTAGCATCGCTCCCTAGCCAACCTAGAACCGTCGCATTGACAGTCGGCTGTTCTTCCACTCGACCATGAAGGCGACGCCAGTAAATAACTCGTCGGAACGTCTATTTAAATGGACACCCGCCACCACTTTTATAGTGCTCAAATCGCCTGTTTGTAAACAAATGACGAGCTTCGCATTTTTCAGCTAATTAAGTAGCGGGTGAGATTATTTACGACAGTGCTCTACCCAAAGAGGGGGGGCATAAAATATATTTGTAGTCATCTATATATATATATATATATATATATATATATATATATATATATATATATATATATATATATATATATATATATTTGTAGTCATATTATATATATATATATATATATATATTTATATAAAATGGGTTAAGAAATTCCAACGAAAGAAAGATGTATACTTAAATAAGGGGGTGGTCACCAACAATGTGTATTGTTTAACATTATTTTATTATTCCGTGTCTTGGTTTTTCATTGAGAATTATGTTTAGATCATTGTAATAATATTTTTAAATCATTGAAATCGTTTTTAACACGTTTCAGACGTTCTGTGAAGCGTCCACTTCAGAATTATTCTGAAATACGGGTAGAGGTGCTTTCATTCTACCCTTATTTCAGAAGAACTTGTCCCCCCCCCTCCTCACACATTAGTAACGACCTTGGATCCCAGTTACCTTCCTAGGGAAGCAAATGACTTCATAATACTATAAAACAGTACACACAACATTCTTCAAACCAATAAAAGAAAACACATACACATATACACATCCTACCCTAAAGGAAAAGAAAAACACAAGCAGAAAGAGAGAGTGAGAGAGAGAAGCACGAGACAGGAATGATCACAGTCCAATAAAACAGTAATAAACATTGAACATTCCAATGAATAGTAGACACTTACACGTTTCTACCTCTTGGAAACATTTCCAATGAACTACGAAAATGCTATTTTTACATCTCCAACACATTTTGAAAATAGTTTCTGAAGAGGACGCTTCACAGAACGTGTGAAACGCGTTAAAAACGATTTCAAATACACATTGTTGGTGACCACCTCCTTATTTAAATATATATATATATATATATATATATAGATAGATAGATAGATAGATAGATAGAATATAGACCTTTGTCATTCATTCATTATATATATATATATATATTCGTGCACATTAGTGTAATCACTTATTAAGTCCTAAAGTTCACTCGAGGCTCTAGGAAAGAAATGTTGTTCATATAGTTTGAGTTTAGTTTAGGCAGACAGACTAAGATAAAATATTTTCCCTGGTTTTATCTGGATGGGGTTTTGTCGTCTATAGATTGAAGCGATCGAGCACTTGCCTTGAAAATAACGGTAAAGTAGAAAGAGATTGGCAAGATCTTCGAGAAAGTGGTAGTAGGGAAACATATGTCACCCACTAGATCTCGAAGTCAATTTCATGTATGGTTACATACGTTTACACACGCGTTAACATGTGGACACTCGAAACCCAACACGTTGTAGTAGAGTATGGCGCAAGGAACATAGAACAAGTAATAACTGGAGTCCTTCTTATTGTAATAACGACGTTTTTTTCGGGTACTTGCCCGAATAAAATGTCTTCGTGCACCTTCTCTCTGAACTCGGTCCTCTTGAACACCATTCAGTCCTAGCCTAGTTTATATATTTTTCTTTACCGTGAAGTCATTTCGCCAACAGCTCGATATTTGCATATAGCTGCCGTAAGCGTATCCGTGCTTTGTTACATATCTATTCTGTCGAAGCAGATGTGCACCTTCCCAGATGCGGTAAATATACTCTATCTTAGTACGCATTTGGCTCTTTTATAGATAGAGGATTACGTCAGGCGTGAAATCCGTTCTGAAACCGTAGAATGATCCAACCGTTCTTCAACGACCTGACCATGGATTTGATATAAAACTTCTATTTCATATCTGGAGTTTAGGTCAGTACAAGTAGTTTGTTAAATAGAGAGGGGAGAAATGTTTCTTAGCAGAGTGAGAGCATAAAAATAGTGGAAACTAATTATTTACATTTTATATTAAACTAGCATGGGTGCTCGGTGTTGCCCGGGTCTTTGGAGGTGTGTGTTGAGCAAAATAAACAGTGGTAGTAGACAGGCAGGTTTGAACCCGTGACGCGAAAGCGGAAAAGAAAGTAGAGATGTGTGTAAGGGTGTTGGTTGAGCAAAAAAAAAAAAAAAAAAAAACGTGACACGTTACCTGTTGCGCCCATCGCCAAACCGTAAGTGACGTGGGTTTAAATTAAGGCTAGACAATCGAAATGAGGCGATGACTTTCGAAAATACCTGCGAAAAAAGCGACCCCTCCTCATAGAAAAGTGCCAAGTTGAGGGTGAAAAGTTAATGTTTTCGGCCAATTTTTCGATATTTGTCGTCCGAAGGGTCGACCTTCAAAATGATACCAGTCTCGTGAAAATCTGTCGCCTCTGTCGAAAGTTTTTGCAAGACATACATACATACATACATTGAAACAGACAGGTGACATTTATATAATAGAAGACAATTTTTAAAATACTCGTTGATACGGAGTACAATAGAGAAAACCAAACTAAAAACGAAAGGATTTTTTTTTTGTTGTTGCAAGTAATTCCCCACTTATCAAGGCCAGGCGGAGTTAAAGGTTAATGATGTGCTGTGGCAGTGTAGTAATCGATAATGGTGTAAGTTGGGCACAATATGATTATTTAAGGGGACAGTTCAAGAAAAAATTGTTTACATTAAACTTGAAGGTTACCCTACTTTAGTCGAACGAGAAGCAGGCCAATGGAACTGTTCCACAGGCGGGTAGTTCTTTTTTTTATTTATTTACTTATTTTCTCAGATTCACCCCTTACAAAGCATATCGCCACTTATACGTAAGGGCCTACTATTTGGGTTATTTTTTTTTTAGGAAAAATTAACAAGATATTTATTTATGTTACATTTAAAATTCTGCATATCAGTACAGCCAGGGAAGCAGGCAGCAGGAAGGGGAAGAAATTGTTAGAATAGAAAGCTTTCTGGCATTTCGGGACATCAACAGCGAAAGAGTGAGATTTTATTGCTAAGCGGGTTTGTCGGGGATATGTACGTCGAGGGGGGCACAAGTGAAATGAGTTCTTGAAAAGAAGTTGTGGTTGTAGAATCTGAGTTTAGATTTAGGCACAGATAGAGAATCGGATGAAAGTGCTGTTAGTGGTTGTAAACAGTCGAGTGTTTTTTGTGTAAGTTTGGCAAACCAGGCCCATAGATTAGAATTCAGACGAAGAAAACAACTATTGAACAAAGACAGATTCGCGAAGCTTCTTTCTGTGGGATTATCCCAAGCAACGTCGGTTACCCCGTTTTTTTAGCCATTGGTAACGTTGCGAATTCCTAACGGTATTTTAGATAGATATTTAGGGACGTGTGATAAATTGGAGTCTGTATCTTCCGGAATTGAGAAAAGATTCGTTTTGTGTATTACGGACGCTGAATGACGAATGTTGCTTAATGTATGAAAACAACATCGGCCGGGAAGAGATTTATCGTTATTTATTTCCGATTCATTACCTTTTTATTGGATTTTATACATTTTTTTCTTGTTTTCGTTTCTTGTTTGACGCCCCCCCCCATACCGCCCTGATCATTGAGACACACAAGTGAATCACTTCTTAGTCATGTTTGATTCGTCCAATCAGATGAAATATTACTCGCTAAATAACATTAAGGGAAACTACTTTTTTTTTTTCTATGGAGGAAAGCGATACTCTTTCGATATTCTTCATTGGCAGTTTTGTTCTCCTTCCCCTGCTCCTCCTCCTCTTCTTCTTTCTCTTCTTTTTCTTCTTCTTCTTCTTCTTCTTTTTGTTGTCACATTTTTGCCTGCCTGTTGTTATAGCCGATTTTATGTTGATAGGCGGATCATAACAAATGACCATCAGCTATCAGCATCTTCTTTTCTCAGGCCTCCAGTACTTTTCGCAAGATTCTGGCTGTCCCAAACAAGGTAGTCTCCTAAAGCACTCTAACATTGCAATGGATCCTACTTCTCTCAATCCACGTTTCAAATTATTATTATTTACTCACTAGGAGTATTCATACAAGCCATCATCAAAGATTGTTCTTTGTGAACAACTTGTGGTGTTCCCTGAAGACGGAACAATTATCCCCAGATTTCAAGTACTCACCACCTCTTTTGATAAGCTTTGCAAAATAATTTGCGTTATCGCAACAACCGCTTACCACTAATTTCTCTCTGGCAGCGACCATTAGTCTTCACTGAGATTTGGGTGGCAATAAGCTTCTCCAAGGTCCCAGTGTTTTTTGCACATCTCCAGCGGAGGTTTGGCTAGTGCTTTCTCTCTTCAGCCTTTCCCCTTCTCTTCTCCTTGAGCTTCATTATTTGGTGTGGTACCTGTTAAGGGTGAAAATCACAGAAAAAAAAGATGGCCGCGGTTTATTCATTTTTCATGATTTCATGTGATGTTACTTTGTGTGATGCACTTGTAGCCGTTTCTGTACCCAGTTTGTGTGTAGTTTATGCGTGGTATTAATCTTCACATTCAATATTCTTAATATTGCTGCAGTTTTCATTCTTGGAATTCGTTGTATTTTCTCGGCCACCCTCTGATTCCAATCTCTACCATTCTATTTTCAAAGCTTTTTGGTATAGTTCCTAGTGCTCCTAGTATTCCTGGTGTTATTTTGACGTCTTCATTCTTCAGATCTCTTTGAGCTCTTTGGCCAGTTCCTAGTGTTTGCTCAATTTCTCATTCTCATTTATTTTCACTCTATGGTCTTCTGGCACGGCAAAATCTATCTGGCAGGCCTTTTCCTTCTTGTTAATTATTATGACATCCGGTCTTCTTACTTGGGTGGGCTTATCTGTTTGTATATCCATGTCCATAGGATCTTGTGACTTTCATTTTCCAGTACTGCTGCCGATTTCTGTTTGTATCATTTGTCTGTTTGTTAAAAATTCATTTTTTTGCATAATTGTCATTGCATCTCTTTCCCAACTTGATCGTGTATATTTTTATATTCTTTTGGGGCCAGTTTGCTGCATTCACTTATGTGATTTATGGTTTATTGTTTCGTCTCTTTGTCCGCAGAGTCTACATTTGCTGTTTTTTTGTGTCTTGTCGATCCTAGCTTTGATGTGGTTGGTTTTAATTGCATTATCTCACGCAGCTGGTATTTATGATTCAGTTTCCCTTGTAAGGTTTCCTTTTTGTAGCCATTTCCAAGTGTTTTCGTTTGTCTCTTCTTTTGTATTATTGTTATTATTATTATTATTTTTGTTATTGTTATTATTATTATTATTGTTATTATTATTATTATTTTTGTTATTGTTATTATTATTATTATTGTTGTTGTTATTAATATTATTGTTATTATTAATATTATCATTGTTATTGTTATCATTATTATTATTAATTTTGTCATTATTATTATTATTATTATTATTATTATTATTATTATTATTATTATTATTATTGTTACCCTGGGACAGGAATATGATAGAGAAGGAGAATGAGAAGTGGAGGAATTATGCGCTATTGGCCTTGGAGATAAGGCGTATACACGGGGGTTAAAACACAAATAATCACGGTCGTAGTTGATAGACTAGGGGTAGTATCAAGTCGACAATTGAAAGGACAATTGAAAAAAAACTACAAATCCCCGACGTTTTAGGCGGCCTTCAGACCTCTGCAATTGTAGGTACCACATCCTTAGGAAACCCCTTAATCTTTGAAGCTTCTGGTGTGAAGCTGGGATTCAGGGAAATCCTCTGGAAATGATTCCTATCCCTTTCCAAAGAGACGTTGATAAACGACATCAGAATTATTATTATTATTATTATTATTATTATTATTATTATTATTATTATTATTATTATGTTTGCAGTGTGGTAATGATTTAAACTGGTTTTATTCACTCAAGAGCCGTCTTTGACACAAAAGCTAGTGAGCATAGCATGAATGAGTCCATTAAATGGAAACCACTTGACAGAGGATGCTTGCTGTTCCAATCAGAACTGACTTCTAGAGTCGGATGATGTTGTATTTTGTTCCAAAGGAGTTCAACTGTTTCTTAAGATCATCTGAAATTGAGCCAGCAGGGGCATGATCTGCCCACTCGCATAGTTTAACTACGAATTGTAAAGACTACCCATATCTAAAATAAAAAAAATAAATGGATTGAAAAATAATTTAGACTCAATATATATATATATATATATATATATATATATATATATATATATATATATATATATATATATAAGATAAAGAAAATTAAAACTATAAGTTGAACTTTACAATCAAAATTTATTGTTCGACTGAATACTCCAAAAAACAATTTACAAAGTCCTTATTCCGCGGATTTTCAAAGAATGCTATTCTTATTATTCTTTTCATCAGAGGACATAAAGAAATCAGCAAATTATATTTGTAGCAATGCTAGGATTTGCTAGTTAAAGCATTAAGCGAAACCGCAAATTATAGTAATTATAAATTGCCAAATAAAAAAATAAAAATAATTGAAAAAATGTTGGATATATAAAAAAATTAATATAAAAACAAACCGCGCATAATATTTCAGTTTGACTGAAAATCCTCTCAAGTTGATCCAAAATGCAAAATAGTTCTTTAGATATAATGTATTCCAAAATAAGCCCAGCGTAACAATGCACATAATCCGATTAGAAAGTTTACAAAAAAGCTGAAATAATGAAAATTGTTTTTTTTTTTCCGGACAGTGTAGTAGTCTAAAGAGAAGTCTGTTCCTAGTCGAATGGGACCCAATAGTAAAAAGAGAGAAATCCAATATGACAAACTTAGAAAAAATATATTTATATAAATGGGAAGTTAAACGAAGTGAATGAAATCAATTTTTAAGAGGAGACTTATTTTCTCTACTCTTCTGTTGAGAAGGATTAGGCTTCGGAATGCTATGGTATAAAGAGTTTCAACTTGCCCAACACCTCTAATCGATGCATACTCTTATTAAATAAGTATATACCCGTTTATAAACCAGGAATTACGCCTGACAAAAGCAAATGGGAAATAACGGGCCACAACCTCAAGTACAACTCGTAGGCTAAACCAACGAACCCAGAAGACTAATCAATCATCATATGTAATAATTTTTATCATTTTGTGGCGAGAATATTGGGTGGCGACGTTTTTTTTTTCAGCAATTGTTTCTATTTTAAATATGAGATGTACTTTTAGAATTATTCATTTATTCTAAAGGCAAGACAGAAAACCACTTGATGTAAGGAGAATCTATATATCAATAGGATATCATGTATGTTATTTATTTTGTGCGTCATGCTTACATCCGAGTGATTGTCGTTTAATTGTTATGGACTTCCATTTCTTGTAATAAATAATTTTACCAAGAATTCTTCATAAGTTTTGGTTTCGGTTTCGATTATAGCTGATGGCATTCAAGTCATTTATTTTTTATAACTAATTTTACCAAGAATTCTTTATAAATTTTTGTTTCGGTTTCGATTATAGCTGATGGATCTTAAGTCATCTATTTTTTTATAAATAATTTTACCAGAAATTCTTCAAAAGTCTTAGTTTCAGTTTCTATTATAGATGAAGGAACTCAAGTCATATATTTATATATATATATATATATATATATATATATATATATATATATATATATATATCATAATTTTTTATTTCGATTGCGATTCAAGCTGGTGCACCAAGTCATAAAGATATATATATATATATATATATATATATATATATATATATATATATATATAATAAATTCCACAGCCAAACAACGTCGCAGATCACAAGAGCCATGACAGTCAACGAACCGGAAGTCTAAGACTGCTGACTGTAATGGCTCTTGTGAGCTGCGACGTTGTTTGGCTGTGGAATTTATTATATACAATCTCTCACATTCTGAAAATCATATATATATATATATATATATATATATATATATATTATTTTTTGAAATCGTAATTTTATAATACATAAAAATCGATAGAACATTAACTCTATAATAATGTATACGAAATCTGCAAGAATTAGAATATCATATTCAAGCGTACTTTACGCTAGTCGTGTGTTTTTCGTAAAAGTTTGCGTAGGGAGGGCAATAGATTAGAGCTCAGACGGGCACTTGCCATAAAAATATCGATAGAGCAGAGCAGGCTTATAGTTTCTTCTGTGGGAAAGAGGTTGCAGGGAAGATAAAAGAGCATCCCTACTAGGATATGAAATTTATTTTAATCTTTGTAAAGGAAGGTAAGATATTGCTAGCAGTTCCTTCCCAGATGTGGCAACAGTACTCCATCCTAAGATGTGCTTGGCTCTTATACAGATAAAGGATTGCATCGGCAGCGAGATATCTACTAGAGTGATAGAATGATCCCGCCATTTTTCCGGCGACTTTCGCAACGGGTTTGATGTTCGTGTTCAATTTTAGATCAGGAGTAAAGGTCTGACCCTGCAGCTTATTATTAATAAACAGCGTCTATTAGTTTTCTTTGTGCTTACGTGTTTACACATATAAATACTCTTGACTGACTCTATTCTTTTACAAAACCATTTTGTATCACATTACATAAGTTTGAATTGATTGTTCCTTTGTTTAGCATTGACGTTTCCGTATGGCGTCAGAAGTCAGAATCGGATTCGTCTTTTTCCATTTGTTCTTCTTTGGTCCACCGGCATCGCTCAGAAGTTTTGTTGCTAACATTCTTATTTGTGTTTATTCCGGGGTTGTTCGGGCCCATAATTTAACATTTTGGCTTTCTTCAGGCGCATCTTGTGAAACTCGCGATCATCCTGATGAACTCGGGAATTTGGAGGTTTTATGTCCCGTATGAAATAATGTGCCGATTCCCGAATCCGACAGAAATATTCTCAAATTCGCCAGACATATTCCCGAGACCGAGAAGATACACCTGAAGAATATCGAAGGATGCATCGACCGAGACCTTGTGAAAAAATAAATCACTCAAGATAAGAACAATATACTGATAAATCTAAATCAAACGAAAAGAATGCAATATTATCTGCAATTCCATTTTCCTTAGTCCTTTTTATCCCTATTCTGCCAAATCGGCCCACAATCGCTGACGTTATAACAAAAAGTACAAAACCGCTCACCACAAAAACATAATTCCACGAAATAAAAGAAAATATGTTAAATGATTCAATTAGACTTTCTCTTCAGCTATTTTAACTTAGAAAAAAATCGGAATAAGGTCTACTTAATTTCTTCCGGGATCGGACAATTCTATGACACAATCAAGCGATCCCTACCCCCTACCTCTACAACCTACCCCCGCCAAAATGACTCCTCCCTTAAATCATTAACGACTTGCAGTTTCGACAGGTTCCCCATCCAACCAGACTGAAACTTGTCAGATTTGATCCCGCCGCTGGAATCATAAATTCCCGCTTCAAAATTTTCGACGCCACACAGTGTTTGCTTATTGCATCGAATGCTTCCAACCAGGCTCACCTTCCCTCACTTATGAAAGGCACTCATCCCTGTCCAGGGGACATTTAATGGCACAATTAGTGCCAAAGAGAGCTCTTTAACTTCCGTCACCCTTCGTGATGACTGCATCGGTCGATTATAGGTGGGGGTTGGCGGTGACGATAAAATAACTATCGGGCATGTTACAACACACACACACACACACACACACACATATATATATATATATATATATATATATATATATATATATATATATATATATATATCGTGGACTTGAAACTTAGATCAGTTTGTATATGCCAATCATAATAGATTAAATACATTTCTATATAGAAAACTCTCCCATCAATTATTTTCAATTAGAAAACTTTCCATCTATATATAAAATTGATCATGTGCAAGCTGAATGAATGGCAGTTCACATCCTTCTTTTGTATAATATAATGGCTTCCAAAATTCCAAAACCAAGTCTCCTCAGTTGATTGTTTATTACATTTAAAAAGGGAAATAATTACAATATTGTTTCGTTTGCAACTAACAAGCCAACAAAACTATGTGTTGACGCATTTTAGTGTCTTAATTATCACATAAATTTTTAAAAAATAGAGGAAAAACATTATATTACATGGTTCAAATAACTGGCACGTACCGCTAACATTCAATATAAAAACTGATAACTGATTTACGTTTCAGGTAAATTTTTTTTTTTTTTTACACAGTGATCACCACTTATCAAGGCCCGGAAGCCACTCAGGGATAAGGGTTATTGCAAGTACATTACGTTAGTGAGGAGATTTGCTGATATGTTTACTTAAGGGGGCGGTTCATTAGGAATTTGTTAACATTGGACTTGAAGACAACCAAGTTGTAGTCCGGAGGGAAGCAGGAAGACGGAACAGAGTTCCACAGGCGTGCAGTAATAAATATATATATATATATATATATAAATCTGTAAGTACAGGATACCCCAAAAGAAGCTGACGGATTTTAAATTTAATTAACTTCCTCAATATTTTAGTTATGCTTACCAATTGTCATATGTACCTATTTACTATGCCTCCCCACGGGACAGAGTTAGACACCAGGGTCGTTTTTTTAACGTGGAGAAAAGGTACAAAAATAAAAATTGTCTCAGTCGTGAAGGATTTCTCCTCCACCGAAAGAGAACAAGAACTAGAAGTGCAGCATCTGGAGAACAGATGCTACACTTTGACCTTATTAGCCTCCCCGTGACTTCTTTAGATATAGTAAGATATCATGGTCTGCTTATTCTAATTTTATTTAGACAACTTAATCTAGGGTATGTTTTTCACAAGGTCTAATTTTAGTTATGAAAAATGATGTTACTCAAATGTCCACCATTTTCATTTTCACACTCTTGTGCTCTGTGCAGGGCGTTGTCCATTGTCATTGGCTGAAGCTCTTGCACCAACTGAATTTTATATGGAAATGTGCCCTCTTCATGAAACATTCTGTGAAGAGATGATCGAGAGCCCAATTATACTTGATCTCCTTCTATCTGATATGGATGGATCCTCGGCCACATTCTGCTAATCTCTGACGATTATCATCACTTCTTGCCGTACGGGGTCTACCAGATTAGGGGAGGTCACATACAGACCGTTGCTCATGAAATCGAGCCATCATAGCTTTTATTGCATTGGGAGTAGGGGATTTTCTTGTGTTGACGTTTCGTCGAAATTCTGTTTGAATTTCTGATATTGAATTATTAAACCGAAAATACGACTCTACGATAAATATCCGCTTCTCGGTAGTGAAACGACCCATGCTGACCTTGGAAGAGGTACTCTAGATTATCTGAAAACAAAATATATAAAAAATTAAGAAATTTATGATTTTTTACCCAACAGCTTCTTTTGGGACACACACACACATACACACGCACACACGCTCTCTCTCTCTCTCTCTCTCTCTCTCTCTCTCTATATATATATATATATATATATATATATATATATATATATATGTACATTGTTAAACAAAATTTGACTCATTAAATTCCAATCATGTTCATATACCAATTAACCCAGAGTCAATATTAATTGATCCAGTTAATTAAGCTCAATCAGTATTAATAATCGAGCATATATATATATATATATATATATATATATATATATATATATATATATATATATATATATATATATATATATATATATATATATATATATATATATATATATATATATATATATATATATATATACATGTATATATACATACATTATAATTTGGCAATAGTCAAGGCAACAATTAATTAAATAAATGAAAAGCTGATTTAAATATTTTATAAATATTAAACCACAAAGATTTACTAACACCTATCTAATAATTAAAATAAGAAATACGAAAGTAAGTTGAATACACAATACAATAGCCAGCGATTAAAGTGAGGATGGAGAGGTGAATTTCGCTGCTCGTATAAGTAAATATGGTTATATTTGTGTCTGAAGATAAGCCATTTGGGAATATCTTTTAACAAAATAATGTTTGTTTGTCTAAGTGGTTATGAAGTGATTGTTACACACACATCGTATAATAAAACATATGATGTGATATATTTTTGTCTTGGTTATAGCAGAATTATAATATATATATATATATATATATATATATATATATATATACATATATATATATAGTCTTATTTGTAGTATTCTGAATTTTACTGGGTTTATATAATTCAGTAATCGTTCATATACCAATAAATTTTAAGCCAAAAAAGATAAAAAAATATCCGATAATCGTAAATCTTAATAGGTAGGAACGAAAAAAATTAAAAATAAATTGAGATGTTTAATTTTAAATGAAGAATGAGAATGAACTAAGTATATAGTAATGTAAAACTTTCTTTCCTTATTGAATAAGTTTTAAAGAAAACTTGCCTTGAATCACATAAATAGGTTAGCCGATATTTTTGTAAATAAACAAAGCAAATTCCAGATACGAAACTAACATAGAATCGCAAGAATATAACTTAGTTGACTAGTCCGGATTAGAAAAAAATAATTTAAATTAAATAAAGAAATGAAAAAAATAATTTAAGAAATCAATGAATAGAATTAATAAGCCATATTAAATGGACATAGATAATTAATAGTAACATTGCATGATATTTTGTTTGATTTTTTTTTAATGGAGATGCGAAAATAAGTAAATATATAAATCTTTAAAAAATACTTTGCAAGGATGCGATATAAGTAAAACATTTTCGCTTGTTTTCTTTTCCTTTAGTTTCCATAATGTTTTATTGTTAATCACACATTTGAAAAAGTTTGAAAAAAACATATATATATAATAAATAAATGTTATCAAAGCCAAGATAAGTTACCTTTCATCATAACTGGATACGTTTTTAAAGTTTTTTTATTTAATGTGAAATGTTTATTCGGTTCGAAAATGATATAGTGTTTTTCGATATATTTGAAAAAGACAAATAGCAACGAGTTCTCTGTTGAATACGTTAAGTTTGGGAAAATGAGTTCAAACTTAAAAATTATACAAAATACCGCAAGAAACATACTCAATATATGTTACCGTTGAATCGGGCCAATTCTCAACCTATTCACCCAACGAATATTTAATCTACAGACTTGGAATTTAGTATATAGCGTTTTCAAACGTATGAAATTTTTTTTAATCGGTTTTCGTCCAGAAATTAAAAAAAAAAGCCGATAAGGAAGCAAAATTGAAAGATGGATCCGTGGAGGGAGGTTATAGGATTAAAAAAAAAAATTTAATAACTGTTTCACGAATGCGTATGCGTGAATGTTTACATGACAGATTACTTATGTTAAGAATAAGTAGGTTTGAAAACAATTTTTAAACAGCGTGTCACGCTGACAGAATGGGTATCGTACTTGTCTCACTGTCTTTAGGTTTTGGTTTCGAGCTCATCTCGAATGTTTAGTTTACTTACAAAAAGTAAACTGACCTGTTTAGGAACAAAAAATAAAATAAAAAATAATACTCGCATACACATTTCCCAATGTATGTGTGAATTAAATTATAATATTTATGCGTATTTGACGACCGGGCAACACCGGGTGGCCTGCTAGTTTAAATGATAGGAAAAAAAATATAAAAGATATAACCAAAGCAAAAAGGAATATAAGAGAAATAATGATCGAACAGTTTCCTCTCAAAATTCGACAAGACAAGAACATGAATCCCCCTCCCCCCCAAAAAAAAACTCCATCGCCAAATTGGCAGCGCGTATTGGAAGAGAAGGCTATAAAATCAATGATCGACCACCTGAGGGAAACGAAATTTACCGCTTGGCTGGTTCAGTTTGCCATGTTTACTTGGCGAGATATCAACCCTTTTATTTTGTTATATTAATGCCGAAACTGAACACCTATTGTAAGCGACTCATTGTATACAATTGACTGAAAGAAAGTCACAATTTTTACCCATAGCTATGAATATTTTAGCGTTTATAGCACATGTGTATATCATTTTAGGGTTTATATCCCATGTGTATATATTTTTAGGGTTTATATCACACGTGTATATAATTTTAGGGCTTATAGCAAATATGTATATCATTTTAGGGTTTATAGCCCAGGTGTATATCATTTTAGGGTTTATATCAAATGTGTATATCATTTTAGGGTTTATAGCCCATGTGTATATCATTTTAGGATTTATATCAAATGTGTATATCATTTTAGGGTTTATATCAAATGTGTATATCATTTTAGGGTTTATATAACATGTGTATATCATTTCAGTGTTTATATAACATGTGTATATCATTTTAGGGTTTATAGCACATGTGTATATTATTTTAGGGTTTATAGCACAGGTGTGTATAATTTTTGGGTTTATAGCACATGTCCATATCATTTCAGGGTTTATAGCAAATGTGTATATCGTTTTAGAGTTCATAGCAACTGTGTAGAACATTTTAGCGTTTTATCATTTTAGGCTGCATATATTTATGTGTATATCAATTTAGGGTTAATAGCAGATGTGTATATCATTTTAGGGTGTATAGCAAATGTGTATATTATTTTAGTGTTTATAGCATATCATTTTAGGGGTCATAGCACATGTGTGTATCATTTTAGGGATGATAGCACATGTGTATACAATTTGAGTGTTTTTAGCACATGTGTATATCATTTTAGGGTTCATACCAACTGTGAATATCATTTTAGGGGACATAGCAAATTTGTTTTTCATTTTAGCGTGTATAGCACATGTGTATATCATTTTAGAGTTTATAGCACATGTGTATATCATTTTAGGGTTTGTAGCACATGTGTATATCATTTTAGTGTTTATAGAACATGTGTATATCATTTTAGGGTTTATATACATGTGTATATAATTTTAGGGTTTATAGCACATGTTTATATAATTTTAGGGTTTATAGCAAATGTGTATATCATTTTAGGGTGTATACCAAATGTGTAATATATGGTTAAGTGACAATTTTAGTCATTTAGAACTGCTTTAAACCTTCACCGCTAACTCATTCTACCAAATTTCCAAAGAACTTTTTTACAATTTTCAGAAAAAAATATGAGAGTGTGAAACAATTGTAAATCAGTTTTCAGTCCCGGACAACGTCGGGTGTCCCTGCTAGTAGGTTATAAGTTGTCAATAAAGGAAGGCTCGAATATTTTTTGTAAAATTTATATCAAGACATGTAAGCATATTAGAAAACGAACATTTCACACGGAGAGAAATTGAAGTTGTTTACATGGCAGGCGTATATGACCCGAGGCACAATACGTTTAAATAATAAGCAATTATTTTTCGGAAAAAAGGGGTAAAATCAAATAACTGATAAATAGAAGCAGTCATCAATCATCGAAATAAGAAGCATTATCTCCCACTCAGCATATAAAGGAGTAGAATTCAAATATTCAATCATATTAGTCCTCGCGCGAAACCGCAGGACACAAAATGCTTTAAATAATATTAATAATAATAATAATAGAATAACAATACCAAAGACTTTCGCTAGCGAGGACTACTATTGAGCGTAACCAGTTATACACTCCTTTAAAAATTTTCATCTCTATTTTTCTTGTTATCTACTGAATATTTTTAATGAAACCTATATGAAATATGTTTCTTATTAAATTGTAAATATTTTCTATTCTGAAAGAAGTTTTAAAAAATTGTATCTAAAAAATTATTTTAAAGTTTTTGTTAAAAAAAATTCAGATTTTCTCATTATTTAGACATGTATGACAAAGAGGGAGTTGCAAAAAAGAGTTGTGGTGTGAGAAGAATTACAAACTGAAACAGAGAGAATATCCAGACCTGTAATAATACAAAGAGGGTGTTGCAAAAATGATTTGTGGTGTGAGGAGAAATACAATCTGAAATAGAGAGTAGGAGAGTTTTTATAAATACATACAAAACCACATTCATCTCTTTTTTTAATCCAAATTAATAAATTAAATAAAATATAATCTTATAAAAGATACGATACAAGTTAGAAAAGCATTTCATCCAAGGCATGAAAATTGTTAAACAAAATGTTTTTACTATAGGCTTTAAAAATAAAGGTACAAGATTCAATTTGAAATTTATGTATCTTCAAAGTGCACTTTTATACATTTTACAAAGTAAGGTATTAAATTTTTATACCTTACTTTGTAAAATGTATAAAAGTACACTTTGAAGAGAAATGCATTTTAAATTGAATCTTGTACCTTTATTTTAAAAGCCTATAGTAAAAACATTTTGTTTAACAATTTTCATACCTTGAATGAAATGCTTTTCTGACTTGTATACGTATGACTAAGTATCAGTCGTTGAAGGTTTAAAGAGCCAAACATATTGGAATAGTACAATTTAGAAATAAATAAGAGTATTAATGGAAATAATACGCGATAGGAATAATCTAATATATAAAAGGCTATTTGTCTGTCTGTCTGTGTGTGTGTCTCCATATATTCAAACTTTATCTTCTCCAAATTAAATGTCGCAGAGCGGCGCTAGGGGCCTCAAATAATTGGCGTTTTTGTGTCTTTAGGCGGTTAAAATAGTTTTTAAGGGGAGGGGCACAAATAGGTCAAAATTAAAATAAAATCGTTATACATTCTGTACAATGATCTTAGTTTATTTTTAATCAGTTCGTATACGTGTCACGTTGGTCTCGTGGTAACGTCACCAGTTATGAATGCCACAGTTTTTCTTTTGGTTTCGATTCTAGCTGATGGCACCCAAATACTTCTTTTTTTACTTTTGAAATCACAATTCTATAATAATATATACGAAATTTGGACAAATTAAAATGTCATATTTAAGCGTATTCTACGCCCGGCTAAAGTCGGGTGCCCCCTTCTCGCTAGTTAAATAAAAAAAAATAAGTAAAAAATTAATAGAATCAAGTAAATATAAGTAAAATATAAGTACCGAGAATAATAATAATAATAATAATAATAATAACATTAATAATAATAATCCCCAAATGAATACGAGAATAGACACTATCAAATGGGGTAAGTCAGTACCCTGAGCATTATACAAACAACTGCATCATGAACACCCAGAGAAGTGCTACAAGCAAAACCTCATAAAATCCTGTGGGGAATGGATGTACAAATATAACCACCCAAGAAAGAAAACCGGATGTCATAATAGTTAACAAGAAGAAATAGTCCTGTCGGGTTGCACATTTCGCCGTTGCAGCAGACCATAGAGTGAACATCAAGTAGACAGATAACCGGAGCAAATACCCAGAACTGGTTACAGAGCTCAAAGTGTTATGGAATTAGAAGAAAGTCAAGGTAACAACGATATTAGTAGGAGCACCTGGAACAATCCTGGAAAACTTTGGGAAAGATTTGAATCAGAGAGATGCTTAAGGAGACATAAGGAATATTAATAATAAAACGTTGAAATACTAAAGAAAATCTTCGAATGCGGACACTAAGAGATAAGCAATAAACGCTAACTCGACATATAAAAATAAAATGAAGCAGAAAGAAAAAAAAATAGTTGAACAACACATGGAATCAAGAAAACAAAAACACTATAATTGTAAGTTACCCCCTCCCCCCCAAAAAAAAATATTTTAGTGCCAGCATCTACTGGTCAAGGAAAATAAAAGACCGAGGACAGGCAGCAGTAATCACACTTCTGTTTGATGTGTACGACGAGAATTAGGACATTTAGTAGGCTATTTGCCATGCGAATTCTAGTGAAAGCCAATGATTGTTGCAAGCGAGAAATCAATAGTTAACGTCTGTTGCCATAACGCACATTCTATTTGCAAATGTGATATAAAAAGGTGGAGAGTACTGGAAATCGGGAAGTCTTGTTGTCTCCCAGAATCCAAGGAACTCTGCAGGTTGTTGGCCGGTGTGAAAACCTTTTCAGAGTAAAAATAATACACTTTTTGCAAAAACAAATATACAAAAAAAAAAAAAACAATCAAAGATGCGAAATAAACACACTAGGACCTTAAGTCAGGATATCCGAATGGAATTCGATATGGAAAAGTGTGTAATGCTGATCAGGAGTGAGTAGAAGGCAACCAAGCGTAGATGAGGGCACTTGGTGAATATGATATCTAAAAATATTTTGGGATTCTAGAAGCAGTCAGCATCAAATCAAATAAGAGAGAAAATCGGAAATGGATACCGCAGAAGAACAAACAATCTCCTAGAACTAAAGATAATGGGTACCGCAGAAGAACAAGCAATCTCCTAGAACTAAACTAAATAGTAGAAGACATAGACAGTGTCACCAGTAAGACACCATTGGACAAGGGTATGAAAACCAAACCGAAACATATAAACTAAAACACTAACAACAGCCGCACAAGATAACGCGATTATAACTAAACATGCCTAAGCAAGGATAGACAAGACACAATAAAACAGCAAATGCAGACTGTGTGGACAAAGTGACGAAACAAGACGCCACATAATAAGCTAATGGAGCAAAGTGGTTCAAAAAGAATACAATGATAAACATAACCAAATGGAAAAGGCAGTTGACTTGGAATACTAACAACTGCACCTTCAACACGCATGCAAATAATACAAGCACAAGCCGACAGCATTATTTGAAAACGGAAATTAGAACAATAAAAGAAATTAGATGAATGACCGAGAAAGTACAACAGTTACAATAATGAAAATGGCTAAAATATTAAGAGAAAACCATTGAATGCGGATACTAACACACATGAGCTTTAGGCGGTAATCTGGTATCTAGGAACTGCTACAGAAGTAAACCCCCCGACAGACACACACACACACAAAACACTACATGAAATCAAGAAAAGTGTAACTGTATAATTGTAATTAATCACCACCCCATAAAAGGTGTCCGCGTATACTGGTACTACACAAAGTAGTCCTGAAGTGCCAAGAAAGAGGAGAGAAAGGACTAACTGTTGTATACTGAGGGTTCTATACTGTATGGAGTGTGTATAACGTGTGTATATTAAACATCTGTGTATAAAGTTCAAGTGTAATGTGAACAGACATCTTGCTGCTCATCTCCCTAAATAATATACCTGCAACTTATGTTCCCGAAAGAAGTCCTCTACTTCAAAGTGGCACTGTTCCTTGTTTTGGGTGAAAATTGAATAATAAAAAAAAAAAATTAGTTGTGATATATTCGACCGTAAAGTAGCTTACGTATTTGCAAAGTGTGACATTAGTTAAACTCAGTATACCTAAGAACTGCAGTTATTTATTTCATCACATTTTTAATAAAAAATACTCAAAGCAATTTTAGGTTATATATTGGGTTTTTCGATTTTTATTATTAAGTTACCTTATTCGTACCTATTTACTGATCTTGTTTAAAGCTTTATTTTTATAAATTATCTCATACAAACCAACATATCACAAAATAGTACTATAGTAAGATTTTCATAGTTTATTTATAATTTTTAAAAACAGTTAAATAATAACAGGATTGAGTATACATTTTGTTCTTAAGAAATGGTATTTTCCACCAGAGACCTAAGAATTTAATGCAGCTCCCCCATTTTCGAACCCCCCAAAACAGCTGACGCAATGATTCTCTTCTATTATGTAGCTAAATTGATTTTGTAGCTATGAATTTTTAGCGCTGAGTTAGCTCACGCATATGTCGAACACGATCTATCTCAGAGTTTAAATAGCATTTATTTTGTGTATGCGTGTTTATTACTCTGCTTCGGTTTTACAACTGGTTTCTAGTTTCTAACATTTCTTCAACATGGTTTTTTTTTCTATCCCCTCCCTCTTTTCGTTCGATTCATCTCGCACCATTGATCTAATCAGTTTTCATGTTTGGTGACTCAGTGGGTCCACATTAAACCATAACTTCAATGAAACTAACTCATTAAACAATATCACACCTTTACACACGAAACCCTCTCTCTCTCTTTCCCCCCCCCCTCTCTCTCTCTCTCTCTATATATATATATATATATATATATATATATATATGAGTGAGCTTCCGTTGGAACACTGTTTGCCATTCAAGTTAATGAGGCAAAGCAACGATCCCATAAATACATGTAAGCAAATAAAAATACTTTTTATGTATGTTATACTATTTCATCCCCGAAGGACATCCACAGGATAAATGCATGGGATTAGATTTTAAGTTAGTTCTTTCGTAAAACAGCGTCCCTCTTTAATCCGATGAGTCCGTGATGATTTTCAATCGTACTACCGCACTGCCTATTCGTTTCTATCCTCCAATGTAATTTCCTTCCAATTTGTTTCTCATATGTATGACGTACTTATAAGCCCTTTTCTCATGTATGGAGCACTGGTAAGTAAAAATGAAAAATGGAAAATTGATGGTACTGTTTTGGGATTGCGTTCTATACATGCAAATGTTCCTATTCTTGCTCCAAGGCGCATCAAAAATTTTACAAAATATGTTTCGTACGTTCGTTT
>NC_136510.1:94003134-94008134 GCF_053919585.1 Euprymna scolopes
GCCTTAAATTAAGTTTCCAGACTGTCTTTCGTATAGACACATTTATTGATATTCAACAGAGGAAACCAGTCCATTCGAAGTAATCTACTCCGGCTGCAATGAACTTGTACCGTTCGAACAACTCTGGAAGGCTTTATAGAAGTCTTCTTGTTTGAGCGTGTCAATAACCCTCATCGCAGCCTATGTCATCTCTTCTATTGTCTCATTACGACAGCCCCTAAGGTTTTCCTTGAGCTTAGGCAATAACAAAAAGTCAACTGGAGTAAGGTCTGGGAGGGTGGGAAAATGTCTTCATGCCCATCTTGGTCAAATAGTCTGTGACCATTTATGAGCACCTCTGAGACAAACTTTGCGCAAATATTCCGCATCTTCGATTCCTCGCGAATAATTGTAAGTGTATACAGTTCCCACACTGACATCAGACTGTGCACTTATTGTTTCAATGGACACATAACAGTACTTATCCATGAAAATCTTTATTTGGCCAATCAAAGTTGGTGACTTCCTTTCTTCTCCGACATTTCTCGTCATTCGTCAGAGACTCCTTGCCTTTCTTGAATCGGTTATGCTACATAAAACCTAATGTTCGATGCATGCATGATGTTTCAAAGGCGGTCTGATTACCCAGATTGCATTTTTAAAATTCACCAGTTGTGGCAATCAGGCTTTAATAGGGCATATTCATATTCCTGCTTTATTTGAACCTGAAACCATAAAAATTGTCATTTTAAGAGTGTACGACGATTTTAAATGCCTGTACAAAAAAGTCTCGAAACTTATTGAAAGTGTCTGCCAGCGCTAAACATCTTATAATTATGTTTGTGAATTTTTGAGATGAGGATTGATTATTTGGATTATGCAAATTATTCGGACTACTGTTTTATCTTGATTTTTATTCTCACAACGTTTCCGTTTATGTAACCTCCAACATTCCTCAGGTGTATTTTGTCGAACTTGTGAATATATCTGTCGAACTTGGGAGTCTGAACGGGGTTTATTTAATTCACGGTACTAGCATGTTCTGGTCGCATCAGTCATTGCCGAGTAAAAGTTTTACGTAATTGGTAAGGACACGTGGATAAAGTACTAAGTAAAATTTAGTTGTGAGTAACACTCTTCAGGAGGTTGAAGGTTCAATCCTCACTGCTGTCAATTTTAAGAATACAGTTCCTTTTTCTTTGTTCCAAAAGTGAAATGGATCTTTCACCAGCAAAGTTTGTTTTTTAGAGCATCCCATTTGTAGAACGATATTGCGAGTCTGCTTCCCAGCTAATTACAATATGGTTGTCTTCAAGTTATATATAAGATGTCAAACAACTCCCTTGGGAGTGGATATCTCTCTATTTCACTCACAGTTTCCGATTGTCTCCGCACGGCGACCAACTTTCAACCAGCAATCTTTTTAACACTAATTCTCGAGTAGTATCCAGATCTTTATAATCTATGATTCATCATTTCAAGAAATGCCAGGTTTAGTAACGGCTTTTCTATTCATTCTATCGAAATCGAAATATTGTATTTATTTGCTCCCCCACCAAACAAATTAAGCACAGGGCCGATTTTTAATGTGAGGAGTGAAGGGGAAATGGGGACCAACTCCCCGGGGAGTAGGGGAGCTGGATAGTGACAATTGGTATGAAAGGTTGCCCCTACATTGACCGAGGTCTTATATGTGGGGCTGCACCCACATATGGTCTTTGCTTGCAGTATCTGCCGGAACAGATACTACACTTTGATCCAGGCCCAAATAACAAGAACAAGAGTATTTATTTGCTTCCCCACTGAGCAAATTAGGCACAAGGCTGATTTTTAATGTGGAGAGAGAGGGAGAGGGAAAGGGGAGTAGCTCCCGAGAGGCTGGAAATGGGAGCTGGATAGTAACTGTTGGTCTGTAGGGTGATCCCTACATTGACCAAGGTCTGATATGTGGGGTTACCCCCACATATGGTCTTTGCTTGCAGTATCTGTTCCCACAGATACTACACTTCGATCCCGGCCCGAAGGCCAAGAACAACAGAAATAAGGCAAGCCTATTTCTATTAACTGACAATCAGCCCTGACCAAGCTACCTGGTGCTTTCCGGAATCAGCAAAACAATCTACCTAATGCCAAACATAAAGTATTCCATTTTGGTTCAGGTGTTACTTTTCCATCATTTTAGATAGCACACTCTTGTCTTTTCCATAGCTGCATTGTCAGGTGTTCATATTTCGTTAACATATGTCATAAACAGGCATGTTGTATTCATTAAACCTATCATGAGGAGTACAAACTAGTATATGAATATTTAGCAAAAGTATACAACTGCTAACATCGATTGTTCTTGTTTAATGCATACGTATTTGAAAACCTCTAAAGGAAATTTCGATTATACAGGGTAGAACGATAAATTTGTCACCCTAAGGAAAACAAACCTACAGCTTTATTTTTAAAAAAATATTGAAAAAATCAATTAAAGTAATTTATGTAGAAGAACTGACATCTATTCAATGTAGAAGCCATTCAGCCTCAATCACCACTGCGATACAGATCCGAAAACGTTACCTCAAGCGCCGGCGGTAGCGAATACTCGGCGGATTGCGGCGATCAGTCTAGCTTTGGTGTTGAGGGAAGTATAACATGACGAAGACCCCGTAACGGCAGAAAATTTAACAGGTGAACGCCCCGTTATGGAGTTCTAAAGGGTCATATCATAGTCATGAAAGCCTTAATGTAACAGGTGAAGACTCTGAAGTGTTCACCGATATGTAAGTCTAGTCCTAGGTCATTCCAATATCGGAACATTCAAGAAGGTTCAGTAGGGTGGCCTTAATCGCCTATACGATGATGGGGTTTGATGCGTGATCTCTGGTATTCCTTGCTTCACCAGTGGTTCATAGGTAAAAGAACAAAATAAAAAATAATAAAAATACGGAGGAAACAAAAAAAACAAAGGAAACAGCACAAGCCTTCAGGGAAATAGGAGAGCCACGGGTCACAGTCTATAACCTGCGTAAGGTTTGCTGCCCTTGTTGTCTCCTAGAACAAATTTACTCAAATATACGGCGTTCGTTTGATATTTGAGTCACGGATTCCATAGGCAACGAATACAATAAAACCTCAGTCGTAAATTCTTGTTTTCATAAACAACTTTGCGACGCACGATTGCCCCTTTTACTTTCTTTCCCTCTCGTTCGCTCAGAGAGCGGGGCTGGTGTGGATGGGCGCTCAGATTTAACTCCTTACAACAACTGCTCAACAATATTCAACTGCCAGAACTCACTCCGGCAAAACCTTCTTATATGAAGGTAACGGGGTGAGCATAAAGTGGTCTGCGTTTCATTAAACGGATCCACCTGCGCAGCGTCAAAATTGAATGCTCCCTTATTGGCCCATTTGGTAAAATCACTTTTTCATATTAATTAATTTCCCATCAAAAGTTTCTCACATGGCGCGACCTTGGAATTGACCTCGGATCTACTAAATCTCAAGTTTGGACAAAACAATCGTAAATACTGCCATACGCCATGCAATGGGTTCCTTCACAAAACAATATCATCATTAAATATTATTATAAATACCTAAATCAGCTCAACTGAAATCGAGTCAACAACAAAACAAATCGAACCAGCAAAGCAACCGGGATTTGCCCGGGATTACTCACATAATAAAAAGCTCTAACTAAGCTATATTTTAACCGTTATTGATGTAAATTTCGACCATCACAGACAGATGGGTCAAAGGAAGTCATGTTGGTGATGTCTTCGACGTACAAGCAAACGAAATAGTTCAACGGGTACAGGTCGGGGGATGAGGGGGGCAGTGTGAGAAGAGTACAAAGGTAAAACTCCTTCTGTGCCATCAAGCGTGGAACCGGCTGGATTTGGATGTCGAGGGTGCTGGCAATAATATTCTATCGGAAATCCAGGTCATATGGAATTACTGGATGAATACTTAACACAACTGAATCATTTTTAAATAAGAGAATAATGAAGGTTGTCCTCTATAATCTTTTGTGAAAATAATATGATATAAATGCGGGTGTTCCCCAGGGGTCGATCCTTTGGCCTTTATTATTCCTGCTATTCACAGATGAAAAATCTGATAAAATTGTCTCTGAGAGGGATATGATTGCTGACGACACCGCGCTCTATAACAGGCACAAGGGGAAAATAAATGAACACATATCCAAAGCAATGGCGGAAACTCTAGAGGAGGACCTCCAGTCTGTAGTTGAATGGGGACAAAAATGGATGGTAACATTCAATGCTGCCATCACTAAGCTTCTTTAATGATTAGAATAACCACTAATAGCTACGGTTAATTATATTTAACCTGAAACTCATCGGCTTAACGTTCACAGGGAACAGGAGTTTGAACAGATACATTGAGGCTATTGCCAGGACTTATGGGAAGAAGATGGGCTCTCTCTACCATGATAAAAAGTTACTTACGCCTGAAAGTATCTCGTACCTTCCCCACTTCTTGTTTGGTGATGGCAAAGACGTCATTTTTTTTTTCACGTTCTTGTTCTTCTTTGCGGTACGGGTTCAAGCTTACCTGCCAACTACAACTATTTTCTTCGCTCAACACATACCTCTAAACATTCGGGAAACGCCAGGCACCCAGACTAGTTTATAATAAATAAGAATACTGCATCAATTAGAATATATTATTTATGCGTATTTTACGACCGGACAACGCCGGCGGCCTGCCAGTGCACGATCGAATAATCAATCGTTTTTAAATCTTAATAATATTAAATGATATAAATGGCCATTTGATTCACTTCCTCAGAAATAAATTTTAGACATTATTTTCCGTGGTTACGTTGATAAAAAAAACAGTTTTGTTGAGTATGTTTGGAATTTTATCTGGATATGCAAACATACAAACGTACAGAAATCTGCCTTTTATAGAATAGGTTGTCTCTCACGAAAGTTGAATCAATATATTGATGTTTAAAAATTGAATCAATATATTGATGTTTAAAAAGCAAAGTAATATACCGTACAGCGGCA
>NC_136510.1:94010634-94013134 GCF_053919585.1 Euprymna scolopes
TCTGTGTGTCTTTGTGTCTGTCTGTATACATTTCCCTATCAAATAATCCTGTCTAAAGATTCGAAATTTGACATACGGGTATTGCGATTTAAGAAAATCTTTTTTAATCAGGTTTCGGACAGAAATTTTGCTGTTAAGAAGTCACAGTTCAAGGATCTAACCTTTGAGAACCCTACAAAACTCCTCCGCCAATCTTGGGTCTAAACACTTGAAATTTTAGACTTGGGCATGGATCTAACTTTATCATTTGATTTGAGCCGAAAACATTAAATGTCAAGGGTCATAATTGGGGGCAAAGTTTTAAAAAGTTGACCTGTCCGGTCTCTACTAACTTTTCTCTATGCTACTTAAGGAAGCCTATTATATAGAAAGGCATTACCTACATATTCACAGGTTTTAATATATATATATATATATATATATATATATATATATATATATATGCATATAAAGTTATGAACAGTACATAGGGTCCGAGCAAACCCGGGGAGAACTGCTAGTTAGTAATAGGATTTTTTTTAAGTATTCTATATAAAATTCTATATATCTCCAAAAGCAAAATTGTCTGTGTGTGTGTGTACATTTCCCTGACAAACTAATCCGTCAATTTTCGATCTACAGACTCGAGATTTGACATAAAGTGTATTGAGATTTGGGAAATTTTTAGATCGGTTTTCGGCCCGACATTTGGCTGTCAAGGGGCGAAATTTCAACGATTTGACCTTTGAAAACTCTACACAAACCCCTCCACAAATTTTGGGTCTAAACATTTTAAATTTTAGATGTAGGTTACTTGGACATGGACCAAACTTTTTAATTTAATTAGGTATCAGAGAATTTATGTTAAGGAGTCAAAATTGGGGTCAAAGTTAAAAAGAATTTGATCACATCGGTCTCTACCAAATTACTAAGCCAATTTTTGGTTTCAACATTTGTAATTTTACATAAAGTGTATTCAAATATAAGGCTTTGGGTCTGGCGTTGTCCGTTGTCGATGCAATTGCTCGATTCTATCTAATTCTGGGTTCTAGCTTTATCGTGAAAGGTGTATGTGAACGGGTATATGTATATATATATATATATATATATATATATATATATATATATATATATATATGGGGGGCGTGTGCGTATGCATGTGTGTGTGTGTGTGTTTGTGTGTGTGTGTGTGCACACTCTGGAATTGGAAGCCATGTTTTATTTTAGGAGAGTTTCCAATGGGTAGCTATTCCATATAAGTCCTGGAGATGAGGGATTTTCAGTGGGTTGCTGTTCTGTACAGGTTCTGAACTTGAAGATTTCGCAGGGAAAGAACAAAAGATATTTCTCGTGTTGACATAATAAAAATTATGTGGTGAAATGCTAAATGATTTAATTTTTATGGAGCAATTCTGCTTTCTGATTTGTTGATAATGGAACGTGAAAGTATTCGATTCGTCAGTGCCTATCAGGATCGTTTATAAATAAAACCTTCCAACTTTCAGTGAGCATGGCCTATTATTAATAAAAATATTGCAACAATATATATATATATATATATATATATATATATATATATATATATATATATATATATATATTGACACCAAAATTTCAGGTAATTCCAATATTCGCTGCCAACGAGAAATCAATGGTAATCGGCTATTGCGAAAACGCAGATTTTTTTTGCTAAGGTTATCGAAAATTGTGGAATGTACTGGAAATCTGAGGAGACTTGTTGTCACTCAGACTCCAGATAACACCACAAGTTGTTCTCATAGAGAAATCTTTGATGGTGACTAATGCTAGTGAGTAAAAAAATATAGTAATAGCAATAAGAAAAATAGAACGAAATAGAAGAAAAGGATGACAGAAGAAGAAATAAGTATGAGACAAAGAAAAGGAAAGAAAAACGAAGAAAAGACAAAAGAAAAAAGAAGAAAAGATAAAAGAAGAAGAAGAAGAAGAAGAGGAAAACATGGACAGAAAAATAAGATCAACAATAAAAGATAAAGAAGTGGAACAAATGATTTAGAAAAATAAAAGAACAAATACATCAAAAAAGTGTAAGCAAATGTACGAGGAATAATTACAAGGAGAAAAAGAAGAAAAGCAGAAGAAAGAAAAATAAATAATAATGAGAAGAAAGAAAAAAGAAGAAAAAATTTAAAAAATAAAGAAAAAGAAAAAAAATTAAAAAGAAGGAGAAAAGAAAGAACAAGTTGGTGTAAGGCCTGGCCGCTACCGTTCGCGCATGTGTTAAGATATCCGTCCAGAGCGCGAGTGACATTAATAGCCGCGTTGCTGTCTGCGTGAGTGATCCGGTGACCCACGTGGGACGGTCAGCAATTGGAGTGTTCATCGATAACTGTCCGACGGAGAATTATCAAGAGACGGGTCGAAGATCGATAGGAGATGCAAGGACTGCCGACGTGATCAACAAACAGTGGAGGGCGGTGTCATACGACACCATTATCCGGCCAATAAGCGAGAAAAACACTGGCCAAACGTTCATCCTTAA
>NC_136510.1:94015634-94043134 GCF_053919585.1 Euprymna scolopes
TTTTTTCTCTGTTGACTGTTAATGCTCAGAAAACAATCGAATTTCTTGGGGTTTTTTTTTGGGGGGGGGGTCACCCTGTATATATTAGCAAGCCAGCTGATGTTGCCCGATCTGAAAATGCGCTTTAATATGATATTTTAATGCTGTATTCATTATTATAGAACCACTCTCTATTGATCACTATGTTGTACCCAATATATTAGAGTAAGTATATATATATATATATATATAACTATATATATATATATACTTTATTTACTCACATAAAATTAATATACGAAAGTATAGATTTATGCGTAAACTTTAAGTATTTATTTCAAAAGTGCTCAATACGTAGGTGAGCTAGTTAGTAATGTATAAAATATATATGGCGATTAAGCTACACTGAATATTCCGCGTTTCATCCACTCTAGGACTCTTCAGGCTTATGCGCGAATTCTGTGATTGTTTATCGTTTTTATATGCTCCTCTTCTATTGAGATTTTAGTTAGCCAATCAGCTTTCTAGTATCTACCGCGCCCTTCATATCAGCCAATGAGCATGTATTTATCGGACAAAGGCCTATTTGTCCTCTGGTTGACCTGTTCCTTTGTGTGTGCCCTATTTAGTTTCTTGATCTGTTTTAAAACTAGGTTAATGGGTTTTTTTTATTGTTAGTTTATATATAAATATATATATGTGTATATACATATATGCACATGTATATATACATATATATATGCATGCATATATGTGTGATCGTTTATGTATATTCATGTTTATTTAATTTATTTATTTGTTTATTTTCTATTGTTTTTGTTAGTTTTTAAACTATTTTGTATCGCTATCCTAGAGTAAATTTTTTCTTGTGAACACAGTTGTTTGCTATTTCTCTTCTACAGTTTAATAGATGTTGGGGTCTTTAAAGTACAGGATAGCAAATTTTTCATGAAGGCAAAATCTACATAGGTCGTCTAGGTCCCTACACGTGGTAGCTTGTCTTATTATTTTCTATTCGACTTCCGGCGAATGTCGGCTTTCTTTGAGTTCCCAGTATTTATTCGCTAGTGTTGTTTTCATACGGTGTTTTTTTATGGTTTAATGTACTTTTGTGGTCATAGTATCGGGTTTTGAAATCTAAGGAAGTCATACCTACGTAATATTTCTTGTTATTCGGGTTTTCTTTTGCAAATATTGTGGCCTGGTAAACTACGCTTTTGGTTTTGGTTAAAATCTCAATAGAAGAGGAGCATATAAAAACGATAAACAACCACAGAATTCGCGCATAAGCCTGAAGAGTCCTAGAGTGGATGAAACGCGGAATATTCTGTGTAGCTTAATCGCCATATATATTTTATAAATTACTATATATATATATATATATATATATATATATATATATATATATATGTGTGTGTGTGTGTGTGTGTGTGTGTGTGTGTGTGTAGGTAGGTAGGTAGATATATAGATAGATAGATCCGGTTTGTTTGCTGTCATGTCACTTGTAAGCTGCGACTTTGTGTGTGTTGTGGAAATAATTATATAATATCTTACAAAGATATATATATATATATATATATACAATACATACATATCTATGATATATATGCATGTATATAATATGTATATATATATATGTATGTATGTATATGCTATACATGCATGTTTATGTATATACATATATATATGTCTATATATACATATCTATATGCATGTATGTATAATACTAGCAGGGAAATCAGACGTTGCTCGGGAGTGATACAGAATCAACTAATCTTCTACACTTTCAATACTTTTATTGTCATCGATGAAATTGTAGTATTTTATATCATTGCTTAAATAAAAGTTAAATATGCGAAAGACAGATATCATATACCAATGTTGCTCTAAACAGAACACTTCATTTTGAACGGACCCTGTCTAATCAGAGAATCTATTGTGCACTTCATACACCAGACCCTTCTGCTTGTTCAGTGATAAACTTCTTAAATGTTCCTGTGATGTTAGGCTGTATATAGTTTTTAACTTGGGTCAAAACTAATTGATCGGACTGTTCCTTCTTTAATCATATCTATTAGATATTGATTTCCGATACTTATAAGATGTATTCTAGCCACAAACCTATTTAAAACATTCCCAGCTACATAAAATACATTTATTTAAAATGGCAAAGAAATCGACTCAGCTGTTTTGGAATGCATAAGCAACGAATGCCACACGCACACACAAAGTGCATTTTATATACAAGTATATATATTTAGCAGTGTTTCCAGTCGTCCTGGATTTCTTGTCACTAGACTCAAACAGTGCCGATTCGGAAAAGGTGTGGTTGGGATTGTGCAACCCTTGCACCACAATTACACGCGCAGCTGCCCATACAGGGGTATCCTTTGTCTTTCGAGACTGAACGGAGGCTTGTGGAATTACGTTAAATTCAACTATTAACTAAACCTCCAATAAATTGAAAAACAAAAGAAAGAAAAAGAAAATAGAAAAAAAACTTCGTGAAGGTAAATCACTGACAAAGAATAATCTAACTGGAAAATAAAATATAAGTAAATAATAAATATAACTTAAGAATAGGACTCGAACAGTGGTAAAAAATTAAAAAAAAAAACAGATGGACAAAACGTTAAATAAAATGAAAATAATAATAGAACAATAATAATTTTTTGAATCACGAGAATTATATAAGTTAAAATAAATTCAGTATAACATAATATTCGAAACGAGAAGGAGCTGTAGAATTATGTAAGTTGTACAAAATGTTTTTTCAAGCCTTTTAAGGTAAACACTTGGTGAGTACATGACTAAAAATGTAGCAATAACATAAAATTGCAGACTTTTTTTAGTCACAATACAAAGCAATATTATAATAGCTTCCTTTTGAAAGAGAATAACCCTAACCCTAACCCTAACCATAACCAACTGAGAAAATCTGATATTTAGAACTTAAAGAATTATTATATTACACATATATATATATATATATATATATATATATATATATATATATATATATATATATATATATATATATATATATATATATATATATAAAATGCGAAGCTCGTTGTTTGTTTACAAACAGGCAATTTGAGCACTATAAAAAGTGGTGGCGGGTGTCCATTTAAATAGACATTCCGACGAGTTATTTACCGGCGTCGCCTTCATGGTCGAGTGGGAGAACTGCCGACTGTCAACACGACGGTTCTAGGTTCAATCCTTGGCTAGGGAGAGATGCTAGTCTAGCGGCACTGATGAGTTGTGATACAACGAAACAGGACTGTATGTCGATGACTGCAATATATATATATATATATATATATATATATATATATATGTATATATATACACTTAAAAGTAACCCGATCTCTCTCATCTTTCTCTTAGCGACCAAATTACACCAGAAGACAAAGTGCAATTCTTTTACTAACAAGATGGCGCTACATGCCACAGGTCTCACAGATCACTGACAGGAGTTCATGGCATACTGGTTACGGCCACCACGTTCCCTGGACTTGTCATCATGTGATTTTAGCTTTGGGAGACTTTAAAACAAAATGTGTATGCAATAATCCTCACAATCTCGACAAACTACCAACGCTATCAGGAGAATCATCGGAGAAGATTTACAGGCAGTATCTGCAAACGTAGTTAAACGTGCCTACATAGATGTCAACGGAGAGCACTTCCAGCATCTTGTATAACACTACAACCAATTTAAACAATAAAAGACTGTTTTTCCTTCTTACTACATTTTTCTGGGCTATTTTTAAGTGGGCCACCCTATATAACTGTAAACCTCGAAGCGTTTTAGTTTTAATAAGTGTTGATTCACTAGTAAAAAATAAACCAGTTATACGTAAGTGCATGACACCGAGAGCTTACCGAAACAGAAGATGTAGAAAAAACGAGGGAAGGAAAAAACAAATATACCTATTAATCGAAGGAAAGAAAGACGAATGACTGACGAGCAAAAACCTGCAAGGATTTAGCGCGGGAAATGACGTAATTTCACTTGTCTGAGTGTTTCTTCTCTCCTCGCATTTAGATGACAACACCGATTACATCTTGAAAGCCTCAAGGATTTTCTGGATTCTCAGCTTATCTCAAATAGAAAAACAAAATTGGATAATATTAAAATGCGTCCATTCAATTAGCCCGCTTAGCGAGGAAAATTCCATATGAAGTGAAATCATAAGCACGCCAGACAAAAAGAAACGGCATTTCAACCTTTAGCCTGACAGACCAACGGAAATGTTAAACGTTGGCGAGGTACGCTAAGAAGAGACTAAAGTAGAAGATATTTCAAAACGTAGTACGATTGAACAACTGCTATTTACAACTTAAGCGTGACAGACCAACGACAATTCTACCGCTCCAGTAGATATATCCCTGCCTATACAATCATCTACCTGTATAAAAAGCAAGTACGTCCTAGGATAGAGTACTGGTGTCACATCTTGGCAGAAGCTGCACAGATATCCTATCCTGCCTTGACAAAGTTTAAAACCGGCTTTAAAACATAACAGGTGATGCCCTTTTCTCTTCCCTGCAACCACTTTCCAACAGAAGAGACGTTGCGAGCCTCTGTGCTACATAACACCTGCTATACTGGGCTTCAATCTTTCATGAAATACTCGTCTAAGTACACTCACTATCAACAGTCTCTTCCTACTCTGAATCTGAGCCTAAATCTGAACACAAATACCACGGCTAAAACTACTTTCTTAGAACTGCCTGTCCGTTAGATTCTGTTTTGCTGGCTTGCTTTGCGGCAGACTACTACATGGTTCTCTTCGAGTCCAATGTAAACAAGATATTGTTAGATGGTCCCTTGAATAATCAAATTATACCCAGCTTCCACGACCAACGGTCTTGATGTTGTTGTTCCGGTGACCATCGTAGATTCATTTACCATTATCATCCAGTTACTTTCGGGCCTTGATAAGTGATGACCTAGTTGTAAAAGAAAATATAATAGAACGACGAAAGCACTATAACAAATTTCAACATGGCGTATAAACAAAAGTAAATAAAACGTAAAAATGACAACAATAAATTAATAAATATGACACGTAACACTATGGTATTTAAAATGGCATGTAACAATATAGTATTAAAAATGACACATACCAATATTTAATTTAAAATGACACATGAGAATATAGTATTAAAAATGACACATAAGAATATTTAATTTAAAATGAAACATAACAACATACTATTTAAAATAACACATAAAATAGTATTTTAAATGAAACATTACAATATAGTATTTAAAATGACACGTAAGAATATTTAATTATAAATGACACATAACAATATTGTAATTAAAATGGCACATGATATTTAATTTAAAATGAAACATAACAACATACTATTTAAAATAACACATAAAAATAGTATTTTAAATGACACATAACAATATAGTATTTAAAATGACCCATGATATTTAATTTAAAATTACACATAACAACATAGTATTTAAAATAACACATAAAAATAGTATTTTAAATGGCACACAACAATATAGTATTTAAAATGACACATAAAAATATTTAATTTAAAATGACACATGGCAATATAGTATTTAAAATTACACATGATATTTAATTTAAAATGACACATAACAACATAGTATTTAAAATAACACATAAAAAGTGTATTTTAAATTACACACAACAATATAGTATTTAAAATGACACATAAGAATATTTAATTTAAATTGAAACATGACAATATAGTATTTAAAATCACACATGATAGTTAATTTAAAATGACACATAACAAAATAGTATTTAAAATAACACATAAAAATAGTATTTTAAATGACACACAAATTATATAGTATTTAAAATGACACATAAGAATATTTAATTTAAAATGACACATAACAATATAGTATTTAAAATGACACATAAGAATATTTAATTTAAAATGACACATAACAATATAGTATTTAAAATGACACATAAGAATATTTAATTTAAAATGACACATAACAATATAGTATTTAAAATTACAGATGATATTTAATTGAAAATGACTCATAACAACAGAGTATTTAAAATAACACATAAAAATAGTATTTTAAATGACACATAAAAATATAGTATTTAAAATGACTCATAACAACATAGAATTAAATATGGCACATCATATTTTATTTAAAATGACGCATAACAATGTAGTATTTAATTTTAATGTTTTTTTTTTGCATTAAATACTTTTTTACTCATGTTCACCACAAGAGAAACCATATCGCTACTTGGACGTAAGGGATTACTATTTCGAAACCTGTTTAATGGAGATGAGCGAGATGACGGTTTACATTACATTTAAACTTCTACATGTTACTACAGTCAGGGAAGCAGGAAGGCGGAAGATAATTCCAAAGACTAACAGTCCGAGCAAAGAAACTACAAGAGTAGAAGCCGTTCCGGCATGTTAGGATCTCCGCAGTAAAAGCTTATGATATTGTTGCTAACGGGTTTCACCGAACAAGCAGTTCTGCCATCTCGATTGCCATGCATGCATGGTTGTTGGATAGTGAGGCCACCATCTTCCATGCATGAAGTATTGTTACCACATCTGGGCTGGTGCATCTAGCACTAGTCTCTCGCTCTTGGATAGCGTCCAAAATAAGGGTCTCCAACCTAATAGGACCCACGTTGTTAACTAGGCCCAAACCCTTCTCTCATTGCCGCAATGTTGCATTCCTGTGCTTTTTTTTTAAACAAATATTTTGATAGAATGTGATCTGATGAACTCATTTCACTTGTAACCCTTCGACGTACATATCCCTGACAACCCCGCTTAGCAATAAAATAACACCCCGTCACTGTTGAGGTCCCTAAATGTCAAAGTTTTCTATTCTAATAGATAGAACGGTTACACTTTGAAATTCCCTTCCTGCTCCAAACTGTACTGGTATGCAGAAGTTCAAATGTAACGGAAACCAACATTTTACTCTTTCCTAGGCATGGTTCTTACATCCAAGTGGCAATATGCCTTGTTTGGGAGTGAAGGTGAGTAATACAAAAATACATTCACTAGACATAAATTTTCTAGAAATCACGAGTTCCTATTTTCTGCGGTTGCATGCGTTCCTTGATTATTTTGACATGCCTTCTTTTGGGTGTGGTTATTTCACTGTTATAATGATTTATAGCATCTAAATAGCTTTGCCTATTTGTACTTAAATTATAATTTTATAACGTTACAAGAATCTATCAACTCACAATGTACGCCGTTGAGGTGTTAGATGTTGGAAAAATGACGACGAAAACAGTAACAATTAAATAAATATGTATTAAAAAATACATAAAAGAGGTAATTGAACAATGCATTTGCTCATGGCAGGACCAGTTTTGAACGACCATCCGCTTTGCGGGTCTGTGTCTGACTCTCTGGTAGGTTGCTTCTCGTTATCTAGAAGTGACGTCATGGACGGAAGTGACGTCATTGAATAGTTCATTATTCCCGATAATAGGGGTGTGTCCCCAACAACCTAGTTATTAGGAAAATCTTGCTAATCGATATCAACACCAAGTAATTTGCGAGTTAAGTACATTGTTCGCAAAACAACAGCCACCACAAAAAGTATCATTAAAAGAATGTTTAGCAAATCTCAATACCTCAGATCTGCTGTCTTTTAGAACGTTTCACCAGAGAATCCAGACGGCTCTTCCAGCGCTCTAAATCTCGCTCTAATTCTGTATCCTGCAAAAAAAAAGAAAAGAGAATTTCAATTTCGAATTACTTAGAACCTCTACCACGTCATGGCTGACAGAACAAGAGCATGCTACCCTTGTGATGAAAATAAAGAGTTCCGTTCTAGATTCCGTCCAAATTCCCGAGTCCGACAGAAAAATTCTGGAGTTCGAGAAGATACACGTGAAGAAGATCGGAGGTTACATCGACCGAAACGTGAAAATGACACTCAAGATGAGAATAGTAGCCCGATGAATTCATATGATACGAATAACTAATCCTCATCTAAAAATTTGTTAAAAATCCGCAAGGTAATGTGCATAATGTAAATGCTATTTGGGTATCAATTTGGAAACCCCTGATATGTCTTGCGAAATGGATATATTTATTTGCAGTAGCTGAAAGACCTTGGTTTAAGTATTCCAGTAATACAAACTGGTAAATCTCATTAATGGACGGCTCAAGGATAAGGTATAAGGTAATACGGGTATAACGTATACGGCTCTCGGCGTGTCCTTTTGACACTCTGAAGCTGCTCGACAACTCCATATTCATGGCTTAACCAGTAAAACTGATTCTTGTTTGAAGGAACCCAAAGGAATTTATATTTATTACATCAGTGTGATTCTTCGTAATCGAAAATCTTGGTATTCAGTATTGGAAGTAATTGACAACTCATATCCGTTGCGTTTTCGATTGATCTAACATTTTAACCTTGGATTAGATTACGTCATCCCAAGCATTTGCATGCATAAAAATGTGTTTTTCTTTGTGTGTGTATATATATATATATATATATATATATATATGTGTGTGTGTGTGTGTGTGTGTGTGTGTGTGTGTGTGTACTATGTTTAAAGTATTCCGAATTGTATTGGGATTATATAGTTGATTATTCGATAACCGTTCATACACCAATAAATTTGGAGTCAGAATGAGATGACTTAAATCGTAAGCTTCAAAATAACCATATTTTGTAATTGAGCATTCATATATTGTTTTAACAAAATCAAAACATCAAACAATGGATTGATAGCAACAAATCTTGTATTTCATCGTTCGTTAGAATTGTTTTAAGACCATTCGGACAAATTCAAACCCTACAGTGCCGGCAAAAAGAAAGTCCGCACTTGTATTATTTTCAAAAACTGCAAATTTAAGCTAACTTTAATGTAACTGTTTAAACAATCGATTCGATTCGAATTTTATTCCTCTATGATTTTACCTGTTCATATTTGACATTTAATTGAAATTTTTTAGTGTTCACGTCAATTTAAAAAATATAACTTCAAATTGAGGAGGCAAAAAGAAAGTTCGCTTAAAACCAGCCTAAATTATCGCCCCTAAATCAGTTTAAAATATCCACCAACAGGCAACAAAGCATCTCTAACCGTATTTGTTGTTGTTCCAGGTTATACAACGTAACATTTAGTCCATATGCCACGACTTTCTCTTAGTGATCGTCAGGAGCTCATTAATCTCCACCTTTCTAGTTTATCCAATCGAGAAATCGGCCGTAGACTGAAATGTGATGAGAAAACGGTACGAAAGACTGTGCAAAAGCACCAAAAACACGGCAGTGTTCGTGATGTCCCTAAACCTGGTCGTACTACAGTTACTTCTAACAGTGAAGACAATGCTATCAAAATCCGCAGCCTAAGAAACAGATTTGAAACAGCTCCCCAAATCCAACAACAGTGCAATCTTGTTAAAAAGTGCTCTATTTCAATTGTCAAGAACAGATTAAAGGAATTTAATTTGCGATGATATGTTGCAAGACGCAAGCGAATGATTTCTGTAAAGAACAGAAATCAACGTCTCGACTTCGTCAGATGCAATGAAGATCATGACGCGTCAAAAGTGCTTTTTAGCGACGAAAGCAAGTTCTATAGACTAGTCAGTGATGGTAGGCAGTACGCCCGTCGGAGGAAAGACGAAGCATTTAATCCTAGGTGCTCAGTTTCAACGCTGCAAGTTGGTGGAGGTTCAGTTTTGGTGTGGGGCATTATTAGTACCAATGGTCCAGGGTCTATAATTCGCTTGCAAAGTTGAATTAATTCGACCAAGTACATTAATATGTTGACTGAGCATTTTCTACCCTATTTGTCCGGAATTTGGATGATAATCCCATCTTCATAGAGGATAATGCTCCCATTCATACAGCTCTCAATGTCAAGAAATTCTTGGAAGAGCATGATATTTCGTATTTGGATTGGCCTACACAATCTCCAGACCTCAGTCCTATCGAAAACGTATGGCATTACACCAAGCAACAGCTATGCAATGATAAAATTTCAAATTTGGAAGAACTTTGGACAAAAAATAAAGAAAAGCGGGATGTCCTTTCTCTGGAGTATTGCTAATATACATACATATATATATATATATATATATATATATATATATATATTGAAAATGAATATAGCAATAAAGCTACACAGAATTTTCTGCATTTCATCATCGTGAGGATTCGTCAGGCTTTTGCATGACATTAGTGTTGTTTCGTGTTTTTATATATCCTCGTGGTATTCGGTTTTCTAATCAGCAAATCAGATTCTTAGTTACCCACACACCCATTTATTGTAGCCAATAAGCCGGCACAAGTTTCTTTGTTATTTTAGCCAGAATGTTTTCATTTCTTTGTGATCGGAGATGACATAGTTTTAATTTGGATGCTTATTTACATTTATGTCATGCCAGCTCATGTACGAGTTCAAGTATGTGTTTATTTTATTAATTATTATAATTATGATTATCATTTTTGCTTGCATTGTTATTATTAGTAGGAGTAGTGGGAATTCATCATTTTTTTCCCGTTATCTTGTGTATCCATACGTTTGTTATTTCACTCCTACAGTTTAATAAGTTTTCGGGTTTTTGAAAGTTTATGATTGCAAATTTCTCATTTAAACATAGTCTAGACGGGTTGTCCTGGTTTCTCCGTTGGCTTGCCATACTATTTTCCACTCTACTATTAGTGATCGTCCATTTTCTTTGAGCTACCATTTGTGATTCGCTAATGCTGTTATTATTAATAAACTTACTACCTAGCATTACTTACGTATCGAACAGTGTCGAAGAAAATACTGAAAATATTTGCATACAATTAATGTAGATTCATAAAGTAATGTATATGTATGTGTGTGTGATTTGTTGAAAATGAATCTCTCTTTAGGACTTCATTTACTATGTAATCCAGAAACACGTTGAAAGATTTTCAATTCAATTGTTCTATTTCGCAATAATTTGTAATTAACTCATCATGTGAAACATTTTTTTAATAAAATTTCTATCTTTCTATACACTTTCTCGTCACATTCATTTCTCTTATGAATTTTATTTATTCATTTATTTATTCATTTATTTTATTTGAGGGTCATCACTTATCAAGGCCTGGATTCCCCTCTACGATAAAGGTTAAATGTTAGGCAGATTGTGAGACAACATGATCAGTAATGGTGGAACTTGGTTAGGGAAAGATTATCTAAATGGGCAACTCGATAGGAATTTATTCACATTAGACTTGAAGACAACCATGTTATAGTAAGCCGGGAAGCAGACACTCGGTATTACTTTCCAGAGACGGACAATTCTAGAAAAGAACGTCCTGGATATGACCTTAAACTATATCCGATGGGGATGCCCAAGCTTGCGGGTTTTAGGGTGTTTGGAGCTACCTTTTAATTGCTATTGCTCCCAGGTCCACTCTGACGCGGAGTGGTAGTACCTATTAGGGTCCAAACTATAGGTTTAATTGAAACCGACTTGATAATAATATTATATATATCCTATTAAAAACTTTTTCTTCAAAACCACTGGATTTGGAATGAAATAACCTGAAAAGGGTTGATATGCCGTAAAATAAAAACAACCAAACTAACCAACTAATTGGCCTTCGGGACAAGATCAAAGTGTAGTATCTGTTCTTCAAATGATGCACTTAAATTTCTTGTTCTCTGTCAGTGGAGGAGAAATCCTTCACGACTGAGACAATTTTTATTTTTGTTCCTTTTCTCTACGTTAAAAAACGACCCTGGTTTCTAACTCTGTCCCGTGAGGAGGCATTGTGAATAGGAACTATGAAGGAAGCTTGACACATGGAATTTTCATGTAGTTTTGGGTACGGATAGAGATTGAGGAAAGTCGTTGTCCGTTGATTCAGCTAGACGAGTATTTGTTGCGAATGTTTTATGGGAAGGGACCATAGATTAGAGCTCAATCGAGCACCTATCTGTACCTTGTCAAGGCAGAGAAGGATGCACTTAAGAGGTCCACCTCAGATATGGCAATAGTTCTCCATCTTAGGACATAATTAACTCTTGTACAGATAGAGGATTGCGTCGGGAGTGAAATAGAAGCAAAGTGTTCTGACTCTAAACTTCACCTATTCTGAGCTCTATCAGTGGAGGAGAAATCCTTCTAGATTGAGGCAATTTTTATTTTCGTACCTTTATAGAGTGCCCCTTTTAGGGAGCTGGATTTTCCCCATATTAATATCGACCTTGTGTCTATCTTTGGCCTCGTGGGGAGCCAAGTAAATAGGGATAATATTAAGTTACTTTGTACACTTTTTGGATTTAAATATGCTCCTTTGAAAAGAATTACTTTGGGAATTCTAAAAAAAAGAAACAATTAAAAAATTAATAATACATAAACATTTCAAATAGTTTATACAATTAAGTTTTAAATTAAAATAAAATAAAAAAATTCAAATTTTAAAATAATTTATTGTCTTTTACATATATTAAAATCGTATCGGGAGGAAACAGAACAGAAACAGAAAGTTGAGGAAAAAAAACATTTAAAAACGCGAAGTATTCAAAATAAAACATTAAGAAAAATTCATATTCAAATTGAAGATTAAAAAGATAAATATTGGAACGTTTTTAAGCATTTATAAAAGAAAATAAAAGCAAAATTTTCAAATTGTTAAGAATCAAATAAAGTTTGGAAACGTTAAAGCATGAGCTATATTTTTTAACGAATTAAAAACTAAAGTTAAAAAAAATAAGTATTAAAAAAAAATAAAATACAGAGATACGTCCTTGCACATCAATAAAAAGTTCAGTCAGTCTGTCCGTTAACGTCCCGATGTTTTTGCCTTTTCTTTTTTCTAGGCTCCGTACTATCAGCCAACTCCGACCCCCTGTCCAATCACATCAATGTTGCATCCCTTAGCTTGTTTTACAAGTATTTTCTTTTTTAGAAAGCATTCACCACTTATCAAGGCCCACAGGCCACTCGAGGATCAGGGTTAAAGAGTGTACTTTAATGAAATGTTCACTGATGAAATCATAGCACTTGTGCCCCCCTCGCTGTACCGACTAACCGAACAAGCAACTAAATCCTCCCCCCCCTCACTGCTAAGGCTTTTAGATAGCAGAAAGATATATATTCTAATAAGTTCAGATTGCTAGATTTTAGAATTCTCTCACGGTTTCCTGCTTCCCAGACTACACTAACATGCAGAATTTTAAATGTAATGTAAGTAGACATCTTGCTGCCCAACTCGACTAAGTCCTCCGCTGGACACGATCCCAAATAGCTCCTTCCATCCACGTGGCAATATGCTTTTGTCGCTTGTTGGGTTAAGTAGAAGTATGCACGTTCAAATCAAATTAAATCAACAAGGGTTTTATCACTTAATGAGGAACCCCTCCCTGGACTTTAGCCATCTAACTCTGCCTCGAGCTATTCGCTGCCATGTGGGATCCATCGTTCTTGGTCTTCCATTTGGCCTCTTATGTTTACGAGGTGTCCATTCTGTTGTCCTGATGGACTGTTACCATGTTTCCTGCCTACGTACCCAATCCATCTTATGTTTGGATGTTTTAATGTACATTGAAGGAGCACAGTATGCTTCGAGTTCACCAAAGAACATCCAATTAAACTACTTGTAAAACAAGCACTGAAATGCGACAATGTGTCGATGGGACAGTGCTTGGAGCATTGCAAATGACGCGGAACCTATTTGATTTGAGATTCTTTTTTTGAACCTTGTCTAAGAATGAAAGACTAATGGCACAGAGTTCAGCCTAGTTGTGACAACCCTACCTCAAGCATGGTCGAATTGTGACCTTTTAAAAATATAGAATGATATTAATGTATTTTATTTTTATTGTTGAAATTCTTTGGGATGACTGATTCATATATTTATTTATTTATTTGCGGACTAGTCACCTCTCACCAATCTTTCACGATACGCACCCGTCTAGCTGAAACCATTGTCAAAGATTTTCCCCCGCTCTTTAACTGTTCCAAAACCAAAACGCAGATTCCATGAACAAAACTCTCTTGTGTCTGTCTATTTCCCACATGACTACAACTTGGATGTCTTCAAGTCCAACATAAACAAATTCCTGATGAACCGCCCCCTTAAGTAAGACATTTTATCAAATCTCCAATACTAACGATTACTACGATACTCTCCCATTGATTACTGTACACGCAATAACCCTTATCCCCGAGTGGTGAATTTCATGTAAAAAAAACTATTCTATTCTATATGAGGAACCCCATTTTCTAGCTTTTGTTTCAGAAAGATGTGGATAATAGCCCGCAAATAAATAAAGAAATGCTGAATGTATCTGTTTCGATTAATGTTCCCTGTGAACGTTAGGCTGAGGAGTTTGGAATATGTGCTCTCAGTTAGGGTGTTATTGGGTTCTGGCAATAGGTAGTTGAAAAGGGATTTTTGTAGTTTTAAAGGAGGAGAAACGTTGTGCATTAAGTTTATACGAGAATTCATAAACAGTAATGTATCTGTTGCAGTATATTTTTGACATAATATTATTGAATATGGTACAAAGATTTAGACGATTATATTTATAGCCAGGGTTGATGAAAAGGAACCAATCAGATACCAGAAACCGTTTATTAGGTACGGGCAAAATGAATGCCGATTCTCAAAATGTATAAACATTTTGACCCCTTTCTTTACTTAAAAGTTCACCAAAAATCAGGAAATTAACCAATTTTAATGACATTTTCAGTATTTATCAAATAATGATCGCGTAATATAATGAATTCACATTTTTTTCTAAATCTTAGTGGACATGTATTATTTTGTTTAAACAAAAATACCTTTACTAAAGTTATGGTTTTTAGTAGTAAATAAAAAACGCAAGAATTTATTTTTGCTTTTTTTGTATAAATAAAGCATCGTAATTTGTAACAATAAAAAAATATTTTTACAGGAACATTACGAAAAAAAGCCCTAAACTCCCAATTAATGAATTCGATATAACTCGAAGAAAAATGAATTTCTCAAACCACCGACATTACCATTGATTCAGCATTGTTTATTTAATATTTTCACACACAAAAAACACAAGAGAAAAAATATTCTACTTTTTTATTGCAGATTTCGCATAATATTTATATGCAAGATTTTAATGATTTCCTGCTCGCCAAAATGTGAAACTTTTGGCGTAATATAATTTTCATACAATTAGAACAATAATTAAAAAAATAAATTAAAAAACAGGAACATAAAAAATAATTAAATTAAAAAATGATCAAAATACGAATGTATGGATGCACGTCTGGGGAAAAAAAAGAAGAAATCTGACACTCCTACCTCCTTTTACTATTATGACTTCATTTTGAAACAGCGTTTTGATTGGCTGAAATGTTGGGCTTTCGTATATTCGTGTTTACAAACTGTTATCGGTTGCGTTTTGGCGAACGGCATAATTACTTGCTTTTTGGGGGCTAATTAAGCTGTATTTTGTATAAACAAGTTTTTTTTTATTTAATTCAATATCCTAGGACTTTACTTTGCTAATTATCTTTGAAATTGACCCAGAAAACTAATATTTATCTTTTAAAGGATTTTTACAATGAATTTATTTAACTTCAAAATTTAGATGAATTCGTTAGCTCGCCGTGAAAACATTTTCATAACATTTTTTTTCGCGTGTACAAATATTTTTTTCCTTTGGG
The DNA here is from genome assembly GCF_053919585.1 of Euprymna scolopes. Lineage (NCBI taxonomy): Eukaryota > Metazoa > Mollusca > Cephalopoda > Sepiida > Sepiolidae > Euprymna > Euprymna scolopes. Next base: position 94,031,277 of record NC_136510.1, read on the forward strand.
AAAGGAACTTTAGTCTCTAATCTTTCAAATGCAATGAAAGAGTAGAAGGAAACCTACAAAAAAGTATTATAAATCAGCTTTCAAAACTAAGTCCTCCTATTTTTGCCCGCCAAATTTTGTCCCGTACCTACCGTTTATAAACCCTACTGAATCCCTTGGCATTTTTCAGTCATATCTTTTTGTCTTAACACGAGAGGAGGACCACCGCTGAACCTGATTCGGTTTATACTACCATTGTTTGACATGTAATTGTCTGCAATTCAAAGCTTTTCTGACTGAATTGATATTGTAACATTTCAACCATATTACATATTCATAATTAGATCATGTTCTTTTCTCTACGATAGTTGTAATTTACCATTAGCATTTAAGCCCGGCGTTGCCCGGGTTTTTGGAGGTGTATGTTGAGCAAAAAAGTGGTCAATTTTTTTAAAATTTGACCCTTATTATGACCCTATACAATTTATTGTTTGGGGCTCAAATCAAGTTATTAAGTTAGATCCATGTTCAAGCAACCTATATCTAAAATTTCAGAGGTCAAATCGTTGAACTTTGACTCCTTAACAGCCACATTTCTGGCCGAAAACTGACCACAAAGATTTTCCCAGATCTCAGTTCCCTGTATATTAAATTTCGAGTCTGTAGACTTAAAATTGACAGAGTTATTGCGTAGGGAAATGTACACACACAGACACACACAGGCACGTTCACTTTTATAGATATATAGATAGATTACTTCTTGGAGCATTTTACTATTATACTAGGCTGGATGCCCGGCGTTACCCGGGTATTTGGAGGTGTATGTTGGAAAAAAAAAGTGGTAGTAGGCAGGCTCGGACCCGTACCGCGAAGGAGAAAAAAAACGTGAAAAAAAAAAACATGATGTCATTATTATTGTCTCTATTGCCAAACCGGAAGTTGCGAAGATTTAAATTAAGGCTAGTCAATCGAAAAGAGAGGATGACTTTCGAAAATATCGAAAAAAAAAGCGACCCCTCTTTGTAAAAAAGTTCCCTGTTGGAGGTGAGAGAATTAATGTTTTTAGTCAATTTTTCGATATTTATTGTCCGATGGGTCGAGCTTCAAAACGATACCTACCTCCTGAAAATCCGTCGCCGCTGTTAAAAGTTTTAGGAATACATACATACATACATACATACATACATTAAAACAGACAAATCTGATTTATATTATAGAAAATTGGCTCCACACTTAATATCTTGCATAACAAAACAACCTCCCCCTCCCCCCAAAAAAACAACACATTCCGTTATTTACTTCCCCAAGTTATACACTAGATCAATTTTTAACGGGAGTAAAACCTAGTTTCATAAAACGATCACTCTAGATTGGGGCAAAAAAATTCCAATCACACAGTCTAGAAAGATTTCTCGTTCACTTACTGAAGACAGAACAAATAAAGTTGTATCGGTATTTACTTTCCTCTCACTGCAGAACCTGAGGATTGGAAAGTAGCGCACAAGAGCAGGGACACTCTGACCTACAATAATGCCTGAGCAGATCAATCGGCATTCCCGGTAAGGGCGTCCTAGACGATTACCACTAAAATAATCCACTCTCAAAGAGAGAAGGTAAATTCTGGGAGGGTGGAACTACTAAAACTGCATACTGTAGCCTGTAGAACTGCATACTGTAGCCCGACAGATGAACACACTCTCAACATGAAGAAATCACTCAAAAATAGCTCTGAGTGTTAAACCGATTGTCAAGACCGTATCCTCATCTGGCATGGATATAATTTACTCAGACTGTGTCAGAACACATACTACGCTTTGATCTAAGACGAAGAAAAAGTGGTCTACTCTATGCTCTCTCCATGGCATTAAATTGTTCCGACTGAGATTAACGGTTTTCTCCAAAAAGTGTGGATGGTCTTAAGCAAGCCGTCGCCACTATAAAAAATTCCCCCCTTTTTTTTTTAAATTACATTTTCACCCCAAACAAGGCACATCGCCACTTTGATGTAGGGGGCTACTAACAGGAACATAAGCTACTGGGGTACTATGTAGGGAGTTGGGCAGCAAGATGTCGGTTCACGTTACACTTGAACTTCGGCACGTCAGTACAGTTGGGGAACCAGGGACCCGGAAGAGAATTCCAAAGTCTAGCGGTTATGAGAAAGAAACTATGGAGTAGAAAGCTCTCTTACATCAAGGGATCTCTACTGTGTAGGGGTGGGATTTAGCTACTTGGGTTTGTCGGGGGTATTTACGTCGTGGGGGCACAAGTGCTTGCAGTTCGTCAGAGCATTCACCTTTAAAATACTTATAGAACAGGCAGAGGCATGCAACATTTCGTCGGTGGGACAGAGGCCGAAGCTTAGATTACAGTTCAGGACCTATCAGGTTGGCGACTCTCTTTTGGACCTTGTCGAGGAGCGAGAGACTAGTAGCTAATGCACCAGCCTAAATGTGACAAAAATACTTCATACATGGGAGAATGGTGGCCTTATAGAGGTACAGGATACTTTCGGGCGTTAGTAGCTCTCTAGCACGGTAGAGAGAGCCTACCTTCATCTGTGTTTATTTCCGGACAACCTTCCTGCAATGGGAACCTCATACGTGAAAATCGATGGAAGTATCCATATTTTCCTTAAGGATATTGTAGAAGTAAGGAAAGAGTATTATTAAACCATCTAATTTACATAAATGTTTCTGGTCCATATTTATTCGATAGCACTTGTGATAAACTATCTCCACGAGTAATCAAAAGGAGTTTACTGTATTTTTTTATTTTCAATTCTCCCACAGAATTTGTCATCATTCAACTGAGAATATACGAGGGGCGTGAAATAAATAATGCCCCATACCCACTTTCCATTGAAGTAGAGCAATGAAACTTGGCACAGATATTAGTCTTTCTGTACTAAGGAACAACCCAGAGTTATGTATTTCTGCCATCGTTTGATGCAGCTCTGGAGACCGTTTTTGTAGAACACCCCAGGTTGGTCCTCCAACCACGACGTGACTAATCCAAGTTACAAAATTCCCACTGTTTACTATGCTAAAATCAAAATGACTAATGTATACCTATTAACCCTTATCCTTGAGTGGCCTCTGGGCCTTGATAAGTGGTGACACCCATGTAAAAAAAAATCAAGGCTGCATAATCTGAGAAACACTTTCCTTTTAAAAACAACTTCATGGCTGGGAAGAGGTGACAGTCAGAGGATGCAACGTCAGGATAGTAGGGAGGATGGAGAAGGATTTCATAACCACACGCCCGTGCTTCTGATCTGGCGACATGCAAGTTGTGGAACAGAGCGTTGTCCTGCAGGAGGAGAGTACCTTTGCTGATCTTGCCCCGCCTCTTGATTTTGATAGCTTCCCTTAATTTCCTTAGAAGTGAAGCATAATAGGGTCTTGTAATTGTGGTACCCTTTGCCAGGAAATCTGTCATCACTACTCTGTTCTGGTCCCAGAAGACTGTGAGCATGACCTTGCCAGCGGAGGGCTGCACCTTTGCCTTCTTTGGAGGTGGTGAGTCCAAGTACTTCCACTGCATTGACTGAACTTTGGTCTCTGGATCATAGTGATGGATCCAGATTTCATCCTGTGTAATCAATCTTTTTAAGAACTTTGACTCATCTTCTTGGCACATCTCCAAATTCATCCTCGACCACTCGACCCGTTCTCGCTTCTGGAATGGTGTGAGCAATCTGGGAATCCATCTGGCAGACATCTAATGCATATGCAAATGGTCATGAATGATAGTTTCCATAGACCCTGTACTAATCTTGACATCTTGGGCTATTTGGCGAATAGTAATACGCCGATTTTCTAAAATGGCAGCCTCAACTTGACGGACAGATGCCTTATCAATGGCAGAAGGGGGCGACCAGGTTTGGGAGCTGTTTGCACAGACTTCCGGCCATGTTTGAATTCACGATGCCAGCATTTTACAAGGTCATATGATGGGGCATTATCACCATAAGTTTCTTTCATTTCATCAAAAGTCTCCTGTGGTGTGCGTCCTTTCAAATACAAAAACCGGATCACTGTTCGACATTCAACAGGCTCCATTTCACACCTGACTCAGTTCAAACACATGTAAAAGAGAAACCACAATTAATTCAGAGCTGTAATTTGCCACATAACCCGTAGAGCTATAAATCATTGCACGTGCAAAATTTCAGCTAGATCAGACAATTGGAAGTGGGTCAGGGGCATTACTTATTGCACGCCGCTCGTATCCATCTTATTAACCTTTACGGCATAATTACGTTTATACATCAGTTCTTGCAAGATTATGGAAGTTAACCAATAGCGAGCCTAGCCAATAACGAATGGGTGACCTTTTGGAAATACTAGGTGCTTCCTTCTCTTTGCTAATCTATAGGAGACCATTGATCAAAATCGAGAACCCACTTGCCTCTCTCCAGATCAGGGTAACGTGAGGTCATGGGAAGCTGATGGTTTATGTAATACGGAAGCAATTAGTTCACGGTTTCGTATCACGTTGTGATGAGCAGAAGATTTTGTTGCATACAGTGGTCAGAACAATCGCCCAGTATGGGCATTGCTCGGCCAGAAAGAAACTGCAGCCTACTTTATGTACAGCTGTAAAGACAGCTGTGGTAATACCTCAAATACTTTCGAGAAACAGTATGAATAGGGTTTTGAATAATGAGCAACAATGAATTCATGATTTCCGAAAGGGAGAGAGAAAGAGATGGAGACTCATAACCGTCAATCTCTATACCAGAATGAATAAGTAACCTTTATGCTTTAGTGGCTTTTATCCATTATATGTGATGAGTTATTAGTAAAGATTTTTTTAAATCGAAATACGTATTTTGTGTGATTTAATTACGTAGGACAACTTTGTATTGAAACAAACGTTGTTCTCCTTAGTTTTAGTATGATATTAGATATTTTTTATTTTTTTAATTGAAAGTCGCTCCAGACAAAACGTGAAATTGCTTGATGTAAGAAGCTCAGAAGAACGAAAGATGATTATCGCAAAGACAGGTAATATCTATTGACCTAAGTCCTGAAAAGATCAAAGTTGTAAGTTGGAGGAAAACAGTCAGCAAGAAAAGAGGTCAACAAGCCTCGTGTTCTTGGAAAAGAAGCTTCTGGAATGAGAAGCTGTATTATGAGGTATAAAAACAGCGAAATGATAGAGACCACTAGATCAACGTGTCAAACAAGCTGGAACAAAATAAGCAGGGAATAGATAAGACATTTCTGATAAAGAACATATGCCACTATAGATAAGATTGAGATTAGCAACATCACGTCAGTGAGAGAGATAGATAGATAGATAGATAGAGAGAGAGAGAGAGAGAGAGAGAGAAAGAGAGAGAGAATGATTGAGAAAAAGAAAGAGTAAGGTCAGTCAAATTACAGATGTATTTCTGTACCTTATCAACACAGTCACATGAAATTAACCAGACCAAATAGAAATACCATTACTACATGTATTATTTAATTGGAAATCATTATTGAGATGAGTAATATTTTATTAATTTATTCGTTGAAGACCTTTATCCTCATCTTTCTTAGTTGTTGTTTCACTAGATTTCCAGAGGCCGGAAAAAAAAACATCGTATTTCATATCGTAACCTGAAAAAAAAAACGAATCATAGGGCCACCGTATACTGGGGGTTCAATATATATATATATATATATATATATATATATATATATATATATATATATATATATATATATATATATATATGTATATATATATATAACTACTTTATTTACTCACAAAAAATTAATATACGAAAGTATAGATTTATGCGTAAACTTTAAGTATTTACTTCAAAAGTGCTCAATACGTAGGTAGAGCTAGTTAGTAATTTATAAAATGTATATGGCGATTAAGCTACACTGAATATTCCGCGTTTCGTCCTATCTAGGACTTTTCAGGCTTATATATATAAGTCACGTGTCATTTTTTAAAGCTGAAATCGCCCGATCGTCGAAGACAAGATTCAAGCAAGCAAGGTCCACGGAGATTTATGATCACATAGGTAGCCATCTAAGGCAGATATATGCATTGCTAATAGCGTAGATTGAATGCTGGCATCTTAAGAATACATCCTCTCTCCCAATTTTGCTGTTTCAAGTTTGGAATAGCTAACGTCAGGTATCTTTTTTGTATCTCCGCATATTTTCTCTATTTGTTAGATAAAATGCGACACGTTTTCCGCTCCGATAAACACACGTCGCTTCTGGAACGATCAGGATCTTTATGACCTGCGCGCATAAACACGTCTCTTACATGGTGAGACCTTATATTTCCTGATTATGAAGGAAAGAACTTGGATAAAAAAATATTAATAGCAAAAAGGTCTCGAGTGCATGTTATTAATCGCATTTTTTTTCTTTTTAGATTGAAAAAAGCACGAATGAAAGAGATCGTAACTAATAGTCTGTGGGTTAGGTGCGCGGGATAAACGTAAGAAGACAACAGACTATCGCTATATGCAAAAAAAAAAAAGACAAATAGGAGAGAGATTCTTTGTTTGCTATCAGAACAAAATTCTATCATTTTTATGTTCGTTTTTTATTACCTGAAAAGATTAACAAATAAACCTAAAAACAAATTTAGAAACAGTTTTCCTGATAAGGAAAAATAAAAATACAAACAAGAAAATTGAATTAAAAGATAATAAAACAATTATCTATATAACAAGCAGCTCAACTCGGCTTTGCGCCTGCCATACGTATTGTTCATAACTTTACGTCCATATGAATATATATATATATATATATATATATATATATATATATATATATTGAAACGTTTGACTCATGTCCAGCTAGCCTACATCTAAAATTTCAAATGTTTAGACCCAAAATTGGCAGAGGAGTTTGGCAGAGTCAGCAAAGATAAACTTTTCAACTTTGACCTCTCGACAGATTAAAAAGTTACTGCATGTCTGAATACCCTTTACGTAAAATTTCAAATTCTTAGACACAAAATTGGCTAAATAATTTGCTAGAGACCGCCAAGGTCAAATCTTTTGAATTTTGACCCCGTAGCAGCCTAATTTTAGGCCAAAAACCAATTAAAAAGCTTGCCCTATGTCTGCATATGCTTTATGTAAAATGTCACATGTGTAGACCAAGAATTGGCTGAGTAATTTGGTAGAGACCGCAGAGGTCAATGTTTCGAGACTTTGACCCAAATTTTAACCCATTCGCATTTATGGTTTTGGGTTCAAATCGAATTAAAAGTTTGACCCATGTCCAAGTAAGCTACATTTAAAATTTCAAGTGTTTAGACCCAAAATTGGCCGAGGAGTTTGATAGAGATTTCAAAGGTCAAATTGTTGAACTTTGATCTAATCACATCCTAATGTCTGGCTGAAAACTGATTTACAAGATTTTTTTTTATATGGAGGTCACCACTTACCAAGGCCCAGAAGTCAATCGGGGATAAGGGTTATTTCCCAAACCTCAACGCCCCTTATGTCAAATCTCAAGTCTGTAGACTGAAAATTGACAGAGTAGTTTGGTAAGAAATGTACACAGAGACACACACTCACACACGTACACACAGAAACAATTTTACTTTTATAGATATACCAGCAGTTCAGCTCATATTATCGTTATTTCCATGGCAGGTGCTCGTTTGAACTCCAATCTCTGGTCCCTCCTCGCCAATCTTTCACGACAAACACCCGTCTAGCTGAATCCTCTGTGAAAAATTTTCCCCACTCTATATCTGTGCCTAAATCAAAACGCGGATTCCATGAACAAAGCTTCTTTCTTAGAACTGCACGTCTGTGGAACTCTGTTCCGTCTGCCTGCTTCCCACCGGACTACAACTTGGATGTCTTCAAGCCCAATGTTAACAAATTCCTAATGAACCGCCCCCTTAAGTAAACACTTCATCAAATCTCCACACTAACGTAATGTGCTTGCAATAACCCTTATCCTTGAGTGGCTTCCGGGCCATATAAGTGGTGATCACTGTGTAAAAAAAGGCCCTATGTAATTTTCATATCATTATGTGCATATATATATATATATATATATATATATATATATATAAATTTGATTCATGTTCAGCTAACATGTATCCAAAATTTCAAGTGGTTGAATAGTTTGCTAGAGACCGCAAAGGTCAAATTTTGTGAACGTTGCCACCTTCGGAAGCCAAATTTCGACCAAAAAGCTCACCCTATGTCTGAATACACTTTCTGTAATATTTCAAATGTTTCGACCAAAAATTGCTAAGAGGTCAAATCTTTAAAACTTTGACCCCAACTTACAAACTGAAACGAGAAAATATGCTCAGCGTATCGAGAAAATCGACATTAAAATAAAGAAAAAAGAAAACTTGTATCAATCAAACGTTCCTTGATAATGACTTGCTGCCAAAACACAGACATATTGTATATATATATATATATATATATATATATATATATATATATATATATATATATATATATGTATATCAAGCTGAATGTGTTGGGTGTATGTGTGTGTGTGGGTCACGAATAGGCTCCTATTTGGTTTGGTTGACTATTTTAAAAACTGATTACATATTATGATAGAAGATGTATCGAGACACAGGAATAGGTATGTTTGATCTGGCAGAACGGTGGTTCATTAAAAGTGTGGGGTCTGCGTTTGCGCCTGGTCCACAAAGTATGGAAATAAAGAATTTAAAAATGATAAAAAAAAACGTTTACAAGTGTTTTTGATATAGATGCACATAAGATTACTTTGATAAGTATGTTTTAACTTAAATAGAGGTATAATTAAATTGTGGGTCTCCGTTCGCGCCTGACCTCCATAGAATGGAAATACGCACACACTTTAATAAAGACTTTTCATGTCTATCTGCGTAAGTATACATTGATAATTATGTTTCAGTTTGAAGAAATATGGTATAATAAAATTATGGGGGGTTCGTTCGCAACTGACCTCCATAGAATGGAAATATGACACAAAGTTTAACAAGGTTTTTTTAATATAGATCCACAGAATATTGTGATAACTGTTTCAGTGTGAACAGGTATGGTATAATAAATTATGAGGTTTATCTATTTTATTTTTACTATCATCATATTTTTCTTTGGTTTTGATACCCCCAAATGCGAAGCTATCTTTTTACAACCCTTCCTTTTCATAACCTATCCTATTTTAATAAATCAGAGTCCATATTGCTCTATATGTATATTTACAGAGAGCTTTGCACCATCTCTCTAGAGTTATTGACTATCGACTCGATAGTTCTTGGCTCGAGCCCGGACTTAGGATGGGATACTGATCTATCTGAGAGAAGAGCTGCAATACACTGAAATAGTCCGTTCGTTGTTGACTATATATATATATATATATATATATATATATATATATATATATATATATATATATATATCTCCCAGGTTAATATTTTCATATGACGCTATATATATATATATATATATATATATATATATATATATATATATATGATGACTAATTATATATATATATATGATAACTATATATATATATATATATATATGTCATCATATATATATATATATGCATAATGACTCTCTCTCTCTCTTTCTCTCTCTATATATACATGATGATTATATATATATATATATATATATATGCATGATGGCTATATATATGACTATGTATATATATATATATATATATATATATACATGATGAACATATATATATATATATATATATATGTTCATCATGTATATACATATATACATATATATATATACATATATATATACATGATGAACATATATATATATATGTTCATCATGTATATATATACACACACACACACACACACATATATATATATATATATATATATATATATATATATATTGGAAATGGGCGAGATGAAGGAATTCTAACCGAAAGGAATCCTGATGGGTGGCAAAAGTAAACAATTAAACGAACTGATTGATAGGCTGACGCAAAGCCGAAGAAATTTTTCGTATAATTGGAACATTTCTTCCGCAACCCCCGCCATCTTCAGGATCGACAAACTCTCAGTCACTTATCACACTGCGCCATCACAAACCTTTTCTCCATGCTCCTTGTTTTACCCACCCCCTTCCCCCATTAATGAGAGCCGTCTCTTACCCTCTTCTACATTCCACCTCCCCGTTTGCTTCCTGTCCTTGCCCTCTGGTCTGGAACAAACGGAATGTTAGCGAGTTATCAATCTTGCCCGATCGTCCATCACGCTGAGTCCTCGATTAGGATTAGTCTTCGCATCGGCCAGACATTTGACAGCTTGTCAAATTACGGGTCTATTGTTCAACGCTGGTTGCGCTCTATTACTGGTCGATGTTATAACGTACACATAGATGTCAGTGTTTAACATCTATCGCAGGTTTTCTTTCAATTAAAACCTGTTCAAAATATTCGACTCTCATTAATTGTTTCGTAATATATATATATATATATATATATATATACACACACACACACACACACACACACACACATATATATATATATATATATATATATATATATATATATAGTAGAAATGGTAATTAACAATGGTTTCTGTAAAAGTCTGAGGAAGCTACAGACGGCCAAAAAAAACGGCCGGGTGGGTGAAACAATAATTTAACTTAACAGAAAGATACGGTAATAAAAAATAAAACCTATATATATATATATATATATATATATATATATATATATATATATATATATATATATAAGCGAAAATGGTGGTGTGTGCGTTTTCATGTATGCCCAAGAAAGGTTTTTCCGAGAACCGATCGGTCGTCTCACAACTTCTTAAAACTTCTTATATCGCGCCTAAATAATATCTACGAGCTAACAACCGGTGGCTCCTGTCTATTTAATTTGCTCGACTTTCAAAAGATAAATATTCAACAATTTTCGATCGCCACATGTGCATTAAGCTTTTTTGTATATAAAAAGAAGCGAATAGACTCGCGGTAAATACACTCAAAGCTGATGTCATTAACACGTCAAAAACGGGCACCTGCCATGTCGCACTTTTTTTTCTCAATTTATTATTTTCCAACTGCGCGTCAAGGCTTCAGTTTTTATTTTTTAAACAACAAACGATCTTTGTTTTCATTTACCCCAAAACACACACACACCTACAACACCCGGGCACCGGCTGGTACCCCTTCCCGCTAGTATATATATATATATATATATATATATATATATATATATATATATATATATATATGAAATAGAATGATAAAAGAGGATTTGAGGCTATATATAATGATGGGGAGGGCAGCGTGTTTTCCTTATGCAAATTAGATGTCTATATACATATCTACATTTTATGATTAGAGAAATTAATAAATTAGAGTAAACTACTGTAGTGGATTTCGTCTTAAAATGAAAAGTAATAAAATAAATAAATTGATAAAATGAGAGGAGAAAATTAATTGGACTAAAAAAATATCGTCGAAATTAAAAAGATGGAATCTGGAAATATAACCGTGATAGATTAAGTAAATAAAATGAAACGAGATTACGAAGGGAGTTTTTAAAAATTAGAGACAATTAAATTGGGATAAAATAGCGTAGTAACTTAAAAGATGGTTTCTACAAATAAGAATAGAAAGTGAAAAAATGGCGTCTAAAAATAGACAGGGATAAAATAAATACAATAAACAAGTAAAATATATATATATATATATATATATATATATATATAAATATATATATATATATATACATATAAATATATATATATATATATATATATATATATATATATTAAGATTAAAAACATAATTTATATCTTGAATTTGTCAGATGAGTCATCGTAGTACGTTCTGGATCTGTTTGATTAAACTAATTATTAAATCATAGACGCTTTCAAGTAATCAAACGGTC
>NC_136510.1:94048134-94088134 GCF_053919585.1 Euprymna scolopes
TAATTTAAAACACAATGGATACTATTTTCATAGAGATATGCCATATCTGGGCAGGAGCTGCTAAAAACAGCCTATTAGTGGGGGATGCCCTTTTCTCTACCCTGCAACCTCTCTCCCACAGAAGAGACGTTGCGAGCCTGTCCTTGTTTCATCGTTATTTCCATGGCAGATGCTCGTCTGAACTCCAATCTCTGGTCCCCCCTCGCCAATCTTTCACGAAAAACACCCGCCTAGCTGAATCCACTGTGAAAAGTTTCCCCCACTCTATATCTGTGCCTAAATCAAAACGCGGATTCCATGAACAAAGCTTCTTTCTTAGAACTGCACGCCTGTGGAACTCTGTTCCGTCTGCCTGCTTCTTTCCGGACTACAACTTGGATGTCTTCAAGTCCAATGTTAACAAATTCCCAATGAACCGCCCCCTTAAGTAAACACTTCAGCAAATCTCACTAACGTAATGTACTTGTCAATAACCCTTATCCCTGAGTGGCTTCCGGGCCTTGATAAGTGGTGATCACTGTGTAAAAAAAAAAAGTATCAGCTTTATCAAAACATGTTTATTGATACAACATATGGCAAAACTTGCGGAGAACGCTCTGTTTTACGGTTGTAATAAAAATGGAAAGGAAATTTAAATTTCCTCCTGTTTTAGTCCTTCTTTTTCAACTTTTTTTTTTTAAACAATCGAAATTAATCGAAATAATAACCTTCAACAATCGTACTTAAAAACGATTTTCGTTTTTATTTTTATAAAATTTTATTAACAAAAAATGAAAAAAAGTTTCTTTTTAAACGAAAAAGGTCAATTTGGTAAAATTTTTAGCATTTTTTTTTTTTTTTTTTTACAAGTCCAACTCAACGTTCACATTGAAAATGACGACTTTATAGTTTTTCGGGTATGCTTACAACGAATAAACACGCACAATCACCCCATGCTAAGAACGGCTTTCGGAATAGATACCGCCAATCTTTCCATGCTAAAAAACGGCCTTCGGAATAGACACCCCCCCAACCTTTTCAGTATACCCGAAAACCGAGAAATGTTGATATGTTGAATATGAACGGTGAGTTGAACATAAAACCGAACAAAATTTAAATTTCCGTTTCATTTTTAAAAAAATCGTAAAACATAGCGTTCTCCGCAAGTTTTACCAAAAATATTTCGCCTTTCGTGGAATTTCCATGCGTCCTGTTAGTAAATATTATTTTTGTACGTGCTCTCAAGAATTATCTGCATCTACTCTTTTTCCTTTCATCCAGCGCGCTTGACTCGTCAGTTTACTGGTTTCCCCAGATTCGCTATTTTGTTTTCCCATCGGACCATTACCATACTGACCGTTTTCCTCCTACTCATAGCGTTGGTGTTTTAGGATTAAAAACCAATAAACATTATGATAATCATTTTCCGTTCTTGTTAATTCCTTACAGCAAGTGACTTCACGATTTGTCCGGAGAAATTTCCATTAAAAACAAGTGAAGCATGCATGGTTGTCCGTTGCAAAGTGAACGAAGCATAAAAAATAACTAAGTTCAGCATACCCATCAATTTAGCCCCAAAAGCCCCCAGGGGACATCATATCCTTGCGAAAATGACCAAACGGTGTAGTTTTAGGCCTTAACATATGTAAATTTGAGTTCTGTAGCATGCAAAAAAAGAAATGACTAAGCCTATCATTTGCCCCCCCCCTATTTTGCCCCAAAAGTCCCCAAGACCTTAACATATATAAATTTGAGTCAGCACCATGCAAAACTGCTAAATACACATACGCAGAAAATTTTGGACAACTAGTCCTCAAAATGGAGTGATTTTATTAGCCTTAAAACAGCCCCTAGGGTACACCCAAGAGTTATCGCGAAGTATAGACAAACAAAATTATATAAAAATCACTTAGTTACAACTTTTCAGAAAGTTTTATAAAACTCTAAGGCTTAATTTTTTATAAGCATAAAAGTGTCAATTTTAGGCATTTTAACCCCTAGGGGGCAACCGGAGTTTTCCCGGAAAATCCGCGCTGTTACTGTTTTTATCATGTTTAATGTTTGTGCAAATTTTTTTTTTAAAAATACAAGGCGTAGTTATTGAGAAAAGTACGGACAGATGAACGGAAAAACGGACGAACGGACAAGAGTGAATTTACAGGTTCACCCTCTTTTTGTCGAGGGACCAAAAATCAACATTGATAGAATGGTGCTGAATAAGGAAAACTGCTGACAGTGGTTGTAGCTAGACGAGTGTCTGTTGTAAATGTTTTACAGAGTTGGGCTAGATCGATTTCTATAAAATAAAGAAGTCAGCATCTGCAGGTTCCGGGGGGGGGGCTTGACGAGCGGGTTGTGAAAGGTGGCGCCCATAATAATTACTAAACAAATCTCTATACAGTAGAACCCCGGGATTCGGCAACCCCAGGATATAACGACCCCGGGATACGGTGGCCCTGTGAAAACCCCGAAACTTATTAATGCCGCATCCAGGGGTTCTACTGTACTATACAGTTTTAAATTATAATAATTTCTGGTACTTCAGTAATAAGTTAGATCTTTACAGTAGAGTGTTCAGTTCCATGCACACTGTGGATAATTACGAATATCAAATTGGCTTATAAAAAATCAGTGGTTCTGTTCCGCCCCTAAAGTGCAATTTTACCCAATCTGCGATACTGACGAGGCTTTTAGATGTACAGATACCCTCTTGTGGCAAGCGATTATACATAAATACACTCATATCGCCCGATCTCGCGCGATTTTCATTCCTCTCTAACGAAGCGTCCAAATTAAGACGTGTCGATTGTGTCAATTCGCATTCTGTGTCGCATAGATCGAGGCTTGACCGCGTCCTACTTACGATATGACAAAAGAAAAAGAAAGGAAAAAATTAAATCAAAAACCAAAAAGGAAATAGAAATGAATAATACTAAACAGATGAAGAGGAAGAAGAAAGGCAACTTATTAATAAGAAAAAAAAATAATGAAAAAACGATTCATTTAGCACGTAAATTACTTGTAAGTGGTTCGACCCAGCTACTTAGCTACGTCTTCCTCGAGCGATTCTACAGAGATAAACGGGACATATTTCGACGGGGACGCGTGCACGGATTGGTTGGACATTGCAGGGTCGCCCCGAAGGGACTTACTCACAAAATCGCAAAAAAAAAAAACTCTCCCAAGCGGCTTCGTTTAACCAACCATCCACAAACAAAAATAAAAAAAATGGCCGCCTTCAATGCTTTCCAAGTTTCGCGCCTACTTCATCAGTTTCTTGGCATTAACATTTCTAACACAACATTTCGTTTAATACCCATCAAAAACCACGTCCCATCCAACCTTCCCATGATATACTTTAGTATAATCAATATTTGGCGTTAATCTGTCAGTAACAGAAAAACGTCACAATTTTTACAGTTACCCATTTCTATCTACAGGACGAAACGATAAAGTTGTCGCTTTAAAGAAAACAATACTACAGCTATATTTTAAAAATTTTATTGAAAAAATAAATAAACAGGTACCATAATTACGTAGTAGAGTTGACATCTACTCAATGTAGTCGCTTTCAGCCTCAATCTCCGCCTCGATACGCACAAGCGCATGCGGGAGTTCAGCGAATACCCGGCGGATGGCGAGGATCAAGCTCGTTTTCGTGTTATTAGAGGTCATGTTGATGATGTGCTCGACGTATGACCAAACGAAGTATTCCAGCGGTCGAGGGAAAACGGAGGGCCAATGAGAGAAGAGTACAAAGTTGTAGCAGTCCTTCTGAAACCAAACCTGGATCTCTTTGAACTTGTAGGTCGGTGTCGAGTCCTGCTGTCACACCCAGGGTCTGCCAGCGGTCACCTGATTGCACCAGGTGATCACCACACTCTTCAGCACAATCAGGTACACTTTGCTGTTAACTTTAAAGCAGACTTCAAAGATGTGAGGTGGCATGATGTGGCCCTCACTAAAATCCACACCAAAGACTATAACCATGGGCGAAAATTTCGTTGAGCTGTGAACTCAAGCATTGAACCGTCGGGATTTGCATTCTGAGAGTGCTGGTAATGACCTGCTGTCATAACTTGGATCGGTAGAGAGCATGAGTTGTACAACGGCGCATCTCCGATCTCGTTTGTTGATCATTGTGTCACTTTAAGACATGATAGGAGGCTCCTATCGCTCTTGGGATTTGTACACAAGTGGCCAACAAGTAGATGGTCTGCAAAAAAAAAAAAAAAAAAAACGGGTTTATCAAACGGGAATAGAATCATGGCGTCTTTTCTAGGGCGACAATGTTATCGTTCAGGCTGTATTATTTGGATTATTCGGATTACTCTTTTGATCTAGATGTAAACTTTTATCTTCTCAAGGTGTATCTTGTCGAATTTTGACATCGAATTTTGAATGGAACCCTTGTTTAATCCAATAGATTAGCATAATTTGTTCCGTCAGCCATGAGTGGATAAAATAATTATAAATTATAGTCTTAGTGTTGCCTGCATAGAGGATTGCACTTTTAAACTCCACCCCAAAAGAGTGTGATTTCGAACTGAATTTTATTTAGTACTTCGTCTGTTACGTCACGGGTCATTGTCTGACAGAGAATGATCCCCAAGTCAGAAGAAGAGTAAAGGATGCATCGACTGAAACGTTGCGAACAATTAAGTTGCGAACAATTAAGTTGCGAACAATTAAGTTGCGAACAATTAAGTTGCGAACAATTAAGCTGCGAACACTTAAGTTGCGAACTATAGTCTGAAAAAAAATCCAAATAATAAATAATAATTATTATGTATCATCATTTAAAAAATTCAACAAGTGAAGCATGCATGGTCCCCTGTGAGTGCACAGTGAACAAAGCATGAAAAAAAGTTAAGCATTTTCCCCCCTCCATTTAGCCCCAAAAGTCCCCAGGTGACGTCAAATCCTGGTGAAAATGAACAAACGATTCAGTTTTAAGCCTCAACATATGTAAATTTAAGTTCTGCACCGTGCAAAAAAGAAAAGAAATAACTAAGTCCATCATTTACCTCCCCTGCCATGTAGACCCAAAAGTCCCCAAGGCCTTAACATATTTAAATTTGAGTTCATCATCATACAAAACTGCTAAATAGACATACACAGAAAATTTTGGACAACTATGGTAAAATAGTCCAAAAAATGAAGTGTTTTTATTAGCCCTAAAAGACACCCAAGAGGTATCGCAAAGTATAGACAAACAAAATTATAAAGAAATCAGTTAATTACAACTTTTCAGAAAGTTTTATAACAATCCAAGGCATCAATTTTTTTAATAAGCACAAAAGTGTCAATTTTAGCCATTTTAACCCGAAAGGCACACCTACGGGGGACAACCGGAGTATTCCCGGAAAATACGTTCTATTGCTTTTTTACTCATATCATGTTTAATGTTTGTGCAACATTTAAAAAACAAACTTCCAAGGGGTAGTTACTGAGAAAAGTGTGGACAGACGAACGGACAAGGGTGAATTTACAGGTCCACTCTCCTTTTTTCGGTTTTTCGGGGGCCAAAAAGCAAAGTATGTTTATATTCATTCATATACGATTTTTTTAAAAATAGGCATAAAATATATTTAATGTTACATATAAGGAACGTTGCTTGTGTATCTATGTAAGTTTCCTCCGTGTGGACTCCAAAACAGGTGAACCGATTTGTTAAAAATGTCACATAAATGTACGTTATGTGTCTGAGAGTGTTTTATATAGATTTTCTACCGGAATGCCTCCGATAATTATCGAAAATCGATAATCAAAAAATAAACAAATAAAACAGCCCGATTTCGACAAAAGTTAACACTTTTATACAACCTAACATCGCAAGTGCATTTGAGAAGTTTTAGCACCGCACAAATGACTTCGGCATATACAATCAACAGTAGATTCTTTTATATAACAGTGGCGCGTTCGATGTGAATGCTTTTGTTTTGAGCACAATTGAAGCATGATACTTGACTTTTTAAATTTAATCATTGATTCTAGACATTATATATGAAAATAATTTTATAAAAACAACAGTAGGTTCTCTACAGTGCAATATATTATTGATTAATTCAGAGCGGGAAGAAATGTGAAGCTTCTCCGCGCTGCATCAAAATGGATCCCTAAATAGAAATAACAATCAATCGATTTGATTGGAAACTAGGCGATTTCACCGATTTCGACGACAATAATAATAACTATATTTTTAAGTTTTTTCGGGTTTTATTTTTTTGGAGGAGCATAATATGAGCTCAACCTCACATTCGAAAATTCAGATATAACAGATCTGCACTGTATCTGATCCAGAGTCATTAAACACTAATTAAGTTTGAATTAATCTTTCTTAAGACTCCTTAAGCCTTAATATTTTAGGCGTTTCCTAGAACCGAAAAAATATGCAATGGACGTTGACCAACATTAGATAAGGATTCGAGACATAGGGTTCAGTATAATTTTATCTTGAATCTAAAGGGACAGAAAAGTGATTCAAACTGAATTTTTCGGGGGATTTACCAATCCTAGGACGGGTATTCTATTTATATCTAAACAAGGGAACACCTGCCGTAAAAGATGGAGAAAATATGCTTCAACAGTGTCTGCACTAATCTATGTACATATAAAGTAGTTTTTTCTCGTTCTGACATTGATATTAAAAGCCTACTATTTAAACATTTTAAAAACATTATATACTCAGTCATGCATATGTGAACGACTACATGAAGTTAACTAATTTGCGTATTTCTTTAAAAAAAACAAGCGTTAATTAATTACTTATTCATTTTTATGGCGTCTAATTAGATAATTGGTTACATTTCACTATTACACTAAATTCTATTTATATATAGTTTTTACATTCTGCATAATTGCGTAGAATTTAAAATGAAAACGTTTCAACACACGGGTATATATATATATATATATATATATATATATATATATATATATATATATATATATATATATATATAAATGATCTTGTCAGTATGTGTGCAAAAAATCTCTACCAAACTCCTCTCTTAATGTTTGGTCTATAGAGTTGAAACTTGATATATATAGTATTTGGACCTGTAGCACACATTTTCGATTTGTTTTTAAGCTGATAAAAGTTTCTGCTAAGGGGTCAAAATGTCAAACAAAACAATTAACTTCGTCAAGTTAAGTAAACACACACACACACACACACACACACACACACGTTCTTCTGTTACTTTTGCACATGCGCAAAATTACACATTTATAGATAAAAGTCGCTTAATGTTCAACATTTTGCATCCATTTGATGGTAGTTCAGACATTAACGACGCTAGAGGGATAAATAATGACTAAGGCTGGAGCCTAAACATTCTGATTTCAATTCTAGCGGATGGTACCCAAGGCATATTTTTTATAACTTTTGAAATAATTACTATATATTGAATAATAATCAATACAGGAACGACTCTATGATAATAAATAAGAAATGTGCATGAATTATAATATTTGTGCGTATTTTACGAGCGAGCAACGTCCGAGACGCCTGCTAGTATTAATCTAAAATAATAGAATAACGTCAATAATAAAATATATTTTATATAAATTATTGTCCTTTCTGATGACCTATAAAATAAAACCCCCAACTGTTTTCAAAAAAGATGAAGTTTATTATCAGAACAGATACTACACGTTTGTTAGTAATCTATATAATAAAATAGTGATACAAAATACCGTATGTCTCTGTCAATTTAAACTGACAATTTGATTTTATATTTTTAAAAACAATGTTAGAATTTTAAATACTTCTGAAATGAATCAACCTATATTTTTACATATTTATTTCAATTACATCTTGTTTGTAAGATCGTTTTATAAGTACAGTAGAGACCCGGGATACGGCATTAAAAATTAGTAACAAAATACAGAACAGTATATAATACACATGTATATAATACAATAACATTATAAATAACACTGTAACGCGGGATAAATACCGTAACCAGGGTCCGAACAAACATCGCATTCCACATCGTAACCTGAAAAACGTATCCCGAAGTCACCGTATCCCGGGGTTCTACTGTATATTATTTTCGTGTTATTTTAGCTATTTTTTCTGCTTTAAGAATTACGTATAAGCTTCAGAAACATTAATTTAGTTGATCCCAGCCGCTCTTTGCTTCCCCCCCTCTCTCTCTCTCTCTTTCTCTCTCTCTCTCTCAGGGATATTATGTTGCTAGTCAGTTTTTCCTATAAATAATATATTGTCATTGTCAAGAATTATCTTATCTATTCCCAGCTTCAGTTGTCCCAGCTCGTTTTACTCGTTAATCTTGTAGTCTCCCTATGTTCGCCATTATTATACCTTTAATAAGGTTTACTATTGAAGTGGCTCTGTCCAAAAACCGTTTGCTTGTGAAGCTTTTTTTCTACCGTTTCCATTTTGCATTTCGTTTCGTTTCGTTTTAGTAAGGGTTCGTTTCGTTTCATTCGCTTTTTTTATTATAATTAAAGCAACATTACAACTTATAACGTAAAATTTAAATAGTTTGATGAATTCATGATTAGTTTTTTATATAATACCTTTTGCGTTTCTTTTCGTTTCGTTTCGTTTTCGTAAGGTTTCGTTTCGTTTCATCCATTTTTTTTATTATAATTAAAGGAACATAACAACTTATAACGTAAAATTTAAATAGTTTGATGAATTCATGAATAGTTTTTCATATAATACATTTTGCGTTTCTTTTCGTTTCGTTTCGTTTTCGTAAGGTTTCGTTTCGTTTCATCCATTTTTTTATTATAATTAAAGGAACATAACTTATAACGTAAAATTTAAATAGTTTGATGAATTTATGAATAGTTTTTTTACATAATTATTTTGTCAAATTAATGAAGCTGATTAAAACATGCAGTTTTTTTGGTTGTCCTGATTATAACTTTTCGTGTTTCGTGGATTTTTTTTTTTTTTTTACAAATTGGTACATTTTGCCACATTGTGGTTGTAAGTAAATACTTATAGATGCATGAAGCAAAACGAAAAATCAACGAAACAAAGCGATACGGAAAGTTTCGTCTCGTTTTCGTACAAAAGAGTATATATACATTAATGAATATTTTGAACGAAATAGGATGAAACGAATCCAACCTTGCAAAATTCTACTATAGGTACGTACACTTTGCGGCGTTATTGTGAACTGCAAGGAAAATCAATTTGCAAGCAGTAAATAATTCCGCCATTGGTAGCCAAATTGTTTACGCCTAGACAAATACTTGCCTATCTGCCTGTCTGCATACCTCTGGCTGCCCTACAGGCGCTATAAATTACGGGAAATAAATCGGCCGAGTTATCCGAGCAGAGGATGTGCTAAAAGCAAGGAAAGCACGGTTGGCTACGATGTTGCTTCCTCATTTCACATCCCCCTTTTCTAGTTTTTCTTAATTCTTTATCCATTAGACTATACCTACTTCCTGGCATAAAAAAGTTTGAATTTAAGAAAAGAATTGTGAATTTTATTAACGACTAGAAGTATGACTCGAGGTTGCCCGAGATTGAATGGTAATCAACGAATGTTTCACACTCCCATATTTTTATTGGCAGCGAGATCGGTGAAATCGACCATTTTTTCAATCAAATCGCGGTGCACCTGGATGAAGTTCACATGCTAGTCCCCGCATTAACTTAATCTATAATACATTGTAGTCTACATTGCACTGTAAAGAACCTACTGTTTTATTTATGAAATTATTTTCTCTCAATATATAATGACTTGCATTAAAGATTAAAGTGCAAAAGTCAAGTAGCATGGTTCAATTTTGCTCTAAACAGAAACATTCATTTCGAACGCACCTCAGTCATATCATAGAACTTAATGTTGAGTTTGTCTAGTTGTATGGTAACAATGGCTTTAGTTTAAGTTTAAAATGCAGAATTCAAGTACGACGGTAAAATTGTGCTTTCAACAGAAACATTGATTTCGAACGCGCCCCTATCATATCAAAGAACTTACTATTAATTTTATATGTCGAGCCTTTTGACTTGTGTGGTAATAAAGCTTCCCAAATGTCCTAATGACATATGGTCCTAGACGTTGTATCAAAGTTTGCAGTTACCCAAAGGTGCTGAGTTCAATCCTGAACGAAGGCAGTGGAAAGTAACATTCAAAACAGAGAATCAGCAACTATGTCCCAGAGCCTATCTGGAGTTCGGACACGGTACCCCCGTAATAATAATAAAGGGTTGGGTTCGAGACTCCTAACAAACGGTTCCCCAGTTCGATACAAAACACCTGATGAAGGCCGGAGGGAAAAACGGCCGAAACCTTGTGACTATAACAACCTAGATGAGGAAGTCAGTCCGACAATCTCAATAAATGATACTTGTTGCGCCTATTCCTGCTTGTAGCGGATTATTTCGATTAACATTATCAGTACTTATCGAAAACATTTCGATACAAAACCTATGTAAGAACACTGCCAGACCCATAAAGTACCTTCGTGTGACCCAGTCGATTTTGAGTCTAGAGGGAACTAACTCACAGACATACAAACACACAGGCAAAATTCCTTCTATATATTAGAGATATGGTTACATTTGTGCTTGATTTCGCATTAAATATTAATCCCTATTAATCCATGGTAATCCTAAAATATGTATTGAAAGGTTACCGCAATACTTAGTTCGCTGCATTTACAAAACTCCATACAAAATTTCATCCAGATCAGTCTATTAGTTTCTGAGAAAACTACATGAACTACATTTGTGTCAAATTTCATAAAAGTCGACCCAGCCGTTTTTGAGTTCATAGGGAACGAACATAGGTACACAATTTTTTTTTTATATAATAGTAGAGATTCTATTGATTTTTTTTTTCGAGTGGGGATCATCCCGTGTTACACGATTTCATTTGAGACCGTCTTCTACCCTTAAGAGTTCTGATATAATAGAAATGATATAACGAAGAAGGATGCCGCAGGGATGTGGAAAACGAACGTCAGGTGTTAATCTAATGAAGACAGATTAGAGCAGATGACTTTACAAGTGAATCTGGACATGAATTAACCAGTGGGAAAAGCTGTCAGCTGATAGTATTTATGACATAACGAACTTACACCTTTTCACCAGTCCCACAAGGACTTTAACCTTACAAAGCTCTTAGCTGAGCACAGAGGAAATTTTCAAGTGAATATTTTAACAAACAGCCCGAAAGACGTGAAAATAGAAAGCGTATCAAAGAATTCTACACCCTGTGCGTGTTCTACCACGGCCACCGAGATATAGAAGGCCTGTTAACTGAAAAATGCCTGCAGGCAATGTAGGTAAGATTTGTCGAACTGTCACTGTCGATACTATATGAGGGCACTTTTAAAACGAGCATTAAAACATGTTAAGAAAGAAAAGAAAGGAACCTAATTCGATTAATAATTAAACTGAACTTTATTCGATATAAAATATAAAATATGTAAAATTACGTAATTTTAAAGCAATATACAATCTAATACTGATAAAACTGAATTATGAATTTAGGGAATAAACAATTAAAGAAACATAAAACACATCAATTCTTGGCCTTAGGGATAAGATCACATTGTAGTATCTGTTCTGATGCTACAATTCACCTTTTCTGTCATCAGCCGGTGTAGGAGAAATCCTTAAAGACTGAGACAATTTTTAGTTTGGTTTCTATCCAGAGTGCCACTTATTGGGGAGCTTGATGTTCCCCACAAGATTATATGTTGAAATATTTAAATAACTATTACTTTTAATACAGAATTTATATTTAAAGTTTTGGTTTTCTGTTCTCCTATGTTTATTTTTTCCGATGTTTTTCATCAAAATGTGTAGCGTATTTTCGTCAGTTACATGGTTAGGAATCCTAAAAAATTCCTAAAAACTAAGAAAATATAGTAAACATCTTACGATATTAAATCAGGGTGGTGTTGAATTTGGGAGGGGGCATTATTATTATTTCACTCACTATGAGTTGTGTCACATGCCATCATCAGTGATCGCTTATTAGTAGTAACCTGTGGTGACCGAGTGACAACAAATCTCCCCAGATTTCTAGTGCTCTCCACCTCTTGACAACTCGTGCAAATGATTGCACGTTATTGCAACAGCCGTTTGCCATTGATTTCTCGTTAGTATCGGCCATTGATGTTTCATGGGGTTTGGCTGACAAAATGCTTCCCCAAGGTACCAAATTTGAACTGCACCCTTCCAGTGGAAGTCTTGTTAGTACTCTCCCACTTCGGACTTTCCATCCTCCCTGACCCTTCAAAACTAGTTGATGTGGCGCCAGTCGATGTCATATACAGTGGTTTTGGCACTTCACGGGAAACGTGAACCCTGCGTAAACGGGTTTTAATTTAATGGCTGCTCCCGGATGTTTTCTTTCACTTTCTTCGAATATATCTCATACACATTTTTATAATCGAGCATGTATTTTATTTTTTGAATTTTTAAAATTTCTTTAATTAAGTTTGATCCATACTTTTATTTCGTTCTTGTTTTTATTTTATTTTCATTTATTTTTATTATTATATTATATTTTCCACACTAATATATTTATATTTAGTTCTATTTATTTTTCATACATATTCAAATTATGTTTTTGCCCTCTTTTTGCCTTAAATAGTACCTTCAAAAAAGTTTTCGTGATTAAGTATGCGCTTTTTAGGGAGAAGCCATTAAAATAAACCCCGTTTCCGCAGGGTCCACGTTCCCCGTGAAATACATTTATTATTATTATTATTATTATTATTATTATTATTATTATTATTATTATTGTAATAATAATAATAATAATAATAATAATAATAATAATAATAATAATAATAATAATAATAATAATAATAATAATAATAACAACACTTGTGCAGTGTACGCACCATGGTATATTTTACATGGGATTTTCAAGTTAAATTTTATGGTATCTTTTTCTTTTTTCATTAAATTGTTAAGTGAAAGTGCAGAATAATTAGAACGCCCCCCCTCCAGATAAAATGTTTTAAAAGAAAGAAACCAACACAAACTTTAAATATATTTCAAAGAATTAAATTACGCCCGGTGCTAAAATACTGAATTCATCAATTGTTAAAAAAAAAAAAAACTGTCGTGAAAAATGCTTCCAACTTTAAAATATTTGAAAATACAAAATGAAAAGTTTTACTTATTATTAAAAGAACAGATTGAAAAATATTTTCATATAAAAATTTTTTGTTTTGCAGTTTAAAAAATAAATAAAATGAAGTATTCAACTTCCTCCGATAGATATAAAATTAAAAAATAATCCACTTACTGTCATATTTTGTTGGATTAAAACTTTCCCAATGTGCAATTATTATTATTGCAATGATATAATTATCCAACTGCACAATCTAAGACGACAAAAATATTTTTATAGTCACGTGGTTGAACACCTGAAACTTTCTATACCTACATGTTGATCTGATAATGGCGTCACGCTGTCAGGTTCGTTGGCCTTATCTCTCGGTTGCTGTGGTTCTACAGATATCTTAATGAAATATATGCTAATAAACGAATACTATTTGTACGCCTTCTGCGTACATAATCCTAACTGACACGATAGGCAGCACCACCCTTCACTGTTGAGTTTCCTTAGATACAAGAAAGTCTTCTACTATATTAGTTTCTACCCTTGAACCACTAGAATTTGGCATTCCTTCTCTGTTACCTGCTCCCCTGTTTGTACTAACCCGCTGAATTTTTGGTGATAGCAAGTTTCCCTAGAATTCCAGTATCTCAACCTCTTTCAATAACCTTACAAATGACTGTTTGTCGTCGAGAGAATAGATAGCAAAGGCCACAGGTCTTAACTGGAAATTAGGTGGCAATAAGCCTGCCTAGTGTTCCAATACTCGTCGCACTCATTCAGATGGTTGGTTAATACTCCTCCTCCTACTCCTACTCCTACTCCTCCTCGGCGCTTCAATCCTCTTCACTACGATTTTATGTGGCATCACCTGAGATTATTACCTTTTGTTGATGGGTGGCGCACTTTATGAAAGTGCTCCATCTTGTTGGAAGTGGTATTTTTATTCCAAAACATCACTTGGGAACGTGTTATAGCGTATTCATGTTGCAAGTTGAGATAATTTACAGAGTGTATACATTTTTTTAATGGGACACCATCTGTATATATATATATATATATATATATATATATATATATATATATATATATATATATATATATATATACAGGGTGTTCACAAAGTCTGGCTGCATAATCTACACGGTGCCAACGAAGTCTGACTAAATAATCTACATGGTGTCCACAAAGTCTGGCTACATAATACCCTATATATATATATATATATATATATATATATATATATATACACATATGTATACATATACATATGTATACATATACATATGTATACATATACATATATATACATATATATATGCATATATATACATATGTATACATATACATATATATACATATATATATACATATATATATATATGTATATATATACATATATATATATACATATATAACTACTTAATTTACTCACATAAAATTAATATACGAAAGTATAGATTTATACGTAAACTTACTTCAAAAGTGCTCAATACGTAGGTAGAGCTAGTTAGTAATTTATAAAATATATATGGCGATTAAGCTACACTATAAAATATATATGGCGATTAAGCTACACTGAATATTTGGCGTTTCATCCACTCTAGGACTCCTCAGGCTTATGCGCGAATTCTGTGGTTGTTTATCGCTTTTATATGCTCCTCTCCTATTGAGATTTTAGTTAGCCAATCAGCTTTCTAGTATCCACCTCGCCCCTTCCTATCAGCCAATGGACATGCATTTTATCGGACAAAGATCTGTTTTTAAAACTAGGTTAGTGTTTTTTTTTCGTTAGTTTATATATAAATATATATATATATATATATATATATATATGTGTGTGTACATACATATATGCACATATATATATATATACATAGATATACATACATATATATATAAGCTTGAATCAAAACCGAAACCAAACTTTATATATATATATATATATATATATAAATGTATATATATTCTGCTAGCTTAGATAAATATGTTGCAGTTTTAACAAAATAGCTACAATAATATCAGAGCGTCTCCATTTACGGTGAACATCTACAGAATGCCAACATTAATATATTCCATATGAATGAATCCTCTGTGGGATTTCCACAGGTCCGCTAGTTTGGGTAAATTTCCGCATTCCATGATTTTCCTTAATAGTTTACTTGTTTTCATCACAACTGACCGCTTTGGAATTCCAATCTTCCCTTAGATTCTTATTTCCCCTAGTCTTTTTTTAAAGTTTTCTTCAGGATGCTTCCTAGTGTTTGTACTTATTATTACTCAATAGAAGTAACTGCTAACTGGCGTTGCTCGGTGGAAACGTGCCCCGAACCCCTAGAAAATGTTAAGATACGGTTGTTTTTTTTTTTTTTTTTTTTTGCTGCTGCTGCTGCTGCTACTGTCCAACCCCTAATCTGCTCATGTTACGAACGAATTTCGGAATAGACACCTCCAACTTCTTAGGATAAGAACGGCTATCGGAATGTGAAGAACGGGTGGAAAGAGTATTGATCAACACCCAAGCCGTAATTTTTTTTAAATTCTTAAATAGCAGCGAGGGGAAAAAGACAAAAAAAATTGACGCAGTAGTCATTCTGAGTGGAGACAAGGGGGGGGGGGTGATCAGAGCATCCATTTAGGCGTTGAAGCTGTTGTAATGTGAACTAGGTTATTACCGGCCCGCGCTTAAAACATAGTGCGTCTCAAAGTTTTATTAAAAAGGAGACATTTTATTTAACAACGAAAGCATGTAATCCTATCCTAATGGCATGAAACGAAACTTCTTCCCTGTATTTGTCTTTGATTATTATTTTTATCTCTCATCGTAGCCCTCCCCCAAAAAAACAAAATAAACAATAAAAATAAAAATAAACCCAATAAACAAACAAAAAGAAAACGCCCCAAAACTAAATGAAAGTTTTTCGTTTCATTATTATAAAAAAGCAAACAAAAATAACAAAACAAACAAATGAAACAGTTTTAATCGGATAATAAAAAATTGAGAGATGTTCCACATAATGAAAATAGGGAAACACGTTATTTAGCGGAGGTACCCGGCGTTGCCTTGGTGCGTATAGCTGTTGCATTAATGATATTGACACAAAATGAAAATAGAAGTATAAATAGGGAAATGTAGAACGTAAAAAATGAACACATAAATATTTTTTTCAATGTTAAAGCTTTCTCAAAACAAACAAACAAAAAAAAGACTACGTTAAATTGGCGTGAACCTGAAACCTCCATATTTCGAGTCGGCTCCTTTCTCCACTGGTCCACAGTGAGGAAATCGAATGAATGTCGTATTTATTTTATTTTTAACCAAATCAAGAAAAAACGCGAGACGCGAAGGAAAGATTTTTTGCGACGCTTGTTGAATTTGCTGTGTTTTTAAAAATAGAAAAAAGAAAAAACACGTTAGCGTACATTTATAAATATTGATCTCCCCCCCCAAAAAAAAGAAACGAAGAACACAAATGTGGATTATATATATATATATATATATATATATATATATATATATATATATATATATATATAGAGAGAGAGAGAGAGAGAGAGAGAGAGAGATGTTTTGTTTTGGTTTTAGCGATATGTTTCGAATGAATTCAATCATTTACGAAAGTGCATTTTTTACCTAAATGCGAGTTGGGAATAATTTTGGCTTTTAACCAATTTGGTACCCCCAAATGGGGAGCTGTATATATATATTATTTTAAAAATGTAATTATCCACTGACACGTGTTTCGTCGTCTACAACTCATCGGAGTGGCTGTATCTAGCGAGATTCGCAATGAAGACCCAACGGTTATGAGCCTTAACCCTTACCCCTGGACCATCTCGCCGACTGTCTGGATATATCGCTATTTACTTAGATGCTGTTTTGTTTTGGTTTTAGCGATATGTTTCGACTGAATTATATATATATATATATATATATATATATATATATATATATATATATATATATATATATATATATATATTTTAACCATTTTTGAAAGTTTTCTAGTTGGTTAAGATGTAATTGAGGTAAATATAGGACGGTAAAACCTGATATGATGTAAAGAAAGTTGTGACGTAATTCTTTAAATCTAACATTCTAGAAAAAAAAAACTCCCCAAAAAGAAAACACAATAAAACCAAATGAAGGTTTTTCGTTTCTATTTGATAAATACATACAAATAAAAAAAAAAACAAAAACAAAAAAACAAACAAAAAAAACAACAAATCTAACTGTTTTAATCAGAAAACGAAAGCTTTATGAACGAAAAACAAAACAAAACACGTTAGCATATATTTATAAATAAAAAAACCCATTTTCCCAACGTCCAAAATATAAGAAAAAAGTATATAAGGAAACTAAAAATGCAAGAAATACGGAGTATATTGTATGTGTTGTTAATTATTTTTTAATGTTTTCTAGTTGGTTTAAAGGTAATTGAAGTAAATATAGGACTCTATAACCGGATATGACGTATAGAAAGCTGCGACGTAATTCTTTATTTTTAACAATAGGTAAATAATGGTAATGCAAGTAATGGCATAAGGCATGTGTAACTTTACATGCATTAAATGATCCATAGCAATGCATGACGGCATGTGAAAGTTTAAATGGAATAAATGATATTACGTTTCTGAATTTTTTAGATGAGGATTAGCTATATGTATTATTATTCATCGGACTACTGTTCTCATCTTGAGTGTGATTTTCACAACGTTTCGGTCGATATAGCCTCCAACCTTCTTCAGATGTATCTTGTCAAACTCGGGAATGTTTCTGTTGAACTCGGTAATTTGGACAGAATTCCGAGCGGAATCCTTTATTTACTTCACGGGGGTAGTGTGCTCTTGTTCATGCGGACTCGTGGCGCAATGGTTAGAGTACTGTGAAAAATCAATTGTAAAAGTGATATTCTCCTGAAGGTTTAACGTTCACTCCTCAGTGTGGGCGACCGAAATATACATTTGCGAATTATTTAGGACCTCTATCCAGTCATGGTTGACTGAACAAGAGCACACTACCCCCGTGAAGTAAATAAAGGGTTCCGTTCGAAATTCTGTCCAAATTCCCGAGTTCAACAAGATACACCTGAAGAAGGTCGGAGGTTATATCGACCGAAACGTTGTGAGAACAGTAGTCCCATGAGGAATAAATGATGTATATCAATGTGTGGCGATTAAACTGCCGTAGTGAATTAGGGCTGCGAAGTTCGTTCTTTTATGTTTGTGTATAATCGTTTAAGAAGTTTTATTACCACACAAACTGAAAAGGCCAACATATAAAATCAACAGTAGGTTCTTTTACAAGGGCACGTTCAAAATCAATGTTTCTGTTTAAAACAAAATTTCACAATGATACTCGACTTTTTCATTTTAAACTTAAATTTAAGCCATTATCAACGCACAAATAGTAATGCCGGACATATAAAATCAACAGTGGGTTCTTTGATATGACAGGGACACGTTCGAAATCAATGTTTCTGTCTAGAGCACAATTGAACTATGATACTTGACTTTTCTATAGTTAAACTTGAATGCAAGCCATTATTTATATACAAATAATTTTATGAAATCAACAGTAGGTTCTCTACAGTGCAGTGCAGGCTACAATGTATTGTGGACTAAGTCATTGTGGGGAGGCATGTGAAGCCTTCTCCAGGTGCATCGCGATGGTTTCTCAAGTTAGAGCAGGCAATCAATCGATTCGATTCAAAATTGGCCTATTTCATCGATTTCGATGACAAAAAATGGGAGTTTGAAACATTTGTTTATCATCATTCAATCTCGGGCAACGTCGGATCAGCCTGATAGTTCAACTATAAATTTGGCATAAAGAATTCTACGCCAACGTCTATATTTCTTCGTCCCTGTTATTATTTCATTTACTTCTTTTAAACTAATTTCCTTTTCTCTCACGAATTCTAACAACAAATTCCAACAATGCTATATATTGTTTATTTATTTCGTTTAATTTCATTTTATTTTCTAATTCCTTTTGTCTTTGCGTTCTTAAGACTTTTGCTCCATCAGCGAACCTTACCCTTCTGATATTCAATCAACTCGGACCCTATCTCCTTCTGTCAGTATTTCCGTCGGTATTAATCCATCACTAAAAACCCCATCCGCCCTACATTTCAACTGCTCTCCCTGATTAGTTGATTTCGAACCCCTCCTCTGATAAATCTTTCTCATTAATCATAGTTCCTTTTGTAATCAGACCAAAAACTCGTCCGCCATTTTCGCAAATGGACGACGCTGGAAAATCATTACCTTTGATAACACTGCAGGCCAAGAATCAAAACCACCTATCCAGCCACAAATTTGTTTTTTCTTATTCCTTATTTTCTTATTACCAAATTCCACGTTAATAGATCTCTTATCATTTGCAATTATTTATCTGATTTAATGTGAAAGAAGTCTATCTATTTTTCTATCTCTTTAAACGCAGACACACAGACGCAGGCACACACACAGACACACAGACACACAGACACACAGACACACACACACACACATATATATATATATATATTAAATTGTAATTCAATGAATTTCAAAAACTCTCATTGAAATGAAATGAAGTGGTTGAGTTTCATATCAAAGAATTTTTAATTATTCTAAGCAAGACAAAGAATGCTTTAGAAAATTAATCTCCTTAACCTATAGGGTTTCGATGTCTACCATCTCATCAGAGGAGAGAAAATATTAGCAAATACTTATAAAGGTATGCACCCTATTTGCTAAAGTCAGAAGTATATATATATATATATACATATATATATATATATATATATATATATATATATATATATATACCTGTATATATAGGGTTCTATCATTGGACCTCTATTGCTCCTGATATTCATAAATGACCTCCCCGACAAAATTGCCTCTGAGATGGGTATATATGCTGATGACACTACACTCTATGGCAGGCACGACAGGAAGACGAATGAACACATTTCTAAAGAAATGGCAGAAACAATAGAGGAGGACCTCCAATCTGTGGTGGAATGGGGACAAAAGTGGTTGGTCACGTTCAATGCCGCCAAGACTAAACTAGTTTCATTCAATAATTACAAGAAACCCTATCTATAGCAATGGTCAACGACTCTTCATCTGAGAGTACATCTTTCAAACTCCTTAGCCTAACGTTCAGAGGAAACATGAGTTAGAACAATTACATTGAAGGCATTGCCAGGGCCGCTGCAAGAAAGGTGGGCTCTCTCTACCGTGCTAGACAACTACTCACACCCGAAAGTATCCTGTACCTCTATAAGGCCACCATTCGCCCATGTATGGAGTATTGCTGTCACATTTGGGCTGGTGCATCTGCTACTAGTCTCTCGCTCCTTGACAAGGTTCAAAAGAGAGTCGCAAACCTGATAGGCCCTGAACTGGCATCTAAGGTTCAGCCTCTGTCCCATCAACGAAATGTTGCATCCCTCTGCCTTTTCTACAAGTATTTTAGTGGTGAATGCTATGACGAACTGCAATCACTTGTGCCCCCACGACATGAGCACCCTCGACAAACCCGACAGGCTGCTAAATCTCACCCCCACACTGTAGAGATCCCTAGATGTAAAAGATCTTTTTACTCCAGTAGTTTCTTCCCCAGACACCGCTGGACTCTGGAATTCCATTCCGGGTCCCTGCTTCCCCAATAGTACTGACATGCAGAAGTTCAAGTGTAACGTGAACCCACATCTTGCTGCCCAAATCCCTACATAGTACCCAAGTACTTGTTGCCCCTGATAGTAGCCCCCTACACCAAAGTAGCAATTTGCCTTGTTTGGGGTGAAAATGTAATTGAAAAAAAATAAATGAATAACAAATATTTGGGCAGAATTTTTTTCTCTTACGCATGTTTCATCGAACAGCAGGGATAATTCCTGTTTGTTTCACTTGCGATCCATTTTTATTATTTGGCGGGCCAATGTTTTAAAGTTCTGTTCGAGCGTAAAAAGAAATTTGCCATAATCGCGAACATTTTCCATCTTCCATGTGTCGTTTCAGGCGAGGGATGAATAAAAAAATTGTGTTTAGTGAAGTTATTGAAAAAGCCGATTAAAATCATTTAAAATAATCCAAAGTATTTAAACGTGTGTTCTCCCAATATTGACCCTTATTGATGGGCGGTTGTTCATGTGAATGGAAAATGCGGATTGCAAGAGAAACAAGCGTGAATTATCCCTGTAGTTCGATGAAACATGCACACGCACACACACACACACACACATACATATATATATATATTATTTACAGAACGTTTAGAAAAGTCATCTGTACCGTCGGTTTTCATCTGAGTATAGAGGACCGTTATAGATATCCATGCCAGCCTATTTTCTACCGATAATCGAATGTGTTCTATATAGATTAAAATACCATATATATATATATATATATATATATATATATATATATATATATATATATAATTTCAACTATATAGAACAAGTATTCAGCACACACACCGGCAAGTATATATATATATATATATATATATATATATATATATATATATATATATATATATATATATATGGCGCCTTTAAGAAATTTCCAGACATTTTTCGTGCAGGCACTTTCATTGACAGTACACGCAGGAAAGTCTAGTCCAGTTTTAAGTTAGCTCCTCCGGCTGCAATGCAGTTCTTCTAGCGTTCCAACAACTTCTGGAAGACCCCAAAGACGTCCTCTTGTGGGAGCGTTTCAATGACGCTAGTCACAGCTTCTTTCACCTCCTCGATTGCCTCCTAGGTTTTCCTTGAGTTTAGTAATACGCAAAAGTCACAAAGAGGAAGGTCTGGACTATAAGGAGGGTGACGAACTGTTTTTATGCCCATTTTTGTTAAATCATCAGTTCCTCGCAGATAATTGTGCGTGCAGTGCCCACATTAAAATCAAAATGTGCTCTTGTTGTCTATATAGACACACGACAGTCCTTATCCATGAAATTCTTTATTTGGCCAATCAAATCTGATAGTCTGAGTTTTAACCCCCTCCCACACCTCTCATCATTCCTCACAGACTTCCTGCCTTCCTTAAATTCATGCCATACGTTTTTGTGGCACTTTCTTCAAGTTTAAAACAATTTCGTTACAGATAGTTCTTCTAAAATGTCCTCACGACAAGATCATATTTTTGAAATTCATCAGCTGTGACAGTTAGTGGGGGGTATTCCAATTCCTTCTGTACCTGTTTATTGTAATCGGAAATCATAAAAAAATTGGGCTGTCATCTCGTAAGATCAATAACATACTAAATTTTCAAGAATCTACAACAATTTGAAATGTCTGTACAAAAAAAGGAAATTTATTGAAGCTACCTCATATATATATATATATATATATATATATATATATATATATATATATATATATATATATATATATGTATATATATATATTTCTAAGTGCTAGGATGTTGATATAGATTTTACGCTACTATTATGCAGAATGTAGAAACTATACATTAACAGAAATCAATGTAATAAGGAAATAATCCAATAATCTAATAAGAAACGATAAAAATGAATAAGCAATTAATTAAACCTCGTTTTTTAACGTAATATGCAAATTAGGAAACATTTAAGTAATCGCTCACGTATTTGTGACTGAGTATATTACGAAGTTTATTTTAATACATTTAAAATAGAAAAAGTAGGCTTTTAATATAAATGTACACACACGCACACACACACACACACATATATATATATATATATATAAAGCTGAACGTCTGTGTGTGTGTATGTGTGTGGTCACGAATAGACTCCTATATACTTGACTGTTTTAAAAAAACTGATTACATATAATGATAGAAAATGTATCTAGACACAGGAATGGGTATGTTTTATCTGGCAGAACGTTGGTTCATTAAAATTGTGGGGTCTGCGTTTGCGCCTGGTCCACAAAGTATGGAAATAAAAAAATTTAAAATTAAAAAAAAAACGTTTACAAATGTTTTTGATATAGATGTACATGGAAATAGGCACACACTTTAATAAAGACTATTCATGTCTATCTGTATAAGTATATTTAATTATGTTTCAGTTTGAAGAAATATGGTATAATAAAATTATTGAGTGTTCGGTCGCGCCTGACCTCTATAGAATGGAAATATGTCACAAAGTTTAACAAGGTTTTTTTTAATATAGAT
The DNA here is from genome assembly GCF_053919585.1 of Euprymna scolopes. NCBI lineage: Eukaryota > Metazoa > Mollusca > Cephalopoda > Sepiida > Sepiolidae > Euprymna > Euprymna scolopes. The sequence goes on from NC_136510.1 coordinate 94,071,354, forward strand.
CCACAGAATATTGTGATAAGTGTTTCAGTGTGAACAAGTATGGTATAATATATTATGGGGTTTATCTATTTTTACTCTCATCATATTTTGCTTTGGTTTTGATACCCCCAAATTCGAAGCTATCTCTTCACAACCCTTCCTTTTCATAACCTATCATACTTTCATAAATCAGAGTCCATTTTCCGTAGGATGTTTTTGAACATATGTATATACTAGCATTTCAGCCCGGCGTTGTCTGGGTGTTTGGGTGTGTATGTTAAGCAAAAAAAAAATGTGGTAGTAGGAAGGCAGGCTCGAACCTAACGTTTATGCTGTTACGACCACCGCCAAACCGGAAGCGAATTTTTTTTAAAATTAAGGCTAGACAATCTAAAGGAGAGGATAACTTTAAAAAATATCGATGAAAAAAGTGACCCCGCTGTAGAAAAGTGCCTAATTGCAGGGGAAGATATTAATGATTTTAGCCAATTTGTCGATATTTGTAGTATGAAAGGTCGAACTTTAAAACGATACTGATATTGGTACAATCCGTCGCTTCTATCGAAAGTTTAAGGCAGACATGCAAACGGACATACATACAAACATTTATATATTGGTAACTAAAAATTAAATAAAATAGTTATGACCCATAAAATTATATGTAAAAACAAAACGAAAAACTGTTGTCATATCTTTTCCACAGAAAAAAAAATTCGTGAATGGCGACTGTTTATAAATGGAATAAGTTGTTCCTTTAAGGTGATTTCAGTGTGAAATGCATGAAAATGATTTTCTTTCATTTTTTTTCTGTGGATGTGATCAAATTGTCTTCTAATTTACTCGTATTAAAGAAAACATGCTGGTAATTATATCTCTGTCCCAATTTCATATTTTGTGCGCGAAACAATTGTCATGTTGCATTGAATTATTTTGAAATTCGAATAAATGGAAAAGGCTTGGATGAAAGAGTATACTGAAATGCTTCTAAACCCATTCTAATCGGGTTTTTTTTCAATAAATTGACCAATTCTCACCTTGTAATTTATCACGTGCCTGACGAAGACTCATCAGAGTCGAAAGGTTTGCAGATATGGCGAGTGTCTCTTAATACTCAAGCAAAACATACAGAAAGGATCATAACAATAGTGACAACCACAACTACTATAACGAAAATAGAAACAGAACCAATAGTAATAAAGAAAGCAACCGGAAAAAAACAAAGAAAACCTCAACCACTTTAGCAGTATGGATTAAGGAATTAAAGAAAAATAAAACTAATATAAATCAAGATGGTCAATAATTGATAAGGGGGAAAATATAAACAAGGCAAATCGAAAAGATGCAACCTATGTATATTAGAATCTTACCATATACTAATATCAAAGAAAAATTATTAAACAAAAGACTAGATGTAATCCACGGGTGTTTGCACAGAAACAGATATTTAATTTCACGCACTAGAGCAGATTAGGAAAACAAGAAAAATGCAAGGGAGGTAATCCTAGATATAATAAATAATACCCCGAGAGTTGCCTCCCCTGAATCGAGTAATATAATACGAATTCAAACAAGAGGCAAAAAAAAACAATATTAAAAAAACACGCATAAATATAGGAATAAAATTATAAAAAATTATATGGAAAAAAACAAATAGGGGAAAAAGGGAACATTAGAACAAAAATAAATAATTAATAAATAGAAAATAAAAATACGAAAGTACGGATTGAAAAGGAAAACTATCTTTACATAACACCAAAAGATAGAGAAAGTGAGGAAGCATGTCTGTGGAAATCCTTTTACCCAAATACGATTTCCAGCATGTTAAAGATATACCTTTTGTTGTAAAAATCTAATGGATAAACATCTGAAGAAGTTGGGGGGAAAGGATATTTTTATGGACACATAAATCGTAAAATTGCCAACTCATCAATGAAACAGCTGTAATGGAAAATATCCAGGAAATAAACGATGGTTATAAAAAAAATAACGTGAGTCTTTGAATTTTCAACAAAATTTTGCACTATATATACATATATATATATATATATATATATATATATATATATGTGCGTGTGTATATATATATATATATATATATATATGTACATGTGTGTGTTTGTGTGTGTGTGTGTATGTGTGTATGCCTGTGTGTGTATGTTCATTAAATCTCTACGCGAAAAAAATGTGTCTTTACGTACTCTTGGTTAATTACGAAAACCAATCTCAAGAAAGGTGATTTCCTAATTTTCTCTTGCTTTCTCCGACCCACTTTCGATGTGAATTGACTCGTTCCCTTGGAAATCTCATGTTTAATTAGATGTAACATGGTAAAAGAATAATATCAAGGCGAACACCACAGAAGTTTAGTTTACAGGCGAATCCCTTTCCTCAATCGGTAAAGCATACTGTCCTGGAGCAAACGTGAACATCATTAGTCGTAAATGTGCTAATTACATAGGCAAAAAAAATATATTTTAAGGGTTCCTTAGACGAACCGTTTTCATTAATAGCTTTCGACTACAGCACTTGATGACACCCACTTATCTGTTCTCAAATTCAGGTCTATCAAAATGGGTTAGTAATAATTAAGTCCTGGACATGAACGTTGGATTGTTAAACTATTATTGTTATGTGTTAGATTACACTAGAAAAAGTGTGGCCTGTTGGTGCCCGGTACGATTTTGTCAATCAGGTAAGCTTGTAAAGCCAGTTAAATAGTTTAATCTGTAGTCCTAAATTATTTTTCTGTTAACTATATATTTAACATATCTTTCATAGTTCCCTTTCCTTCTGTCCTTTAATATATATATATATATATATATATATATATATATATAGAGAGAGAGAGAGAGAGAGAGAGAGAGAGAGAGAGAGAGAGAGTCGGATTATGTAGGTGCTAAGTCTGCGATAGGTTAAAGTTAATATATTTTTTCCTTCCGTGAATTTAAACTGCATTCTTTATTTTTATTTTTTTTTCATTTTTTTTATTCAAAGATTCTTTAGACTATACACACGCACACACACACATACACACACACATATATATATATACATACATATATATATATATATATATATATATATATATATATATATATATATATGAACAAATGATTAATAAAACATGTTTCTGGTTGAGATTACTTTACTTCTAAATATTAACTCTTTAATATTTATAATATATTTTAAGTTTACCATTTTGATTACCTTGGTAAACTTATTGTAATTTTTATTTCTTTATATATATATATATATATATATATATATATATATATATATATATATATATATATTTATATATATATAATATATCATTTTTATTTCTTTATACATATATATATATATATATATATATATATATATTTATATATATGAAAATCATATAAAAACGTTTTCAAATTTAATTTTTAGTCCTTCGTCGAAAAATTATTCTTTCAACAAGCCATTAATCTCCTCCAATCGCTGAAACAACTTTACTTCTTGAACTCACTAAAGTTTTCAGGGATAAGCAGATTTTAACATGCATTATACTATACCGTTTTCATTTAACGGGTTGTGATTGTTATGATAAAGACCTAATAACTGTTAATTTCAAGTTAAGCTCAATGTATCTATTTAATAGGTGCAGAGCATATATCGTGGAAAACTTTATTGAAATTCAAAGACTTACATTTTTTTTCTTTTTTGTAACTTTTGTTTAATTCGATCTTGGACATCATCATTACAGCCGTTTCGTAAATAGGATGTCAATTTTATGAGTTTATGTGTCCATAAAAATTTCCAGGCCTCATCAACTCGTCGGATGTTGTTTCCATTTTATGTTTCCAACGAGCACGCATAAATGTAGAAATAAAATTATAAAAATAGGAAAGAATAAATAATGAAAAAAATTGGAAATTAAAACAAAAATAAAAAAAATACGAAATCATGGTTTAAAACAGAAATTTATTTTAGCATGACACCCAAGATGGCTAATTAATCGTTCCAACACTAATATATATATATATATATATATATATATATATATATATATATATATATATATATATATATATATATATATATATATTAGTGTTGGAACGATTAATCAGAACCGGATTCGGAAATAGGAAGCATCGGAGCTTTTTGGGGTAGCGAAATCGGAAATATTTGAGCCTATTTTCCAATGCCAAAATCTATTCCATAAATTATCTATTTATTGTATTTTGTTTTTATAAAACGTTTCCTATATTAATTGATTTAAACTTCCAGTACGACTAAAATCCCAAAGTGTTTTTTTTATTTACGTTTGAGAAAATGTATGCACATTTAAGATGTGTTTTTACAGTATACCAACTTTAGGGTAAAATATTTAGAGATTTCTAAAGAATAGGAATCGGCAAACATATCGTAATCGTTCCATCAGTAATATATATATATACCTATATATATATATGTATATATATATGTATATATATATATATATATATATATATATATATATATACACGGTTTTTTATTCAAAAGTAATGGACTAGTGAATTCAACGAGGTTGTTAGATAGTGCTCAATAAAAAGAGCTGATAATACTTGTTTATTGTTATATAAACATGCTCACATCCCGCTGCTACAAACAGCCACTTGTTTCAATCAAACAACAGATATCATCAGGCAGCGACTTGACTATTCAAATGTTCAATGAATAATGAAAGATTATTCATTGAACATTTGAATAGTCAAGTCGCTGCCTGATGATATCTGTTGTTTGATTGAAACAAGGGGCTGTTTGTAGCAGCGGGATGTGAGCATGTTTATATAACAATAAACAAGTATATATATATATATATATATATATATATATATATATATATATATATATATATATATATATAATCATCCACATACAGCTCGTCATTGCGACTAGACAAGCACCTCCCTCAAGCCAGGATCGAAACCCGACCGCCGCACGACAGTGATGGTTTCTCACTATTACGCTAAACGACAGCTGCTGTGCGGGTAGTGAATTAACGATGTTTTGACATCGTCCCAATACCTAAGCTCGATTTGTTTACACAAAGAGCATTGCTTTACACGCCAATAGTAATCGTGTATCACTTCCCAATATGCTCAAGTCAAGATAAGAAGCATTATAGTCATCCACATACAATTGAACTTATGAATTATGCAATCATATTCTAGACAAAGAGTATGAATACCTTTTGGGGCATTGTGTTTCTTTGGAAACTTTGCCTAAGCAACATAAAATTTCAAACAATGATATGTAATATGCATTACAATTAATGTTGATATATTCATTTCATAATAATGCGGGGCCTGCGTTGATTAAACAGAAAAGAGGACGCACAATTTTAGTATTTTTCGCGTTTATAATGACTTTTTCCAATTTTCCGCTGTATAATTTATATCATTTCATTTACCCATAAACACACACACACACACATACACACACAGAGACACACACACACACACACACACTATGTATATATATATATATATATATATATATATATATATATATAACTACTTAATTTACTCACATAAAATTAATATATGAAAGTATAGATTTATGCGTAAACTTTAAGCATTTACTTCAAAAGTGCTCAATACGAAGGTAGAGCTAGTTAGTAAGTTATAAAATATATATGGCGATTAAGCTACACTGAATATTCGGCGTTTCATCCACTCTAGGACTCCTCGGGCTTATACGCGAATTCCCGCATAAGCCTGAGGAGTCGTAGAGTGGATGAAACGCCGAATATTCAGTGTAGCTTAATCGCCATATATATTTTATAAATTGCTATATATATATATATATATATATATATATATATATATATATATATATATATATATATATATATATATATATATATATATATATACTAGCAAAAGTACCCGTCGTTGACTGGGTTCAATGGGTTCAAAATCAGCCTACAGAAAATGAACTCTGATTTATGAAAGTAAGATTATGAAATGGAAGGTTGAGTTTGGGGGTATCAAAACCGAAGCAAAATATGATGAAAGTAAAAATAAAATAGATAAATCCCATAATTTATTATACCATACCTGTTCACACTGAAACACTTATCACAATAATCTGTGAATCTGTATTAAAAAAAAAACCTTGTTAAACTTTGTGACATATTTCCATTCTATGGAGGTCAGGTGCGAACGAACACCCCATCATTTTATTATACCATATTTCTTCAATCTGAAACATAATTATCAAAGTATACTTACGCAGATAGATATGAAAAGTCTTTATTAAAGTTTGTGCCTATTTCCATTCTATGGAGGCCAGACGCGAACGCAAACCCCACAATTTTATTATACCAACTCTATTTAAGTTAAAATATACTTATTAAAGTATTCTCATGTACATATATATCAAAAACACTTGTAAATGTTTGTTTTTTATAATTTTTAAATTTTTATTTCCATACTTTGTGAACCAGACGCGAACGCAGACCCCAGAACTTTAATGAACCACTTTTCTGCCAGATCAAACATACCCATTCCTGTGTTTCGATATATCTTCTATCATTATATATAATCAGTTTTTTTTTTAAATAGTCCACCATATAGGAGCCTAATCGTGACCAGACACACACACACATAGACATTCAGCTTTATATATATATATATATATATATATATATATATATATATATATATATATATAAATATATATATATATATATATATATATATATATATATATATAAGAACAAGTAGTTAATAAAACATGTTAAAAAACACTTTGAAAAAGACTTAGAAACGTAGTTAATTTTAAAAAGGAAACACTGAATAAGTGGATAGTCCTTAATCCGCGGAGTTTCGAAGAATACTTTCCTTCTCATCAGAGGGTAGGATTTCGTGTTTCCTTTTTAAAATTAAATATATTTTAACTCTTTTTCAAAGTGTTTTTTAATATGTTTTATTAACTACTTGTTCTTATTAGAAGCTCTATCTTCTATTTGGTTTTATCGAGCTTTTACATCTGGTTGAGATTACTCTATAAATATTAATTCTTTAATATTCATAATTTACTTTAGTTTTTCCATCGTGGATCATTTTGGTAAACTTAACTGTAATTCTTATTTTATTTATATATTTATATATATATATATATATATATATATATATATATATATATATATATAAAGAGAGAGAGAGGGAGTCAGAGAGAGAGAGAGAGAGAGGACGCAGATAGACAAAATGGAACATAGAGAAAATATGTACTGTATAAAAATGCTGATGGACTATACAAGGAAGAGGGCGAGGATTATAGACTGTAAATACGTAAGATCACGTGATGAGAAAAATTCTAATAATGTTTAATTACATAACATTGTATTAATCTACATTTCCGTTAAAAACATGACACAATCCCCAAAATTTAATATATAAAAAACTATATGTCCGTCCGTTTCTCTGTCCATCTATCGCACTGTCTGCCTGTCTGCTAGTCGCAGTATCATATTAAAGTATCATATTAACGGCCAGCAAAGTTGCCCCACCCCGTCAGTATTTCATAAAGTAATATATTTTGTTATAATACTAAAAACAATTTCACAACTATGAAATGTTGTTTTATTTATTATTCTACGCCAAAGATATTTTTCAGCTTTGAAGTCTGGAGCTTTGATTTCGCTATCGATGCCAACTGACGGCACCCAAATATTTTTTTTTAGTTTTAAAATTACTACATTATAATAATATATACGAAATCTTAAAATTAAAATATCATATTTAAGCGTATTTTACACCTAGGCAAAGCCGCCACCTCGCTAGTTTTATATATAAAAGGCTATATGACTATCTATCCATCTATCTGTCTGTCTCAATATGTTTAAACGCTATCTCCCCCGAATGTAAAAGTCGCAGAGCGGCGCTAGGGGTCTAGAATTATTGGATGTTTTACGGACCGTTGTTTTATGGGTCGTTGGCAGGTTAAAATATTTTTAAGGGGTCAACATCGAAACAATCAGGATACATTTTGCACATTCACTTTAGTTTATTTTTAACTCTTAATTTTTAATCCGTTCATATGCGTGTAACGTTTGTACGGTGGTAACGTCACCAGCTTTGATTTCGGTTTCGATTCTAGCTGATGGCACCGAAGTACTTTTTTAAAAAACTTTTGAAATCACGACTATTGTAATATATACGAAACCTAGACAAATTAAAATATCATATTTAAACCTATTTTACGACGGGGTAAAGCCCCCCCCCGCTAGTCTATATGACATCTGGACAAAATGAAATATCACAAAAGGCACTATGTTGGTCTGTACGTTTGTCCATCTATCTGCATATTTTCAAACTCTATAACTTCCGATACTAAAACTCTCAGGGCGGCGCTAGGGGCCTCAAAGGATTGTGGGGTTTGTTTTACTGTACACATAGATTCGAAAAAGTTGTCACAAAACAAATATATAGCAAATAAATGTTATCAAAGGCAAGATAAGTTACTTTTCTACCCAATTGGATGTTTTTAGTGTTTATATTTAATGTAACATGTTTATTCAGCTCGAAAAACATACAGTGTTTACCGATGTATTCGAAAATTCAAAATGGCGGCCAATTCTCTCTCGGAGACGGTAAGTTTGGGAAAAGGAGTTATAAATAAAAAAAACCAGTCAAAATACTGTTAAAAACTCGCCGAATATATGTCAGCCTATGTCACGGTAACATATATTGAGCGAGTTTTTAAAAGTATTTTGTCTGTTTTTTTAATTTATAACTAATTTTCCCAAACTTACCGCCTCAAAGACAGAGACAGTTGCCATTTTAAATTTTCGAATACATCGGAAAACACTGTATGTTTTTCGAGCTGAATAAACATGTTACATTGAATAAAAACACTAAAACATATCCAGTTAGTTAGAAAAGTAATTTATCTTACCTTTTTTTTTACATAGGCATCACCACATTATCAAGGCCAAGAGGCCACTCAAGGATAAGGGTTAAAGAGTGTACAGTAGAAATTGGACAATATAGTAATCATTAGTAATGAAAATTTTGTAAATTTGATAGCTTATATGGAACGGCTCATCAAGAACTTATTTACGTTAGACTTGAAGACAACCATATTGTAGTCAGCCGGAAAGCAGGAAAACGGAAGACAATTCCACAGGCGTGCAGTTCTAAGAAAGAAGCTTTGTTCATGGAACCTACGTTTATTTATTTGTTATATATTTGTTTTGTGACAACTTTTTCGAATCTATGTGTACAGTAATACACACCCGGATTGTGTTTTTATTGACCGTTCTTTTATATGTCATTAGCCGGTTAAAATAGTTTTAAAGGATGAAAATAGGGTCACAATGAAAACAAAAATCGTTATACATTTTGTACATTTGTTTTAGTTTACTTCGGTTTCGATTCTAGCTGATGGCATCTAAATATTTTTTTTCTTATGAAACCACGACTCTATGATTATATATTGTAAATCTGCATGAATAAAAATATATTTGAGCGTATTTTACTACCGGGCAAGACAGGGCGCCCATCGCTAGTTTAAATTTATAACTGAAAAGAGAACTTCCCCTATTTATTATCCTCCCCATTAAGTCACAGTTAAACAGGTCATTTTTTTTTTAATTTGCGGGATTTCTAGTTTGACCTACAGGGGTCACTCTGGATCAGTCCTAATCAGAATTGAGTCAGTCCAGAAAGATTTCTTCTTTACCTAGTTAAAACGGAAAAAGCGAAATTACGTATCGGCAAGGATACTTGAGCAGTGTCAGAATAAAGATTAGTTTTCATTAATTACAAATTGATGGCGTCGCAATGTCTTATTTCCTGTCCCATGTATCGAATTCGTCGCCATTTGTCTTATTCGCTTAATTTATTTTTGGGAAGCAAAACTTTTTTTTTTTTTACATCGATCAAATTAAATCAATTATGTGACAATATTTGGCGGGAAAAAAGAATGATATTCTTTCTATATAATTTGTACATGGGTCTTATCTATCATTGCCAGGCATTAAACCAGTCAACCCTTTCTCCTTCCTCTTCGTTTTACCACATAAAAAAAAGGCGCTCGTAAGTCAGGAACCTCTTCGCTTGCAAAAAAGGCCATGATTTTAATACATACGTCAACTAACATGTTCTTAGATTAACAAAGTTAAGCGATGTTGTACCTGGTTAGTATTACAGGGTACAACGATAAATTTGTCGCCCTAAACAAAACAACACTACAGCTTTATTTCAAAACGTCTAGCCGCCTTCAGCCTCAATCACCGCTTCGATACGATACCGGCGCATGCCTTTTCAACAAGCGCCGGCGGAACCTCGGCAAATAATCGGCGAATACTTGGCTGATAGCGGCAATCAGGCTGGCTTTAGTGCTGTGAGAGGTCATGCCGGTGATGTTATCGGCGTATGACCAACCGAAGTCCAGCGGGTTCAGGTCGGGGAAGAAGGGGGTCAATGAGAGAAGGGTGCAAAGTCGTAGCACTCTTTCTGAAGCCAAGCCTGGGTTTCTTTGGACTTGTGGGCCGGCGTTGAATCGTTCTGCCACACCCAGGTCTACCAGCGGCCACCTGACTGCACTAGGGTATCATCACAGTCTTTGGTGCATCCAGGTACACTTTGGTGTTGACTTCGAAGATGCGAGGTTGCATAATGTGGCCCTCACTTGAAACAACACCAAAAGCCATAACCGTGACCGAAAACTTTAATTTAACACCTTGGGCACGTTCCAGTTATTTTTGCAATCCGGCGATGCATTTAAAAGGTGCTGGCAATGGTCCTGTTGTCATAATTTGGCTTGGTAGCAAGCATGAGCTGTACAGCGATGCATTTCCGATCTCGCTCATTAATCAAATGGAAATGGAATCATGACGTCTTTTCCAGGGCGAAAATTTTATCGTTATACCATGTATATAACATATGAAAACTAAATACTATGGGGTTTACAGTAGGATAAAATAAAGGCTAAAGACTTCCTTCAGTCTTGACAGACTATGGATACCTCTTGTAAAAGTACCTGCGAGCGAAATTTTTGTGGAAGGAGTTGTGCAGCTTCCAAAAACACCTCTACTGAGTCGACATTGTTGAATACCAGTAACAAGTGGAGGTTCAGGATGACTGGAAACAAAGGCTGAGATAAGCGGAAGCAGATACAGCGCCTAGAATTCCCAAATGGTCACCCGTCTGGTACTAGCCAAGCTCAACGCTGCTTAACTTCTGTGATCTTACAGGAACTGGTGCGCCAACGTTATTATACCGTACATATAGGATAAATTATGCACTTATCGCCAGTATCTTATTTTATTGAAAGAATTCGTTAGAATAACGGTAGGCTTGATGAATTCTTTTAATAGAACTAAACAAACGTTTGTGTAACTCACTTATTTACCTTGGAGAACTCTACCAAACTCCTCCGGCAATTCTGAGTCTAAACACTTGAAATTTTAGATATAGCTTCCTTGGACATGGATCTAACTTAATAACTTGATTTGAGCCCAAAACAATAAATTTTAAGGGGTCATAATGGGGGTCAAATTTTAAAAAATTGACCTCTTTCTTTTTTTTTTTTTGCTCAACATTCACCTCCAAATACTCGGGCAACACCGGGCACCCATGCTAGTGTATCTAATAAATGAACGTGTCTGTGTATCTGTGTGTGTCTGTGTATCTGAGTGTCTGCGTGCGTGCATTTCCTACGCAATAACTCTGTCAATTTTTAATCTACAGATTCGAAATTTTATATACAGGGTACTGAGATTTGGGAAAATCTTTGTAATCCGTCTTCGGCCAGAAATTTGGCTGTTAAGGTGTCAAAGTTCAACGACCTTTGAGAACTCTACCAAACTCCCGTCCCTACCTTTCTACTACCACTTTTTTCCTTTGCTCAGCATACACCTTCAAACACCCGGGCAACGCTGGGCTGAAATGCTAGTATATATATACATATACATATATATATATATATATATATATATATATATATATATATATATATATATATATATATATATAATTTATAAGAAATATAAAATGTGTAGCATCCGTTTTTTGTTCAAAGAAGGGACTGAAATCTTAATAAACTAGAGGTTTTATTTTCGTCCTATCGAGAATTTCCCTTCCGGGGAAGTTGTATATCTCTCACATAAAGCGACCTTGTGTCAAACCAAGCTGACGAGAGGAGGCAAGTAAATAACGACTTTATTGAAAATTAAAAAAGACACAAAACAAACGGGAAATGAGAAAAATACACAAGAAGTAAAAACAAAATAAATACAATTATATGGTGTCGGGTCGAATAAATAAATGTATAAAGAATAATAAATGTAAGATAAAAAAATATAACTTTTGCTTTATTTTTTGTGACGTCATCTTTTTTTTTGAGGGGGGATGGCCTACATTTGTTTAATCGCAATTGTCAATTATTTCGCACTTCGTATTTATCACCGTTGCAGTCGTCTTCTGCATTTTTTTTTGTTTTCATCCGTTATCGTATTAAGAGTTTCGTTTTTCGTTATCGCGTTCGTATTTCGTCTACGTTTTCACCCGTCCCTCTTTTGTAATAGATTTTAACCCATTCCTCTTTTTAATAGATTTAGCCCCTAAAACAGTAATCCTCTTATCGGCGAAACAAAAGAATAAAAGGAACAAAGCAATACATATATATATATATATATATATATATATATATATATATATATATATATATTGCTTTGTTCATTTATATATATATATATATATATTGCTTTTTTCACAGTATATACATATATATATATATATATATATATATTGCTTTGTTCATTTATATATATATATACACATATATATTGTTTTGTTCATTTATATATATATGTATATATATCTTTATATATATATATATATATATATATATATATATATATATACTGTGAAAGCAAGATCAAGACTTCAAAAAAGGTGTTGATGGCAATAAAAAGTGTATTTCATTTTACGTTACAATTGTTTTCATGTCCAGTCGAACACTTTCAAACATTATATCGTTTGAAAATGATTCCAAAACCAGCATTTCTTCAGACTTTGTGAATAAACACACTTTTGACAATAGAGTATTTTTGAAGAGAAAGAAAAAAAGAAAAATTCCCTTAACGGGAAAAGCATGTGAGAAACATTTACCTTTGCTGTAGTTACGGAAAAGCCCATTTAAATATTAATATATCGCCTAATTTTCGTATCCTTATTTAAGAACAGAGTCATCAGAAGTTTTCACAGAAAACCCTAAGCTATTTAAAAAAAAAAATTATGTATCCCATTCGTTGAGTTCCTAAATTTTTATTTCTATATTAATAGTATGGCCATAACAACCTTGCAATAGCGTTACGGTTAATTTTAGTGTCGTATTAGTGGCAAGTAATGTTTACAGATTATCGTTATTATAGTACTTATATTAAAGACCATTTTAGGTTTAAAGTTTAATTGAATATGAGAATAAGTAATAAGGATGCATTATATATATAAATCCTTGTACAACATTTCGGGTGAGGTATTCTAATCTATTTATTATTATTTAATATTTAAAATTTATTGTCATTCTACTTGAATATGTTTTCATATCGTTTCTAAAGACAATTATGAAGGGGGATAATCCAGTTATATTGTTAATTGCTACTAGTTAATTCTGTTGGAAACTGGGTCGATTTTTTATTTCCCATAACAGCTAAAGGGAGATAATTCAGCCATTTTGATGTTTTCGGTTTGTTGATTACTAGAAGGTGTCTATAATTTAATAATTAATTTATTCTGACAGTTTCAGAACGTGCTACTATGGCTTATTAAACAACTCAATGATATAAATTATGTTTTTTAATCTTAAAAAAATTGGTTTTTCTCATGGGTTTAACCCACATCTGTTATTAATCACTTATGCTGCTCATGTCTTATAATACTTGTGTTGTATTCTTGGGTATCTAAAATAAAACCGTATATATCCTTTAATTATTATTCTGATAGCAAAACCACCCAATAGCTACAGATGCGTTTCACTCCGATGAGAAGATGTCTACTCCTTCATTTAGAACAGCGAGTAAAGTAGGAAGTAAGTAAAGTAGAAAAATAAGTAAATCAGCATGGATTCTACCAACTTAAGATATCAGATGACAAAATCAATTAAACTAATTTTCAGCCCCAAGTTGATAATTTAATTGTTAATAAAAACTAGTTTAATTGTTAAGTTGTTTTATTGATTTGAAGAGGGTATCACTTATTTCACCGTCAATACTGCTACAACTGAATACAAAAATTCTCACCGTTATGGAGAAAAATTCCATTTTTAGATGACCTTTATACGTTATTTATATTTCTTGGAACAATAGAAACCATATTCGCATGTTAGATTTGCATCCTTCTTTTAGATTATAACATTTCATTTAACTCTACATTAAAATTTAATTCTAGCATCCGATGATCCTTATTGTTGTAAAAAGTTATACCTCAGTTACATTTAAGGCGTGATAGCAGAAATCTATTCCTGTGAAGACATCCCTGTATGGCATCTAGTCTTTTATTCAAAATTCCCTCTTTGGAATTCACTATGTAGAAGGCTTCCAATAAACATAGATTGCACCTTTTTGATTTCCCGGGGCTGTACTTCCTCCCCCTCTCCACTACTGACAATTTTAATTCAAAATTTTCATTATTTCTGTTAAGTTCCCTAACCCAATCACCTAATGCAGTTGTATTCCTCTTTTGTTTTTATTTTTAATGTTGATTTTTGTATCCCCCTGCTATCGTTTACGTCATCCCTATTAGTTTCTATCTCAGGTTCCTTTTTAAATGATACTACGTGGTTTCTATATCTGTCCTTAAACACTGTTCCCTTGGCTCCCAGATATATTTTCTTAGTGTTGTCGGTTTTTATCTCGCATTTATACACTATTTCCGAGGTTAGACATTTCCCATCCAACGGACAATTTTCAGGTATTCTGCAATTACATTTTCTGTTTAGGATACTTTCGTTTTATGCTAATTCGTTATTGTTTCTTATTTTGTTGATTTTTCTATTGTTGGAGCTGCTTATAGTGTTAGTTAAGTTTCTGGACGTTGAGAAAGATAATTTTACAGAGTTTCTATTCATTATTTTGCTTAATTTTTTATCAGAGGGGGAGTTTTAATCTATTATTCTGTAGAATTCCTTAGGTATATTATTTTTTATATGCTCGCTGAATGGTGAATTGAACCAAACCTGTCTCTTGCGTCTCTTATTAATGGTACAACCCTCATCCTTACCTGTCCTGCATTTATTATTTCCCCCACCGTTCTTATTCTTTTGATCAAACGTTTCTCTTATTGATCTTTGGTTCAACGTTTCTCTTATTGATCTTTGGGTTTTTTTTTCAAGCTCTCCTTGCCATGTTATACGGGATTACGCAGCTAGGTTTGTAGTTACTATTATTGGTAATATTATATTCAATTTTCCCGTTGTATCCCGATCTTCTAAGGGGATCATTGTAGTATTCCTTGTTTTTTTTTCAAAAAGACTCTCATTTTTAGAAAGTTCTGAAACTTGTTTTTCAAAAAGACTCTCATTTTTAGAAAGTTCTGAAACACTTTTAGAAATGTTGGGAATACAACACAAGAATTACAAGACATGAGCAGCATAAGTGATCAATAACAGATGTGGGGAAACCCATGAGTAAAAACCATTTTTTAGGATTAAAAACATAATTTATATCCTTAATTTGTTAAATAAGCCATAGTAGCACGTCCTGGATCTGTCTGATTAAATTAATTATTAAATTATAGACACCTTCTAGTAATCAAGGTACCGAAAGCATCAAAAGGCCTGAATTATCTTCCTTTAGCTGTTATACGAAATAAAAAATCGACCCAGTTTCCAGCAGTATTAACTATTAGCAATTAACAATATAACTGGATTATCCCCCTTCATAACTGTCGTTAGAAACGATATGAAAACATATTCAAGTAGAATGACAATAAATTTTAAATATTAAATAATAATAAATAGATTAGAATACCTCACCCGAAATGTTGTACAAGGATTTATATATATAATACAGCCTTTTTATTTATTCTCCTATTCAATTAATCTTTAAACCTAAAATGGTCTTTAATATAAGTACTATAATAACGATAATCTGTAAATATTACTTGCCACTAATACGAAACTAAAATTAACCGTAACGCTATTGCAAGGTTGTTATGGCCATGCTATAAATATAGAAATAAAAATTAAAAAAACTATTTTAATAAAAAAAATAATTATTGGGAAATAAAGAAACAGCAAGATCTAATTTAGGAACTCAACGAATGGGATATATAATTTTTTTTTTTTAAATAGCTCAGGGGTTTCTGTGAAAATTTCTCATGACTCTGTTCGTAAATAAGGATACGAAAATTAGGCGATATATTAATATTAAAATGGGCTTTTCCGTAACTACAGCAAAGGTAAATGTTTCTCACATGCTTTTCCCGTTAAGGGAATTTTTCTTTTTTTCTTTCTCTTCAAAAGTGCTTTATTGTCAAAAGTATGTTTATTCACAAAGTCTGAAGAAATGCTGGTTTTGGAAAAAAATTCAAACGATATAATGTTTGAAAGTGTTCGACTGGACATGGAAACGACTGTAACGTGAAATGAAATACACTTTTTGTTGCCATCAACACCCTTTTTGAAGTATGGATTTTGCTTTCACAGTATATTAATGCTCACTTATAAAATATGATAATTTCTCCTTAAGTCAACTCTTTTTGGCTTAAAACTCATTGGTATATGAAAATTTACTGAATTGCACGAACTCAGTATATTACATATTAGTCTATATATATATATATATA
>NC_136510.1:94098134-94143134 GCF_053919585.1 Euprymna scolopes
ACAAATGTTTAGTTTAGTCTACAGGGCTTGAATAAACAATATCCAATAAAAGGAATACAGTAAACTTATTATACATTTTTTTACACGGTGGTCACCACTTATCAAGGCCCGAAAGCCATTCAGGGATAAGGGTTATTGCAAGTACATTACGTTTGTATGGAGATTTGATGAAGTGCTTACTTAAGGGGGCGGTTCATTAGGAATTTGTTAACGTTGGACTTGAAGACATCCAAGTTGTAGTCAGGTGGGAAGCAGGCAGACGGAACAGAGTTCCACAGGCGTGCAGTTTTCAGAAAGAAGCTTTGTTCATGGAATCCACGGTTTGATTTAGGCACAGATAAAGAGTGGGGGAAATTTTTCACCGTGGATTCAGCTAGACGGGTGTTTTTCGTGAAAGATTAGCGAGGGGGGGGGGGCAGAGATTGGAGTTCAGACGAGCACCTGCCATGGAAATAACGATAAAACAAGGATAGGCTCGCAACATCTCTTCTGTGGGAGAAAGGTTGCAGGGTAGAGAAAAGGGCATCCCCCACTAAGCCACGAAGTCGATTTTGTATTCTGTCAAGGCAGGATAGGCTGTTTTTAGCAGATCCTGCCCAGATATGGCAGCAGTATTCCATCCTTGGACATACTTGGCTTTTATTACAGTAATATACACTCGTGTTTGTCTAAGTAGCAATGAACAAATGTTTAGTTTAGTCTACAGGGCTGGAAATAAACAATATCCAATAAAAGGAATACAGTAAATTTAATATACATGTATAAGTGGATTTCTGGCGGTATATTTTGTAGCAGATTCTTTTGTTTTCACACACGTATAACATCGGTAAACGATTTCTTTGTTTAGTCTACGTGTTATGATTTTGTTTTTGTTTTCTGTATATGGGGGTTTCTCCAAATAAGGCATGAAACCTATCAGTACGAAACAGAACAGAAGACCAATATCGGAAAGACCGGATATGCTTATTCCCTTTACTCTTAAAATGATTAGAACTACATGTGGGAGTAAAACAGTCAGGGAATCGTTAGTTAATCTAGAGAAGTATCATCCTCTTCTTCAGTCCGCCATGACCTGGTAGAGTTCTTAAGCAAATTGCATGCGGATTGAACCATCAACCTTCATAAAGTTGTCACTTAGGATACAATTGCCAATCACTTAAAATTTTTACCCAGTAATAGCTGATAGAACGAGAGCATGTTACCTATATGGATTTCATAAAGAGTTCCGTTCGAGATTCTTTGTTGATTGCAGAGTTCGACAGAAAGATTCCCAAGTTCAACAAGATAAACCTGAAGAAAGACAGAGGTTACATCAACCGAAACGTTGTGAGAAAAAAAAACTTAAGATTAGAATAGTAGTTCGTACGTACGGGCGAAAATTGCTGAAGAATGGCGGAAACTAATCCTGAGACATGGTTTTGAAAGCCAGCTTATCATACTTTTTTTTTTTTGTTGGTTTCCAATTACTTTTGGATTGTATTTGAAAATTAAAGCTAAAGTTAATTTTCAAAATAAAAACATATTTTTACACATGAACAAAAAAAAAAAGTTATAACGAAAAATGTTTTCACGGCGACATTCGAATAACTAAGTTAAACAAAATTCATTTAAAAAAAAAAAAACTTGAAAGATTAGTATTAGTTATCCGGGACTATTTTAAAAGTTAATTAGTGAACTAAACTCCTAACATATTGAATTAAACAAAGAAAAAATATCTTATTTGTACAAAAATAGCTTAATTAGCCTTCAAAAGCGAGAGACGGTGGCTTCACACAATCCAAACAAATTGAAATCCGTCTGACATAGGTTCTAGTCAAAACGCTATCTGAAAATGATTTTGGGTGGTTAAAGGGAGAGTGTGCAAAACCGACTGGTTTTCTTTTTTCCCAGCTGTGCATCCGCACATTCCTATCGAGAAAGTTTGTTTAATTTTTACCATTGTTTTTTAAATTAATTATTTTTCTGTGTTTATACTTTTCATGACTTTTCAATATTATTTTATTTTTCAAGATTATATGAAAAGTATGTTACGCTGAAGATTCCAGTTTATTCAGGCAATGAAAATATTATAATCTTACATATAATAATTACGTTAAAAATACAAGCTAATTATGAAGGGGAAATATTTTTTGCAATTAAAATTTTTGGTGTGAAAATATTAAATAAACAATTCTTAATTCAATGATAATATCATTAGTTCGAGAAATTAATTTTTTTTCGAGTTCCTATTTACTTTACCCCCCCCCACGGGACACAGTTGGATACTAGCGTCGTTTTTTTTTTTTATAGAGAAAGAAACAAAAATAAAAATTGTCTCACTCGTGAAGGATTTCTTATCCACTGACAGAGAACAAAAAATTGAAGTGCATCACCTGAAGAACAGTTACATCGATTTCGTTAATACGGACTTTATGGGAATTTTTCGTAATGTTCCTGAATTTTTTTTATTATTATCATTATTACAATTGCTTTTTTTTTTCATACAAAAGAAACAAAAATAAATCCATTCATGTTTTTTTACTACTGAAATCCATAACTTTAGTAAAGGTTTTTTCTTGTTTAAGCAAAATAATATATTTCTACTTAGCTTCAAATAGAAAATAATAGGTTCATTATAGTCAGTGATTATAGTTTAATAAATAACTACTGAAAATATCATTAAAACTGGTTTATTTCTCAATTTTTGGCGAATAAATGGAGGGGTCCAAAAAATTTATATATTTTGAGCATTGGTTATTCATTTTGCACGTACTTAGTAGTTTATTTCTCAATTTTTGGCGAATTTTCAATAAAGAGAGGGGTCCAAAAAATTTATATATTTTGAGCATTGGTTATTCATTTTGCACGTACTTAGTAGTTCGAATAATCTAAACGATGTAAATTATCAATCCTCATCTTAAAAATTCGGAGACAAAAACCATAGTCTGCCAATGACGATAAAAAAAAAACAGGAAAAGAGAATATTGAATTAGACGTCGTCGACGAAGTCCTTTTGAAGAGATATCCGACGATTTGAACAATAAATTGCATCTAACATTTTCATTATCTTCTAGATCGGCGTCGATATTATTAAATGTTTCTTTCCCCCCCCCCTTATTTAAAAGGAAGATACATTTATTTAGAACGTAAATTTGATCATATAAACCTTACTTGGACCGCGTTCAAGAATAAAGAAATAGAGTTTTGGACGCAGTCCAATTTTATATTTAGATATATATTTTTTGTCTTTTCAAATATATTTCCGATAAATTTCCAATTATTCTTCACCTTTCTCGTCCTCTGACCCTATCTCTAGTTTGTTAACCATTTATATTTTTACCTACGTGACTGTATGAATTGTTAAAACCAACATTACTTCGTTTCATTATTATTATTATTATTATTATTATTATTATTATTATTGTTATTATTATTATTGTGGTTATTATTATTAATGTTGTTGTTATTATTATTGTTGTTATTACTATTGTTATTATTATTATTATTATTATTATTATTATTATTATTATTATTATTATTATTATTGGTATTATTATTGTTGTTGTTGTTATTATTGTTGTTATTATTATTGTTGTTATTTTTAATATTGTTGTTGTTATTATTATTGTTGTTGTTATTATTATTATTATTATTATGATTATTATTATTATTGGTATTATTATTGTTATTATTGTTGTTATTATTATTATTTTATTTTAATATTATTGTTGTTGTTGTTGTTATCATTGTTGTTATTGGCGGCTCACAAAGAGCTTTCACCTAGGTCATCAAAGATCTCTCCTTGAAAATAGCATGTGATGTTCACTGAAAGCTGAACAACAACAAGTCTCCCCAGATTTCCAGTATTTAACATTTGCAAATTAATTTGCATTATCGCAACAATTGCTTACCATTGATTTCCCGTTTGTTGCAGCTTTTGGTCTTCACTGGAATTTGAGTGGCAATAAATCTCCCCAATGTCCCAGTTCTCTTCACACTTATCCAGATGAGGTCTGGTTTGTTCCTTGGTCTTTCCTTCCTCTTTGACTCTACTTGGCTATTTGGCCTGACTCTTTTTTTTAGGGGGGAGGAACACAATGATGTGGTAATGGGAGAAGGGGGGTTATTATTTATTTATTTATTTATTTATTTATTCACTCGGAATAGTCACAGAGACCATCATCAAAAATTTCTCTTTAAGAAAAACTTGTGGCATTCTCTGGAATCCGAGTGACAACAAGTCTCCCCAAATTTACTGTACTCTCCACCTCTTTCGATAACCTTTGCAGATGAATTTGCGTTATAACAACAGCTGCTTACCACTGGGTTTTCGTTGACGGCGACTATTAGTCTTCCCTGGAATTTGGATGGGCAAAAGCCTCCCAAAAGTCCAAGTTCTCTTTGCACTCATCCAGCGGAGGGCTAGCTAGTGCCCTCTCTTGGTGTTTCCATCCTCCTTGAAACTCACTTATTTGGTGTGGCACCTGTTTATAGCGACACATGGGAAAAAGAGAGGGGGGTGGAAAGCAATGGCGTAGGGAGGTTAACTTTAAATCATACAGTTTTAGTTTTCATCATTCCATGTGATGTTTCTTTTTGTTTTACGTTGTAGCAGTTTCTGTATGTCCAGTTTGTGCATGTAGTTCATGTGTCCGCATTCAAGTGTTTTCCTTAATATTTCAGCCATTTTTGTTATTATCAGTTGTATCTTTTCAACCATTTCTCTGATTCCAATCTCTTTCGTTCTCTTAAAGACAAATTTTCGCTATTGCTCCTGGTGCTCCTACTATTAGTGGAGTTATTTTGACTTTCTTCATATTCCATGCCCCTCTGATCTCTCTAGCCAGTTTCTTTTATTTGCTTCGCTTCTCCGTCTTCTTGATTTTCACACTGCTATATTATTATTATTATTATTATTATTATTATTATTATTATTATTATAACAATAATAATAATTATTATTATTGTTATTGTTATTATCATTGTAGTTATTGTTATTATCATTGTTGTTATTGTTATTATTGTTATTGTTATTATTATTGTTGTTGTTATTATTATTATTATTATTGTTATTCTTCTTATTATTATTGTTATTATTATTGTTGTTGTTATTGTTGTTGTTATTATTGTTGTTGTTATTATTATTATTATTATTATTATTATTATTATTATTGTTATTGGCTCACATGGAGCTTTCACACAAGTCAACCAACGATCCGATTGGAAACCTATGGCGTTCTCTGAAGGCTGAGTGACAACAAGTCTCCCCAGACGTCAAGCTCTCTCCACCTCCTTCGACAGCATTTGCAAATGAATTTGCATCATCGCAACAGCCTCCTTCCATTGATTTCTCGCCGGCAGCGGCCACTGGTCTATACAGGAATCTTAGCGGCACTAAGCCTCCCCAAAGTCCCAGTTCTCTTTGCGCTTGTCCAACCGAGGTCTGGCTGACGCTCTCTCTCTTCAGTCTTTCAGTCCTTCTTGACCCTTCTCAGCTCTTTGGTATCACTTTTTTATTGGGAGGAGCGGTGGTGAAACTATGGGGGAGGGTGAATGATGGGGGTGTAGAACTTGTAGATATGAAGCTTCGGTGTTCTTCATTCCCTGTAACGCTTATTCGTTATATTGTCTTCTTGTATTAATTCTCCGCATTCAAGGGTTCTCCTTAATATTTCAGCCGTTTTCATTATCGTTAGTCATTGTACTTCTGCAGTTATTCCAATTTCTTACATTCTTTTTTCGAAGTTTTTCGGAATTGTTCCTAGTGCTCCTACTATTATCGATACTATTTTGATTTTCTTCATCATCCAAATCCCTTTTAACTCTCTGACTAGCTCTGTGTATTTGCTTCGTTTCTCCTTTTCTTTCATACTCACCTTGTTGTCAGCTGGAACAGCAAAGTCTACGATTTGAAAGGATTTTTCTTTCTTGATAATTATTACATCTGGTCTTCTTGCTTGGATGGGTTTGTCCGTCTGTATGTCCATATCCCATATGATTTTGTGGTTCTCGTTTTCGTGTGCTGTTGCGGGTTTATGCTTGTACCATTTATCTGTATGCTCAAAATGCAGTCGTTTGCACAATTCCCAGTGCATCGTCCTCCCCACTTGGTCATGTCTGTTTTTGTATTCCTTTTGGGTCAGTTTGCCGCATTCACTTACTATATGGTTTATCGTTTCGTCTCTTTGTCCACAGAATCTGCATTTGCTGTTTTCTTGTGTTTTATCGATTCTTGCTTTGATATGGTTGGTTCTTATCGAGTTATCTTGTGTTGCAGTTATTAGAAGATTCAGTTTCTCGGGTTATATGTCCTTTTCGCATCCATGTCCAGCTTTTTTCGTTATTCTCATCTTTTGTCATTCTTATGAATCTTCCGTGGAGTTGTTTCTCTTCCCATTTCTCTTTTCTCGTTTAGTCGTTTGTCTCTCTGTTTTCTGTTTTGTTTTTTTCAGTGTCTCTCGCTGCCATAATTATCCTTTCAGTGTTTTGCATTATGTATTTTTATAGTTCTTTTTTCGTGTCCTTCACACAGTCTTGTATATAGATCAGTCCTCTTCCGCCGTCTTTCCTTTTCACATAGTCTGTCAATATCGTCCTTTGGGTGTAGTGCATTATGCATAGTCATGAGTTTCCTTGTTTTCTGGTCGAGTTGTCTCAGCTCTTCTTTTGTCCACCCTATAAACGGTCCAGAGTATCTTACTAGTGATACTGCCCATGTATTTATACCTTTTATTATTATTATTATTATTATTATTATTATTATTATTATTATTATCATCATCATCATCATTATTATTATTATTTACTCACTAGGAGTATTCACACAAGCCATCATCAAAGATTGTTCTTCGAGTACAACTAATGGTATTCCCTGAAATCTGAGTGACAACAAAGTCTCCCCAGATTTCCAGTACCCTGCAACTATTTCGATAACTATTGCAAATTAATTTTCGGTATCGCAACAGCCGCTTAACATTGATTTCTAGTTGGTGGAGACTATTGGCCTTCACTGGAATTTGGGTGGCAATAAGCCTCCTAAAGGTCCCAGTCTTCTTTGCACACCACTAGTGGAGGTCTGGCTAGTGCTTTCTCTCCTAGGTCTTCCCTCTTTCTTGCCCCCTCATTATTTGATGTGGTGCCTCTTTATGGTGACACTCACATGGAAAAAAGGTGGGGGTAGTTTCTTCGTTTGTGCAGTTTCAGTTTTCATGAGATGTTACTTTGCGTTTTGCATCTGCAGCCGTTTCTGTGCCCAGTTTGTGTGTAGTTTATGTGTGGTGTTAGTCTCCACATTCAAGGATGTAGTTGTTGTTGTTGTTGTTGTTCACAAGAAATTTTCACACAGGTCATCATCAAAGATTTCTCTCTGTAAACAACGTGTTCTCTGGAATCTAGGTGATAACATATCTACACAGATTTCCAGCACTCTCCAGGTTTTTCGATAACATTTTCAAATCACCTTATGTTATCACAACAGACGTTTACCATTGATTTCTCGTTTGGCCTTTATTGGAACTTTGGTGGCAATAAGCCTCCCGAAGGCCCCAGTCCTGTCTGCACTCATCCGACGTACGTCTGGTTAGTGCTTGCTCTCATGTTTCTTCCCATCCTCCTTGATCCTTCACGAGTATAGAGTGTGGTGCCATTTGACACCAACATTACATTTTTGGAGTAGGTGCGTGTTTTATACCATATGATGTTCTATATCATTCTTTTACATCTGTTGCATTTCTTGTATGTCCGATTAGCGTTTTTCCTCATGTGTATCAGTTTCTGCATTCAAGTATTTTCCTTAAATTTCAGCTGTTTTTATTATTGTTATTTGTTGTATCTTTTCAGTCATCCCCCTGCTTTCATTCTGTCTTATTCTTTTTTCGATGTTTTCCGGGATTGTTCCTAATTTTCTTTCTATTATTTTTGTTAATTTGGCTTTTTTTCGTCTTTGAAATCCCTTTCAGTTCATTGGCCAGTTCCGGGTATTAGCTCCGCTTCTATGCACTCTGTGGTCTTCTGGTAGAGAGAAATTTATGATCTAGCAGGACTTTTCATTCTTATCAACAACTATTACATAAACTTTAGCCAGATCCCCTCAATAGTTTCTTAGAAAATGTTGTATTATGGTAATTAATCCCTATTAATACCTTATTCTACATCGAACGGACAGCAAAATACTTATATCGCTGCAACTTATCACAACAAAGTTCATACATAATTTCAGCCAGATCGGTCCAGTATTTCCCGAGAAAACTTCTTCAATAGATGTGATATTATGGTGCTTAATTCCTATTAATTTCTAACTGTGTATGAAACGGATACCATAATATATATTTCGCTGTTCTTATCATAACACAGGTCAATACAAAATTCCGGGGCAATAGTTTTGATAAAAAGTTGAACGGGCAGACAGATTATGGGGAATATGATTTCTTTTTTTACATGGAAGTCACCACTTATCAAGGCCCGGAAGCCACTCGGGGATAAGGGTTATTGCACGTACAGTAATCAATGGGATAGTATAGTAGTAATTGTTTGTATTGAAGATTTGATAAAGTGTCTTACTTAAGGGGGCAGTTCATCAGGAATTTGTTTATGTTGGACTTGAACACATCCAAGTTGGAGTCAGATGGGAAACAGGCAGACGGAAGAGAGTTCCATTGCCGTGCATTTCTAAGAAAGAAGCTTTGTTCATGGAATCTACGTTTTGCTTTTGGCACAGTTAAAGAGTGGGGGAACATTTTGACAGCGGTTTCAGCTAGACGGTATTTTTCGTGAAAGATTGGCGCGGGGGGACCAGAGAATGGAGCTCAGACGAGCACTTGCCATGGAAGTAACGATAAAACAAAAGCTCGCAACGTCTCTTCTGTGAGAGAAAGGTTGCAGGGAAGAGAAAAGGGCATCCCCCATTAAGCCACGGAGTCTATTTTGTATTTTATATAGATAGAGAATTGCATTTGCAATGAGATATCTTCAGGAGCAGTAAAAGGATCCTACTATTTTTCCAGCGACCTTGGCAGTAGACTTGATATACGTGCTCCATGTCAGGTATAGCTTAGTAGAGTTATGTAGATTTCCAATAAACAATAGACAGACGTAAATAAAAGTAGAGTTAGGTTTTGAAACTTTTAGGAGAAAACATAATTGTTGTTGAGCAAAATATCCTGAGGAAATGCAGCGGGTGAATCGGTCGAAACGTAGTTAACAAAATAAATAAATAAAAAAGCTGAGTACAATAGTCAAGACCAAAACAATGCAAGCAAAGATTTATACAATTAAAACAGAAATATGAACATATACGCATACACATCAATACATACATCTACCCACACACTTACCCACACACACACACACGCACGCACACACACACACACACACGCACACACACACATATATATATAATGTAGAGAGAGAGAGAGAGAGAGAGAGTGTGTGAGAGAGATAGAGGGGGAAGCAGAGAGAAACATATCAAGATTATACATGATTGATGTGTAATTAGAAATCGTATTTAACACAAGGTGAATTCCCGCGTTTTTCGAATATCTTAGCGAATCACGTGACCGCCCGACAAAGCCAACTCGGGGGAAAAATGTCCGACGGTGTGTGAAGCGGGAGACAAAAGAAAACTATGGGGCCCGGGGAAAGAATCCGAACATACAAAGATGAAACTAATTTCACTTTCAAATTGACAGCTTCGAACAATGGCCGCGTCACGTATGAATGCAAGTATAACTGTGTACAAGCCAATATTATCGCGCAAAAGTTTATTCTTTGGCTTTAATATCTACCCCAAACTATATATATATATATATATATATATATATATATATATATATATATAGGTATACACACACATACAGATATATATATATACATATGTATGTATGTATATATATGTGTGTGTGTGTGTCTGTGTGTTTGTGACTGTCTCGACGCTTATTGGTTTTCAATAGTTGATCACCAAACAAAATATGTACCATTATATACATATATATATATATATATATATTTTAGTCATCGACATACAGACCTGTTTCGTTGTTTCACAACTCATCAGTGCCGCTAGACTAACACCTATCCCTAGCCGAGGATCGAACCTAGAACCGTCGTGATGACAGTCGGCAGTTCTACCCCCTGACTACGGAAGCGGTGGCCGATGACTACTTCATTTAATCACATGAATTAATATACGAAGATATAACTTCATGCGGAAATTTTCAGCATTTACATCAACAGTACTCAATGCATAGGTAGAGCTAGGTATTAAGTTTTGAAAATATTTATGGCAATTAAACCACACAGATTATTCCACGTTTCATCCACGTAAGAATTTGTCAGGCTCATGCATAAGCATAAGCCTGACGAATTCTTTCGAGAATGAAACGAGCAATATTCTGTGTAGCTTAATTGACATATATATTTTATAACTTACTTTGTGTATATATATATATATATATATATATATATATATATATATATATATATATATATATATATATATATATATATCAGAGGAAACATAATTTAATTTAAATACCAAAGAAACAAAAAAACGGGCAGGTGGAATTATTAAAATTACCTTAAGGCCTTATCGTCTGACCCTCTAAGAGGAAACGTCAGAATGATAAATTAAAAGCTAAGAATCGAATGAGGAAATAGGGGAATTTGGTTTCAGTTGTATATATATATATATATATATATATATATATATATATATATATATATATATATACACACACACACAGGTCGTTTCAAAAGTAAAGCCTCCCATTTTTTACACAAAATTTTTACAGCTACGAAGACGAGAGTGGTAACATTAAATCTAGTGACCTTTTGGGATTCAGATTTGATTCAATGATGCATTCTTGCTTCTGACGCAATCTCATGACAGGGTTTTGTTTTTAAAAGTCTCACAACGTCAATATTTGCAACAGAGAGATTTAACTTTGACGTCAACTCATGATATCAGCTCATCATAAGTCAACTCATCATATCAATTCAACTTGCAAGCCTCTCTGATCAATTCGGGCGGAAGAAAACATAGAAGGTATAACATTTGTCCGATAACAAACAACGACTCTTGAAATGCAACTCAGGGAGATGATTACTGTCCAGAGATGAATAATGTTTTTTTTTTTAATATTCCATTACTTAAAGAAATACGTCTATAAGATTCATATAGCTTTGTTTTGGCGACGAAATTCTCCTCGGTCGTCGGAGGTAACAACATTCCTTACCATGTGAATAAGTCGGTGGATATGATATGATTTTGAATGAAGATGATTTAAAGTGATATTTTAATGGCTATTATAATGTATAAGAAAATCGTAACTATGTAAAATGTTATTCACTGTCTATTTAAGTCAGTCTATACATATATATATATATATATATATATATATATATATATATATATATATATATTAAGTAATGTGATTTATAATTTAAAAATTTTAAAAAAAATTTTAAATTTAAAAATCAAATTTTAGTTAAACTAAAAATCAGTTTCATAAGAAGGAACAACAACAAAGTCAATTATCTGTACGATCGTTTCGGAAATCCGTGCTTTTTATTTGTGGTATACATGAAGTCACGTAGAACAATTATACATAGTTTTTTTGGTAAGCACGGTCCCCTCATCAGCAAATTTAGGAGGATTTCTATTGAATTGAAAAGACACCAAAAATAAACTTAGCATTAAAAGTAAGGCAGATGAATATTTTAATGCTAGGTTTATTTTTGGTGTCTTTTCAATTCAATAGAAATCCTCCTAAATTTGCTGATGAGGGGACCGTGCTTACCAAAAAAACTATGTATAATTGTTCTACGTGACTTCATGTATACCACAAATAAAAAGCACGGATTTCCGAAACGATCGTACAGATAATTGACTTTGTTGTTGTTCCTTCTTATGAAACTAATTTTTAATTTAACTAAAATTTGATTTTTAAATTTTAAAATTTTTTTTTAAATTTTTAAATTATAAATCACATTACTTAATATTGAATTAGCTCTAGGACATTTAACTATCGAGCTTATTATATATCTAAATTACAACGAGAATTTCCTGTATTTTAATTAAACTAGTAATTTCACTATTACATTAAAATACACTTAGCTCTTTAGACTATTATTCTAATCTCCTTTAAATTATATATATATATATATATATATATATATATATATATATATATATATATATATACGGGTATTTGAACATAAGTTGTTATTTTGCGTATGACAGAGGGCAATGACAGAGACACATCTTTTCTGAAAAAAAATATTAATGCGTAAATTACCAGAACATATAAGGTTTCATAAGTCGCTATAGTATCCATTAGGCCAATTGTACGCACCCATATGTATGCATACGGAATGTGGTGTATGCATGTTATACGTGGGTCGTTAAATATGCAATGCTTCTGACCAACTTTGCAAAGAAGTAATAGAAGGAAACATGGCATGGTTAATAGTTATTTTTTCTATATAAGAACTATCATAAATTACGCATTTTTCCATCGTTTAATACAGACATTGGGAGCGGTTTGTTTATTTATTTATTTTTGTAGAACAATCTAGGTTGGTCCTCCGGCTACTACATATCTTCAGAAATCAAGGCTGCATCACCTGAGATATACTTTCCTTTTAAAACTGATTTTGTTTTGTTTTGTTTTACGGCATATCAACCCTTTTCGGGTTATTTAATGCCGAATCCAGTTATTTTGAAAAAGTTTTCATATTTCATCCAGTTATTTTGTAGAAGTTTTT
Organism: Euprymna scolopes; assembly: GCF_053919585.1. NCBI lineage: Eukaryota > Metazoa > Mollusca > Cephalopoda > Sepiida > Sepiolidae > Euprymna > Euprymna scolopes. Next base: position 94,110,876 of record NC_136510.1, read on the forward strand.
TTCTTTTATTCTTCAAGCTTTTAGTATGTTCAATCGCCAGTTTGTAGTGTTTGCGTTGGTTGTTTTATAGTGGATTTTATCGTTTTTGTTCCCTGCCCTACAGAACATGAATGAAGTTTGCAATGGGAGAGAGGGAAAAGGATTACAGTATTAACGTTTGGTACATTTAAAGTTAGGAAACCAGTCAGGAGGGGGGGGGGAGATAGAAAGAGAAAGAGACAGGGGAAAGGAGAAGAAGAAAAAAAGGGAAAAGGTAAATTGTTGTTTGGTTTTTGGTTTTGCAGAAAATAAATCTTTTACAAAAAGGAAGAGGATAAAAAATCATCAATGTTAGACGCATTTCGTCTCAGGACGCCAATATCTTCAGACAGCCTGATCTGGTAACACCAGAAAAAAAAACTGGCTGGAGAGGGGTGAAAGTCGAAATGTTCAAGGTCAGAATATTAAAGAGGATGAGAGAGGATGTCGTAGACAAATACCTGAGCTGCTTGCCCGTAGTAACTAAGATGCGTCTTCTCGAAGTAGGTTGAGTCCTGTCGAGCTTAATTACATTTATCTATTTAAATTCGTTGACTATGAACAGTCTTTATGAAGTCAAAGTGAATACATATGCAAACACACACGTATATGATGATTGCAACGTCTTGTCAGACGAGTTCCACTCCCTCCGACATTTAAAATCCATGAGTCCAAATGTCTGAGGGAGTATCTATACAAATATGATGTTACAGAATCTTAGCTTTGTACGACAGCTAATTCTCTCTCTCGGTTCAAAATGTTGAGATCCAGCAACAAGCAAGAGCAAGATAGCCAGCAACAAATTAAACTGCAGACCAGCTTAATTCGGGTACAAGTCTTCCGCTTTATGGTTTTTTAAATCAGAGATTTGCTTCTCCTAGAAAGGTTGCCTTCACCACGGCTTACGGGAGCCCTCTCTACCCCAATACACATATACGCACACACAAATATACACGGTGCTAGTTGACCGTTGACCCAGAAAAAGAGTTCATTCGCCCTTTGGAAGGTCTTGTTTTTAATCCTTCAGGGAGACTTGCCGCCCTCCTCACCAAACAAGTCTGGCGAGGGAACCAGTTTAGTCGCCGGTGACCCGACCATGAGGCAGGTAGTACTGGGTTACATGGTACCAGTAGTATATGGCATGACCTGACCATATATACACATGACCTGACACGTATATACACATATGTATACACACATGCCTACATATATAAACATACATGCATATAGACGCGCGCGCACACACACACACACACACACACACACATATATATATATATATATATATGCATACACACACATATAACCTGAAATTAAACCTTAACATGCCAAACGCATCTAGCACGTACGCAACTCCCCCCTCTCTCTCTCTCTATCTATCTATCTCGCTCTCTCTCTCCCTCTCTCTTTCCCTCATCTATTTCATATACTCCGGTGCCTGGTTGAACAACTAAAAACTCACCTAACTCCCACCAACTTATATTATCTATTAAATCTTAAAACCTAAAATTGAAATTCTTCCCCTCCTCTCCTTACCCCTCTTTATCTCCCTCTCTCCCTTCCACCTCCCGATATCCCTATATCTCTATCCGCGCCTAACTGAACTTCCTAAATCCCCCCTACAACAGTCTAATCTTCTTTAAACCTCATAACTTAACAATTGTCGATCTCCGTTCCCCCTCCCTGTTTCCCCTTTTTTCCCCTGCGCTTCCTCTAAAATCATTTTTCCAAATAATAATAAGCATTTCTGTAAAGTCTGACGCAGTTGCTGGATCGTAAATATGATTCGGCAACCGAAACATGTGTAACTAAACAGATAAAACGGTAATAAAAATAATATATATATATATATATATTTATATACAGTATACATACAGTACTGTTTCGTAGTACCACAACTTATCGGTGCGGCTTGACATACACCTATCCCCAGCCGTGGATCGAACCTACAACCGTCGCGATGACATTCGCAGTTCCAACCACAAATTCGTGTAAATATTTCTCATCGAGTGTGTGTTAAATCCACAGCCGCCCTTCGCAACAGTGCTCAAAACATTAGTTTTCACAAAAAAATAAACTTACTAGTGGGCTTCGCTTGGTTGTTTAAATACCGCCGAGTGAAAATATAATTACAAATGCTCAACCCAAAGTGGGGGGGGGTGACTAGTAATCCACATACAGTACTGTTTCGTTGTATTACAACTCATCGATGCGGCGAGACATACACCTATCCCAAGCCGTGGATCGAACCTACAACCGTCTAAGGTCTATAAAAGCCAGGAGTATTGCAGTTATGAAAAGCTCAATAGGTGTTGCTAATCTAGAGCTATATATAGAAAAGTGCGGGAATAATAATTTTGAAATTATCAAGTTTACATATGGGAAAACATAACAAAATCCAATTTTTTCATGTACGATCGTTTCAGAAACAATTTTTTCTCCGATATTTAAAATTCAAATAAAATGGTTATCGTTTCCGAAACGATCGTACAAGCAAAAATTAAATTCTTTATGTTTCCCCCTTATGTAAACTTGATAATTTCACAATTATTAAGCCCCTCACCTTATGTAAATATATATGTATATATATATATATACACAGAAAGAGAGAGAGAGAGAGAGAGAGAGAGAGAGAGAGAAACTAACAAACCGAATTATGTGTTCATCAACGTTTCGATTTTATTTCGAGACTTCCGAAATAAAGACAGACACATAATTTGGTTTGTTCTTTTTTTTATTTCTGTATTTTGTCGGATTACTATTTCCATTATTCTCATATATATATATATATATATATATATATATATATATATATATATGTATATATATATATATATATTCATCAATCTCTCTGACTTTTTGCTCGCTTTCTTCTTTTATTACCCTTCTGTCTCTACGGATGTCATATCACGTCGGTATCTTTTTCTGTATTGTTTTCCTTTTAAATATTTATACATGTCAGACATTGTAATTGAGAATACAAGTTAATGACGACGGATGCGCATGCGCGTAAAATGGAAAGAATGCGTGTAAACATATTTTCAATTTAAACGCGAAAGACTTCCGGACCAACGAAAAGAAAATACGAGCTGAAATATGCGGAGAGCTTAGAGATGCCTTGCCATAATAGAAATAACAATATAGATGTATGCGTGTAAATAACTCTGAAACTACTGGTCACGTTATGCTGAAATCTAAAAGAACTAGTTATCATACACAAAGGATGGTTTACAACGAGTAAAACTTTGGTTTTGATGGATGAATAACGCGTACAGAATATGCTGGTGAGCCTAAATGCAAAATGATCATTTCAACTTTCCATCTCTTACCTTTGGACATGCGCAAATTAATACATAGCTTGAAATGTTTTTATTCAAAAATGTTCTTAACTTTCTGACGATAGCTCAAACAGTTGGACCTCTGAATGTTGTGGTTTCAATTCGATCAGATGATACTCAAGTCATTTTCTGAACCTTTTAAATCAATAACTCACACACACACACCCATATATATACACACATATATACATACATATAAATATATATATGCGCACACACACACACACACACATATATATATATATATATATATATATATATATATATATATATATATATATATATATAGCGCTTTAAATAAGGTCGGGAAGACTCTAGGGGACCCTTTCATCAACAAACTTATCAGGAGTCAATCGTTGAATTTCTATCAAGTGTAAACAAATGTCACGCAAGAGCGTAGACTTAAGTGGGATTACTTATAAAATTATAACGAATGGATGAAATGTTGATGAAAGGGTCTCCTAGAGTCTTCCCGACCGCTATATATATATATATATATATATATATATATATATATATATATATATATATATATATATATATATATACTAGCAAAAGTACCCGTCGTTGACTGGGTTCAAAAACAGCCTACAGAAAATGGACTCTGATTTATTAAAGTATGATAGGTTATATAAAGGAAGGATTGTAAATTTGGGTTGAATTGAGGTGTATCAAAACTAAAGCAAAATATGATGAAATTAAAAATAAAATAGATAGACCCCATAATTTATTATAAGATACCTGTTCACACTGAAACACTTATCACAATATTCTGTGGATCTATATTAAAAAACCTTGTTAAACTTTGTGACATATTTCTATTCTATGGAGGTCAGGTGCAAACGAACACTCCATAATTGTATTATACCATATTTCTTCAAACTGAAACATAATTATCAAAGTATACTTACACAGATAGATATGAAAAGTCTTTATTAAAGTTTGTGCCTATTTCCATTCTATGGAGGCCAGGCGCGAACGCAGACCCCACAATTTTATTTTACCATTCCTATTTAAGTTAAAACATTCTTATCAAAGTATTATTACGTACATCTATATCAAAAACACTTGTAAACGTTTTTTTTAATTTTTTAATTTTTTATTTCCATACTTTGTGGCCCAGGTGCGAACGCAGACCCCACAATTTTAATGAACCACCGTTCTGCCAGATCAAACATACTCAATCCTGTGTCTCGATACTTGTTCTATCATTATATGTTATCAGTTTTTTTAAATAGTTGACCATATAGGAGCCTATTCGTGACCACACACGCACACACACGCACATACACGCACACATTCAGCTTTATATATATATATATATATATATATATATATATATATATATATATATATATATATATATATATATATATATATATATACTACCAAACTCACCGGTGTTGCCCGATCGTAAAATACGCGTAAATATTATATTTTAATTATTATTTATTATATACAGAAGGTATACTTAGGTATTAAACATAACATTAAATTTTTTAAAAGATGAAATACAACAACAGAAAGACGATAGACATGCGCATACGCGTATTATGCTTTTTCTTAATAGGAAAATATAATAGTAATACTCGAGCTGAGATCGAAACCAAAACCCAGAGACAGTGAGTCAAGCACGATAATCATTAGACCAGCTTGACTGGAGTTTTAAATGTGTTTTCAAACCGACTTATCCTAAACATAATGAAAACTGTCATGTTTCCCAACCACGCATGCGCGGTCGGTCGTTAGACAGTTGACAAAATGAATAAAATCCTAATTTGCTAATTTTGACCCCCTAGGTGACGCTTTTTTCCGGATGAAAATTTTTTCACATGTCTGAATATCCTATACACCAAGTTGAATTTGCCTTACTTTTAGCTTACATGACTCCATTTTTGCGCTACGAAACAGGTACTGTGAAGAATTTTACGGGTTGACAGGATTAAAGGAATAAATTTTAAAATGGTCAACATCATGAAATTTGGAATATCGACTTTTGTCATTTAATATATATGTATACTAGCAGACCGACCGGTGTTGCCAGGTTGTAAACTACGAATAAATATTATATCTTAACTATTACAGATTTCGTATGCATTATATGCAAAAATAACGTAGGTATTAAGCGTAACATTAAATTCTTTAAAATTAATTAAAACAATGGAAAGATAGTTAGACATGTGCATATGAATATTATGTTTTATCTTGTAAGTAAAAAAAAAGTAATAATACTCGAACTGATCGAAACGAAACCCTAAAGACATTGAGGCAAGCACGATAACCATTATACCAGCTTGACTGGATCTTGAAATGTGTTTTCAAACTGACTTATCCTTAACCGTCATGTTTCCCAACCACGCATGCGCTGTCGTTCGACAGTTTACAAAGAGATAAAAATCCTACGACATCAACGTACCAATTTGCTAATTTTTACCCTTAGTAAGGTTTTTTTTTCCGGATGAAAAGTTTTTCAAATGTCGGAATATCCTATATACCAAATTCCAAATCTGTAGATAAAAAATTCGTTGAATATATACGTTGGGAAGTGTCTTCACACACATTATTACGTCTGTAGTTATATAGATATAAAAAGGGGGATGCTAAAGGGTCAAAATTGATAAATTGGTACATAGCGGTCATCGGATTTGTATGTTTTTCAACTGTTTCACGAGTGCGCATGCGTAAATCGTTCACATGAAAGATTTCTCATGTGAAAAATAAGTAGATTTGAAAATAGATTGGACAAATTTTTATCGTACTTGTCTCACAGTCTTTAGGTTTTTGTTTCGATCTCAGCTCGAGTGCTTTTTTTTTACTTATAAGAAATGAACTGTTTACACAAAACATAGTACTCGCATGTACATGTAACAGTTTCTGTATGAATTAGCATATAATGTATATGCGTATATGCGTAGTTTACGACCGGGCAACGCCGGACAGCCTGCTAGTATATACAGGGTGTCCAGAAAGTCCGTGTGCACTTTAAAAAAACTATAATTTGAAAGAAGTAAACCTGTCTTTTTTAAGAGTTTATAGAAATTTTATTTAACTTTCCACATGCCCTCCATCATTAGCAATACAAAGGGTAATACGATTTTGCAGTTCACGAAAAACATTTGCCAAATGCTTTATAGTAATGCCTGAAATCACATTAGTTATTCTAGCTTTCAAATCTTCCAATGAACTAGGTTTGGTTGCGTACACAATTTTTTTCACATGTCCTCATAAAAAAATCTAATGGAGTCAAATCTGGCGAACGTGGAGGCCAATGAAATGGTCCACCCCTTCCGATCCATCTGTTAGGAAATTCCTGATTTAGAAATTGTCTAACACGCCGAGCAAAGTGACAAGAAGCTCCATCTTGCTGAAACACTGTATCATATTTCAAGTTTAATTGTTCAAGTTGCAGAATAAAGTAATTCTGCAACATATCTAAGTAGCTGTCACTGTTAATAACACGATCTTCAAAAAAATATGGCCCTGTGATTCGATTTATTCCCAAAGCACACCACACATTAAATTTAAGAGAGTTCCTTTCATGTTCAACAGTTTCATTTGGGTTTTCAGTTCCCCAAATTCGGCAGTTATGCCTGTTGACCTTGCCACTAATGTGAAATGTTGCTTCATCAGAAAACAGTAAATTACTCACAAATGCATCATCATTGCAAAGTTTTTCATTGAACTGGTGACAGAAAGTTAGCCGTCCATAATAATCATCTTCTAACAACTGTTGATGTAATTGAATTTTGTAAGCTTTCATATGAAGTTTTGCCCGCAGAATCTTATGCACAATAGACTTTGGCAGCCCGAGCTCCAATGATGCCCGTCTTACAGACTTTCTTGGACTTGCAGTAAAGGATTCTTCTATGGAAGCAACACTTTTGTCACTGACACATGGCCTTCCAGACCGTGGTTTATCATGGACAGAACCTGTCTCTTTAAATTTTTTCGTCCATTTAACAATGGTGCCCATGAGGCACTTTTTTATTGTATTCAAGTCTAAACTTTCTTTGTGCAGCAATAGTAGATTTCAATTCAGTCAACCAAAGGGCACAGTTTACTTTTTCCGCAATTGAAGCCATGAGATCAAATTGATTCTGAAAAAACAGAAGAAAATATTTTTTACTTACTTTTTACTTTTCTAAAAATTGTTACGAATTTTGTGGTGAAAAATTATTCAATAACTATACTTAAAACTAGATACATGAAACTTTATAACATTTTTTCCAGATTATTTCTATCGCAAATATAAATAAAGTTATACATTTTTTAAAGTGCACACGAACCTCATGGACACCCTGTATATATATATATATATATATATATATATATATATATATATATATATATATATGAGAACCCTGGGATACTGCAGTAATCCGTTCCCGGGTTGGCAAAATTGCCGTATGATAGGGCCTAAGTAAACTTTTATATAAACATACTAAACAAATAAAGTAACAAAATATATAATATATAATACACATGTATCTAATTAAATAACATTATAAATAACACCGTAACACGGGACAAATACCGTAACCAGAGGACAGGAAAGCATATACATACATACATACATACATACATACATACATACATACATATATATATATATATATATACTAGCGGGGGTACCCGGCGTTGCCCGAGTGTTTGTTTCCAGGACGGGGGGGGGTTAAAGAATGCTATGGTAGGTAAGTAGGAAGGATCAAACCCGGAGTCATGAGTAAAAGTAGGAAAATAAAGTGTGAAAAAAAAACAAAAAAAAAACATCTGCAACGTTAACAGTTCGGCCACCAAGAAAAGTCCATTCCAGTTGTTTACGAAATAAAAAAAAAAAAAAAAAAACTACTACGGTAGGTCGGCGCGAACGTGAAAATATAATGTGAATTGTCCAGCACGCTAACCACTACGCCACAGAACATTGCAGCTTAGCTAAGTGATTTTAAATAACTTCACATGAAAGAACTACGAAGCCAAACTGGTGTTCTCTTCTCAACTGTTCCTTGTGAACGATCCCCAAACGGTGTTAAGTGGTGGCAGGGGGAGGAGGAATTTATTAGAGAGAAAATATTTTACCACTTCCATTGATCTTAACCGATTTTGGCCGTGACTTCTCAGCAGAAAAAGTATAGAAATCTAAGATTATCGAGGAATTTGAGAAATAATAAGCCTATAACACACCTCAGATATTGTTCTGCCGTTTGTGCATATAATATTTGCATGAAATATCTTGATTTTTAATCCTATTAAGGTAAAAATCCGACGGGAAAAAATGAGTTCATTTTATTTATATGGAGAGATATATATATATATATGAACAAATGATTAATAAAACATGTTAAAAGACATCTTGAAAAAGAGTTAAAAATATATTTAATTTTAAAAAAGGAAGCGCAAGATAAGTGGATAGTCCTTAATCCGCGGAGTTTCGAAGAAATACTCTCCTTCTCATAAGAGGGCAGGAATTAGCAAAGTGCAGGATCGGATTTTGCATATAAAAGTATTTAATGAAACTACAAGTAAGTCACAGATCTTACTTGGTTAAAAAAAAGGGGGTGAGGTAAGGGGAATAGGAGGTAAAAGAAAAATGATAAAAAGATTTCACATGAATTTTATATATATATATATATATATATATATATATATATATATATATATATATATATATATATATATATATATATATATATATATATGTCGTGACGGCCAAATTTATGGGGTGTTTTAGAATCTCGTCACAGTGTCTGTCTTTTAAAACTTACCAAAAATCAGGTAATTATCTAATCAATATAAAATGTTCATAATTTTAATAAGTTTAATAAGTAAAGAATATACTTTAGATGCGTGTAATTTGTCCTTGTTCAACCCTGTAAATCCAAGCGAGGCATTTAGCACGCACTTAATTTGTGATAGAGGGTGAATGATTCACAGGGTGCCTTCGATATCTAGGATTGAAACCCGAAATTCGAACGTGTTTATTTTGTTTATCTTCTGCGTTTTGAATTGTGAAATTCATTGAATGTGTTATCAATAATTATTATCTTTCAGACCAGGACAATTTTTTCTTTACGAAAACGCTAAAATTGCATATTTTTAAAGCTTTAAAAATAAACTAAAAAGTTAATTTTACAATGTGTAATCTTTCCATGTACCAATACATAAAGAATGCATTAAAGAATCGGTACAAAAAAAAAAGGAAAAAAAAAAACAGGGCGTAAAAATTATAAGTATTAATTATATCTGCAAATGTCGTTTTACGTGAGATTTTTTCAAGATACGGTAGTCCGTTACAATTTACAAAAAAATGGTTGTCTCCCTTTTTGAAAATTAATTAAAACTATGAAGATATGGATTTCCGTAGATGGTAGTTGTGACATCCCAAGTTGCATCCCCCAGGGGGTTACCAAAAACAGCCTTTTTAAGGGTCACTAAATTCTAATAAAAGTCTTTGACAACTTTATTTATGCAATAAAGAATTGGGGAAAATGCAGTCTGATCTAGTTTATGGAAAAAGAGTGTGGCTCATTGGTTATTATTAATTAGAAAATAAGAAAGGAAAAATGATTTTAATCATAAAATTAAAAACGACTAAAAGTGATATTAAAACTGATAAGTATAATGACAAAACTTTCTGTTTGATGTAAAAGTAGAAGAAAGCAGTTTTTTTCTTGACTTTTAACAAGTATTAGAAAATATTTAAAGCGTGATTGAGCAATTATTATGAAGGAAAAATGTATTTGCCTGCCTCGTTACATTAAAAGCTCGCCAGAGAACTAAAAGGCATATGGATGATGAAAAAAAAATCAAGATAGTACCTATAATAGTAAGAATGGACACTAAGAACAATTCCGAAAATATTTGAAAAAAGAATGGGAGAAATTGTAATTTGAGAAATGACTGGAAAGATACAATGAATAACAATAATGAAAACAGCTGAACTATTAAGAAAACCCTTGAATGCGGAAACTAACACACATGGGCCACACTCGCGGACCAGACAAACTGCTGCAGAGACAAAAGATGAAGAAGCATAGAACCAAGCCAAGAAAATAGAACATATATATCTAGAAGTGCTCTATACCTTAATCCCCCAACCATCCCCCAGACCCTCCTATTACCCAATCACCGCCCCCAACAAAAGAATGATGCCAAATAGCCGAGAAGGGTCAAGGATGATTGAAAGACCGAAGAGAGAGCACTGACCAAACCTCCGCTGGGCAAGTGCGAAGAGAACTGGGACCTTGGGGAGGCTTATTGTCACTCAAATCCCAGTGGAGGCCTATGACCGCTGTTAGACAGAGATCGATAGTGGGCGGCTGTTGTGATAATGCAAATTCATTTGCAAATGTTATCAGAAGAGGTGGAGAACACTGGAAAACTGGAGAAACTTGTTGTCACTCAGCTTTCAGAGAACACAACAGGCTGTTTTCAAGGAAAGATCCTTTATGGCCTGGCCGAAAGGTTCTTGTAAGCCAATAATAATAATAATAATAATAATAATAATAACAATAATAATAATAATAATAATAAAAATAATAACAATAATAATAATAATAATAAAAATAATAACAATAATAATAATAATAATAATAATAATAATAAAAATAATAACAATAATAATAATAATAATAATAATAATAATAATAATAAGAAGAAGAAGAAGAAGAAGAAGAAGAAGAAGAAGAATTTTGTAATAAAAACAAGATAGTTAAAAGAAAAGACATAAGCATAAATGCTATATTTTTCCCGGACAACATAGGGTAGATAGAACTAGTAATTAATAAATAGTTACAGTAGGATATGTGTTCCCATACACGTGTAGGTGGGTATTGCTGAGTATTTGTCCTGAGAACCACTAAGCCAACGCCCTTCCCATGAAAGCTGCCGTCCTGTTGTATACCTTGCTAATTCAGCCTGTCATGTCCTGGTAACAAAAGTAACCAATTAGCGAAAACGACCATTAGCCAAGAATGCGATCCGGTAAAACAACATTCCGAAGACTGACGCTATCATCATTATCATCAACTCCATGTCTATCGACAATTCCGGCGGAGTTTTAAGGCTGCTTTATTTTGTAAACGTTCGATAGAAACTGAAAACACACACATGTATATATTTTTTAGTTTTCTAAAACATCATTATGTTCAGAAAAAATTACAACAAACATTACAAGCATTTTGGGTACTTTTCGTATGAAACTTCTTGCTTTTCTAAATTAGTAGAATTTCTAAGTTGTTTTCTTGGAGCTCTTAATGGCAATGCACTAGAACGCAGGGTGTTGGATCTCTCTCTCTCTCTCTCTCTCTCTCTCTCTCACTCTCTCTCACTCTCTCTCACTCTCTCACTCTCTCTCTCTCTCTCTCTCTCTCTATCTCTCTCTCTCTATATATATATATATATATATATATATATATATATATAAGGACAAATAGTTAAAAAGACACGTTAAAAACACTTTGAAAAAGAGTTAAAAACATACTTAATTTTTAAAAAGGAAGCACAAAATAAGTGGATAGTCCTTAATCCGCGGAGTTTCGAAGAAATACTTTCCTTCTACTCAGAGAGTAGGATTTAGCAAAATGCGGGATCGGATTTTACTTGCAAAAGTATTTGATGAAACTATAAGTAAGTCACAGATCTTACTTGGTAATAAATAATGAAGGAAACGGAATATGCTGAAGAAAAATATGTTTTCACGTGAATGGATAGTCTGGTGAAGGGTAATATATATATATATATATATATATATATATATATATATATATATATATATATATATATATATATATTAGTGATGGGACGATTCCAATATTTTTCCTGATTCCGATACAATTACCGATTTCGATTCTTTATAAATCTCTAATTATTTAAGTATTTACTTGTTATTTCCTCCGGTTTCCGTAAAAAAAAAAAAAAAAGAAATATGTTAAATATGAAGATATTTTTCTAAATGTCAAAATACACTTGTAGAGGATGATTTATCGATTTTACTTTTACTGGTAATTTAAAATCAATAAATACCTATTATTTTATCATTATTCCCAGAAATGGAAGATTTTGATTAAAACAAAATAAAATTAAAAAAAAAAAAACAATTAAAAGAATCGTTTTGGCATCGGAAAATAAGCATATTTTTTTCCAATTTCAATACCCCAAATTTTCCGATTTCCCCGATCCCCGATTCCCGATTCCAATTCCAATTAATCGTTCCACCACTCATATATATATGCTTGTACATTTGAGTATTTCTGTCGCTCTGACATTGATATTAAAAGCCTACCCCTTCTATTTAAGCACACACACACCCACATACCCCCCACATATATATATATATATATATATATATATATATATATATATATATATATATATATATATATTGTTTTATTTTACTTCAGTCGAAGTTCTCAGAAATCAAGGGGCCCACGACCTGGGGCTAACACTTGAACTCTATATGAGATACATAGATATTCGAATGTTACATTTAAGTTCTTTATCTCTCAAGCACTGAGTTAGTAAAGCAATTGAGAACATAATTTTCCTCTCCCCAATTAACCATTTTTATACGTTGTAGTATATCTTTCGTGTTGGTCTCATGGTCTTACTGGATTCCAGGACAAGAATTTATCTAGTCTGGTGGAGTATCCAGCTTCGTGCTATTACTTGACGTAATATCACTTGGAGAAGGTGCACCATTCCTCGGAAAAGCTGTGAGGTAGCCGTAGTGAGGAGATCTTATTGGGCTGCGAATACTATGTGATGTTGAATATTTGGTCAGGGTTTACTTCTATGGAAAAAGTATCCTCATGCCAGATTGTTCTGACAAACCCTTGTACAGAGAGACCTTAGATACTCGAGGATAGTATCTAGTAGGCTTTCAATGTGTGTGTGTGTGTGTTCAAATACGGTCTAGGATAATATAACTCACAAAATAAATATAAGAATAATACATACATTGGACATACAACGACAACATTATCCCGCCGACTTACTATGCATTTTAACAACACCAGCGCCGTATACGAATCTTTCATAAAAGAACATAACTGTCCACCTTCCAATCTAAGACAAATCTTTGTTGATTTTATAAAAATCGTACAATACGAAAACAATTTTTAAAAAGTAAAAAGTTTTAGAAGCATCTTATATTAGAACCCAGGACCCTACTATTAATAACAACGCGTTCAAGAAGAGGAACAACGTATTAAAATGGATGCTGTAGGGCATAATCTACTTAGTTTTTAACCGACTTTAATCGACTTTTTAGATATACTTTTAACATTCAATCTCTAGATACAATTTCACTTTTCTACTTTCTATTTACAATCCTATTAAATTTCACCTTATCAAATCAATGAATTCCACCTGAAGATTGATCGCGGTTGAATCGAAAGCGCTCGTGATATCTATGAAAGTTTTATAAATACTTTCGATTTTGATATTATAGAGGGTTATACAGAAAATCGACAAAACAACAAAAACAAAAAAATGAATCATGAAACAAAGTATCTCCGCTGTATTTAATAATGTCTCCTTGAATAAAAAATGTTGCCTGAATATACCAATTTCATATATATATATATATATATATATATATATATATATATATATATATATATATATATATATATATATATATATATAAGCAACAGTATCCGTCGTTGACTGGGTTCAAAAACAGCCTACAAAAATGGACTCTGATTTATAAAAGTATGATAGGTTATGAAAAGGAAGGGTTGTAAAGAGATAGCTTCGAATTTAGGGGGTATCAAAACCAAAGCAAAATATCATGAAATTAAAAATAAAATAGATAAACCCCATAATTTATTATACCATACCTGTTCACACTGAAACACTAATCACAATATTCTGTGGATCTATATTAAAAAAAAACTTGTTAAACTTTGTGACATATTTCCATTCTATGGAGGTCAGGCGCGAACAAACACTCCATAATTTTATTATACCATATTTCTTCAAACTGAAACATAATTATCAAAGTAGACTTACGCAGATAGATATGAAAAGTCTTTATTAAAGTGTGTGCCTATTTCCATTCTATGGAGGCCAGGCGCGAACGCAGACCCCACAATTTTATTATACCAACCCTATTTAAGTTAAAACATACTTATCAAAGTATTCTTATGTACATCTATATCAAAAACACTTGTAAACGGTTTTGTAAAATTTTTTAAATTTTTTATTTCCATACTTTGTGAACCAGGCGCGAACGCAGACCCCACAATTTTAATGAACCATCGTTCTGCTAGATAAAACATACCTATTCCTGTGTCTCGGTACATCTATCATTATATGTAATCAATTTTTTTTAAATAGTCAACCATATAGCAGTCTATTCGTGACCACACACACACACACACACACACACACACACACACACACACACATTCAGCTTTATATTATAGATATATATAGTGTTTGACTCATAAAAAAGAAAGAATTTCAAAAACTATATAATTGCACTTAAAACGTCGAAAAAATCGCTCGATTAGAGTGTCTGAATTGGGGCGCGAATGTATGGAATCAGATAGGATGCCCCATCGCCAATCAAAGCAAAATAATAAGAAAATTGGGGGTGGCGAATAAAAGGTGTTGCCAACAGTAATGCATAAAAAAGGAGAGATTTAAAAAGTCCCATTGCTGGAAATTAGTTTTTTGAATTTTGCAGATAGTGATGGATAATTTCTATTATTTCGGACTACTGTTCTCATCTTGAATGTAATTCTCCCAACATTTCGGCAGGTTTAACCTCCAACTTTCTGCAGATGTATCTTGTCGAACTCGGGAATATTTCTGTTGAACTCGGGAGTCAGCACTGGATTTCGAATGGAATCTTTTACTTAGTCCACATACGTAGCATGTTCTCGTTGTGTCAGCCATGAAATTCTTAAATAAATCATAATTCTATCCTTGGTATCATCTTCACTAACGATTGAACCTTTAAACTTAAAAATAATCACACTGAGTATTGAATTATTCTTGTATTTTATCCGTTACGCTAAAATGAGAATGTTGGCTGAAAATGGTTAGAGTTATATAAGAGAGGCAAGTTCCTTTGAAGATTGTAACGCCTGGTATGGGGCAGCTAAACCAGCCGACAACATTGCCCTGCGTTTTATTGTTAAGAATGGCTTTTTAAATAATAACGTTATTATTTCAGCACGGATCACTCTCTGTATGAGTACCGAAGTTTTATTACCACACAAACCGAAAGGTTAGATATAGCAAATCAACAGTGGGTTCTTTGTATATAACAGGGGCGCGTTCGAAATTAATGTTTCTGTTTAAAACACAATTGCACCATGATACGTGACTTTTTCATTTTAGACTTAAATTCAAACCATTATCGCCGCACAACTAATAAGGTCAGGCAAATAAAACCAACAATAGGTTCTTTGATATAACAGTGGCGCATTGGAAATTTCTGTTTAGAGAACAATTTAAGCATGTTACTTTGCATTTTAATATTCTCGTTGTTCCCTTAAGTGCAATTGTCTGGATCTCTTTTGCACTTGGTTCACCAGGAATATTAGTTAGGTATATATACTTGGCCAAAACTTGGTGAAACGGCAACAACTACGGATGGCAGTGATTGCTGAGAATGCAGTTAGAAGATTCGAAGACTTATCCGTCGCGGTTACCACCTGATGGAGGCCAGAAGAATAGTTGACCGAAACGTCGTGAAAAACAACAGCCAATAAAGATGAAAACAACAACTAATAAAGATGAGAATAATAGTCCGAAACAAATATATATATATATATATATATATATATATATATATATATATATATATATATATATATATATATATATATGGCTCATCTAAAAAAATGAATTCCAATTAAGGTATACTATACATAAGTGTTGAGTTGAGTTTTTTGTTGGGGCAGCTTATAAGGAGAACGAACGGTGGAGGATAATATCTAATACACGAGGATTTGTTGCAAGTCGAGGAAACACGGGAACAAGACTTTCGTGCTTTGTATCGACAACAGGACGGTTTGACACTGACAGTTTTTTTTTGTTTGTTTTTTTCCAGTTCCATTTTGTATCATGGTATCTTTTCTTTATGACTTTGGAAAGTGAGAGTACAGAATAGTTAGCAAAACACCTCCTCCCCACGTGCAGAAGTTTTATTTCAGTATGGTATGTGTTCCACATAAGTACCAAGAATTTTCCAAAAAGACTTTACAAACACATTTTTTTTTTACTTATTTTTATATCCAGGTTCCCGGACAACGTCGGGTATCCCTGCTAGTCATGAAGAATTGTTTGTAGGGTCCTGATGGTAACAAGATAGCTTAGATCGACAAATAGCAAGGCGAGTACTTGACATTCCATTGATTCTAAGGGCATCTATTTCCGACATTCCAGAATGACCAAGGACCACTAAACGCCATGTTACAGGTGACAGTTATCGGCTTCTTCACAAATAGAAATAAAACTGTTGGAGTTTTTTTAATTTAGCAAATGAATATTTGCTGGATTCCAGCATAATTTCCTTTCTCGTATTTGCTCAAAAAATAAGACGCGTGACATTGATAGATTTCGATATTTGTGGAAGACTCAACAAATGGTGATAACGATCGATCAGCCAATTAAAAAACGGCCAATATTATAATCTAAAAAAAAAAAATGTTGTTGACATATTTATAGAACACTCTTCTGTTATATGAAACAAAATTTGTGTGTAGGCACGTGTGAGTTCGTTCCCTATGGACTCGAAAATGACTGGGCCGCTTTTTTCTAAAGTTTTACACGAAAATACTGTATGTACCTGGCTGTTTTCTGAGATCGGTTTCGTATCGAAATGCCTTCAATAAGTATCTATAATCGAAATAATTCAATGAAAGAAGGAACATACGAGTTTGACTAAAGTTAACACCTTACACAGCCTAACATTACGAGTGCGTTTGAGAAGTCTCGGTGCTAATGCAGAGAGTGATCCGCGCTATTTTTTAAAATCGTATTTCCAAGTTTAATTAAAGTTTTATGATATGTTTTTTTTTATTCAATTGTAAGGTTAAAGTACAGAATAGGTAAAATACACCCTCCCCTCCCCATGTTAAGAATGGCTTTTTAAATAATAACGTTATTATTTCAGCACGGATCACTCTCTGTATGAGTACCGAAGTGTTATTACCACACAAACCGAAAGGTTAGATATAGCAAATCAACAGTAGGTTCTTTGTATATAACAGGGGCGCGTTCGAAATTAATGCTTCTGTTTCAATTGCACCATGATACGTGACTTTTTCATTTTAGACTTAAATTCAAACCATTATCGCCGCACAACCAATAATGTAAGGCAAATAAAATCAACAGTAGGTTCTTTGATATAACAGTGGGTCATTGGAAATTTCTGTTTAGAGCACAATTTAAGCATGATACTTTGCATTTTAAATTTTAATTCAAGCCATTATATATAAAAAATAATTTGATAAAATCAGCAGTAGGTTCTCTACAGTGCAATGTAGATTACAATGTATAGTAGACTAAGTCACTGCGGGGATGCATGGAAAGTTTCCCTCCTTGTGGACCGCGATGAATCCCCAACTAGAGTAGGCAATCAATCAATTTGATTGAAACAAGGGCGATTTCACAGATTCCGATGACAATAAAAATACTGAAGTGTGGAATATCAATCAATCCCGGGCGACGTCGGGTCTCTCTGCTAGTTAATAATAATCTTGGAATTTTGAAGAATGCGTGAATAAATAGTCAAATACTATATGCATTTTGCCTGTATGCAAATATACTGTATTAATAACAAGTCGGAATGAATATTTTAACTAACTAGGGGTATCTATTGTTATTCAACCAGTAGGTGATTTCACGCAGCCCTCCACCATGGATCGTTCACTGACAATCTGTGGTCGGTGAATAGAGAGAAAAAAAAAAGCGACTCGAAGTCCGTAACAAACGGTGTCAGGTAAAATAAAAATCGCATTGATACAAAAAAATGTTCTACTTTCTAAACCGGACTTCCCCTTTTAGTTAAAAGAATTAGTTCGGAAACATTTACATAACATTCGCGTGTATTACGTTTGTCGGGCTTCTTTTTTTCAAAAGATAATATATTTTAATATACCAAGAAATATTAATACAAAAAGTACATTTCATTTTTGTATAAAATGTAAAGAAGTCAATAAATCTAATATATACGTGGCTATATGCCAATTTTTCTGTCAGTGTTTCTGTTTACCTGTCTTCATATACTTCCTCCGAAACCAAAAGTCGCAGAGCAGAGCTAGGGGGGGGGGGCTCAAACGATTGGATTTCTTACGGGCCGTTTTTTTTTTTTATAGGTCTTTAGCCGGATTTAATTGTTTTTAACGGGATCAAAAATCGTTAAACATTTAAAAAATCGTTAAAAGTTTGTACATTCATCTTAGTTTATTTTTTAATTTTTAAATGTTTTATATGCGTGTCACGTTGGTACAGTGGTAACGTCACCAGCTTTGAATGCTACAGTTTCGATTCTAGCTGATTGCACCTAAATTCTTTGTTTTACTTTTGAAATCTTGAATTTTTAAAATACATATAAGATATATGAAATCTGGACAAATTAAAATATATTAACAGCCTAGCAAAGCCGCCCCACTCCCGCTCATATTTCATAAAGTAATATAGTTTGTTATAATACTAAAAACAATTTCAAAACTGTAAAATATTTTATTTATTATTCTACGCTAAAATTAAATATTACTTCTGTAAAATAATATTTTTAGTTTTAATATTTAAAACAAATAAAAATGTGTACAAAACGTTACCATATTTTTAATACACCAGTTCGATTATTTATTTTTAACTGCAACAGGAAGTACGATTTACTAAGCATTTTAATTTTCTTATAAATGCGAATCATTTATCTGGCATTGCTTCCAGCAGACTTCATCTGTTCTTCTGATTCATTCCTGTGGTGTTACTTGGAATCTGATTGTCAACAAGTTACCTCAACTTTCCAATACTCTCCACTTTTCTCAGTAACCAGCGTAAGTGACTTAATGTTGTCTCAACAGTCGTTTACCATTGATTTCTCGCCGAATGGGCAATTGGGGTGTAGGTGACAAAAAGCATTCTCAATGTCCCAGTCCTCTTCACATTTTTTCAGTGGAGGTCTGACTAGTGCTTTTCTCTCTGCAGTCCTCCAGGACCCTTCACAATTCATTCATGTCGCATCATCTAATGTATGCGACACACCGGTTCTCGTAAGGTCACCGAAGGTAAGCAACGTTCAGTTTGGTCAGTCCTAGATAGCTGACGATCTACGAATAGCAAGTGCTATATGTATGAAGGCGTCGACACCTCCCTGCAAGATCTGAAAAAAAAAAAAAAACGTTATATCTATTGACGGGGGATATGCAGTCCTGGTCAAAATCATGACCACTTAAGAAAGTAAGCGTTTACGCATATTATCGAATTTTTAATCAAACAAATGGTTGAACCATTACCAAAGGGGAAAATTTGATGGAAAGAACTGAAATCTGCTTCATTCGAAACCTTAATCCTGATCTAATAATTATTTTAAAAAAAAAAACATTTTCACCTGGTCAAAATGATAAGACCACTGATAATTTATCTAACAAAAGGCAATTATAAATTACTAAAAAGGGTCTCAGTATTTAGTATAGCCTCCATTATTATGAATTACTTCAAAAATTCTCTTCGGCATGCTTGCGACTAAGTTTTTTTTATCAGTTGTGAAGGAATTTTATCAGAAATTAGAAAGTTCCTTTTATCTAATCATACTGGGTTCCATCCTTGAATACTTCTTTGGCCATCCATCCCCAAAGATTTTCAATGGGATTGAGGTCCGGAGAACACGCTTGATAATCTAACAATTTTATATCATTTGAAGAAAAGTATTCTCGTGCTTGTCGAGAAGTGTGTATCGCAGCGTTGTCTTGCTGGAAAATCCAATTTCTTCTACATAGACGTGGACCTTCAGTCCTGATAGAAGCATTTTCAAGCATTGAAATGTACTTCAATGATGTTTGCCGGCCTTTCACTACTTGCAAGTTTAGGATCCCAGCTGACGAGAAAGCATCCCAGATCATTAAAGACCCTCCTCCACTATGCCGAGTTGAAAAAGTTTCTTTGGGCAAATTTTTATCATGCCAATAGTGTTGAAATCCATCTGGACCATCTAGATTAAACTTTCTCATCGAGGAAAATTACATTTTCCCACTTCTCTTCATCCCAAGTCATTTGGCGGCATATTTAAGTCGGTTAGTTTTGTGCTATCCAAGAAGACGTAGTTTCTGCAGTCGCTTTAAATGATTGAAACCCTTCATTTTCAGATGCCTTCTGATGGTTTTAGGACTACATTCTGCTGCTGTTTGGCTTTTCAATCGACTTGAGCTCCTACTGGATTTTTTTTAAACTTCTGATACGGCGATCCAGTGATGGGGTTATTTTTTTTTATTTTTTTTTTTTTTGGTCGACCTGGACTCTTTTTGTGCCCATACTAATCTGGATTTCTTAAAAAAATTGTGATGACCGTTTTGCTACGATTCACTTCGTTGGCAATGGATCTATGGGAGAGTCCACCACTATTAAGCTCAAAGATCCTTCCCTCTCAAACTCTCATAATGATTTTCCTTTTGCCATTTATAATTCAGTAAGATGTTTTTTATCCACTAACAAGTTGCTTTTAGTAACATAGAAAGCTTTTCGTATTCATTTTTTCAAAACTAGCCGATTTTATTAAAGTGCTCTTATCATTTTGACCAGGTGAAAATGTTTTGTTTTTTTTAAATAATTATTAGATCAGGGTTAAGGTTTCGAATGAAGCAGATTGCATTTCTTTCAATCATATTTTTCCTTTTGGCAATGGTTTTAACCATTTGTTTGATTAAAATTCGATAATATGCGTAAACGCTTACTTTCTTAAGTGGTCTTATGATCTTGACCAGGAGTGTACATGCGACTGGGGACTATATAATAACACTAGTCAACAACAAATTGTTTTCTGCGTTTTTCAACTGATAAATTAAATCCAAACATCTGATTGGTTGCCTCAATCAGGTCACATGGCACTAAGTTCTCAATTTCACTTTCCGGCATTTGTGCCACAGTTCTTGCAGTTGGAGAGAACTCAATACCCCCATTTCCGGTAAGTGCCTGATGTTTTTCTAGAAAAGAAAAACAATTATAAAAAAAAGATATTGGGAACAAATGCCAAAAAACCATAGTGTGGTATCTCTTCTGATGATACAATTCACCTTTTCTTTCTTCTGTAAGTGGGGGAGAAATCTTCATTAATCAGACAATTTTTATTTTTGTTCCTATCCAGAGTGCCTCTTTTGGGGGAGCTGGATTTTCCCCACATTAAAAACCGACCTTGTGTCTAACTCTGCCCTCATGGCGAGGCAGGTAAATAGGAACACTATAATCATCTGATTTATAGGAAATGAAGGAATGATACCCTGCACTTCATCTACAGCAACTTGGAAAGGAAGAAAAGTCTGGGAACTGAGTAAATGTGTTGTATCTTGATCTCAGCTCGCGATTTCCAGTGGCTTTCATATAATTCATGACCTATCTACTTGTACAGAGCATACGTGATGTTCTAATAGCCCGAAGCCGCGTTCCAAAAGTAATTCCTTCTCTTTTTTTATTTCACCCGAATGGATTAGAGGGGGCTGCAAATTGCATTGTTATGATGGCTGAATTTTTGCATTCATAACCTGAAAATCTGATCTCTCTGTTGTAAATATTGATGGCGTGAGATTATATAAAAGCAACGCATGTCATGGACACATTGAGAATTGCGATAACTATATACAAAACAAATACTGAAGCATAAAATGTCGCTCCTTTTAATGATACTGCTTCCATCTTTGTAACTCTTCAACATTTTAGTTTTTGTTGGTTTTTTTTAGTTTAAAAAATACGAGGCCTTACTTTTGGAATTAACATCGTGTAATATAGCACGAATAATATTTAGTTGGTTGTTTTTGTTTTACGGCATATCAACCCTATTTCAGGTTATTTAATGCCGAAGCCAGTGATTTTGAAGAAACATTTTTTAAAAGAATATATTTGTTGTTTTCCAAGTCGGTTTCTATTTAACCCGTAGTTGGGACCCTAACAGGTACTACCACTCCTGGTCAGAGTGGACCTGGAAGCAATGGCAATTAAGGAGTGGCTCCACACTCCCCAAAGCCCACAAGCTAGGGCGTCGCCATCGGATATATTTTAAGGTCATATGCAGGACCCGAATAATCTTTAAGTAAAGAAAAAGAGAGACTGTATATTGATGGTTAGGGAAGTCTGAGTTACCGTTCCCCTGGCGCAACAGAGTCTTCCTTAACGCCTATGACTGTTTCTTAGCAATATTTCGTACCTATTCAACTTGAGTAAATATGAGATTTTCGGGGAAGTTTTAGCTGTCCAGTGTCAGCAATTGTACGGTCCACTTCACTGAGTCATTGTTGTCGTGTCCGGCTGTCACGGGAGACAACAGCTGGCGTTTTTTTTTGTCTTCATTTTATTTATTTATCTTAATTTTTTTTTTCATCTGTGACATGAAGAAGGATGAGGTTGTGTGCTTGGTTTTGTGAAGAGACTGAAAAGAATGACGAAGAAATATGGGGGTGGGGTAAGCTACTTATTTGGGGGACGGGGATGAGAAATAGGTTTCGGAAACGTGGGAGAGAAGAAATGCAAACAAAGGACGAATAATTTAACGTATGAATGGATCGAAGTGATGGCCCCGTGTATGTCTGATCAATAATTCATGATTATAGGAAGCAGAAAAGGAGTAAAAAAAGGAAAAAGAAAAGAAAACGTAGATACAAAGAGAAAGTATACTAAATAGAAAGTAATAAGAGTACTGTAGAGAGTTGAACAGCAAGATCGTTCTTAACATTACATTTACGTTGTAGTATATATTAAGCCCTCCTGGTTGGGTTGAGCACTGTCGTAATTGTGTTTCAACCCCTGCTTATTTAGCGATACAGCGAGGCTCGCTGCCTGCTTGTTTGTAAACAAACTAGTAGCTCGAGCACTGTTAAGTGATGGGTAAATCTATATTTGACAGACATTTGACGAATCATTTACGAGCACCGAACCATAATCCAGTGGTTAGAGCTGCTGACTGTCAAAAGGGATGGCTGCAGGTTCGATCAACGGCTAGGGAGAGGTGCTAATCTAGCCGCATTGATATGTTGTGATACAGCGAAACAGTACTGTATGTAGATTATAATATATATATATGTATTATATATATATATATATATATATATATATATATATATATGTATGTATATTTTGGGGTGTAGAGGGTTCCCCTAAGCCGCGGTGAAGGCAACCTTTCCAGGAGAGGCAAATCATAAAGCGGGAGACCAGTACGCGCATTAAGCTGGTCTGCAGTCACTTGTTGCTGGCTATCTTTCTCTTGCTTGTTGCTAGATCTCAACATTTTGAACCGAGAGGGAGACATAGCTGTTGTACAAAGCTAAGACTCTTTAACATCAGCTGTGTATAGATACTACCTCAGGCATTTAAAATGGTCCTGTGGCGACGGAAGTAATCTTTGGGTTCATGGACTTTATGTGTTTGAGGGAGTTGCACTCGTCTGACAAGATGTTCCAATCCTCATCTTCAAATATATGTATGTATGTATGTATGTATATATATGTATGTATATATATGTATGTATATTTATGTATGTATATATATGTATGTATGTATATATATGTATGTATATATATATATATGTATGCATATATATATGTATGTATATATATGCATGTATATATATATATGTATGTATATATATATGTATGTATATATATGTATGTATATATATATGTATGTATATATATGTATATATATATGTATGTATATATATATGTATATATATATGTATGTATATATATATATGTATGATGTTTTTAGAGATAAAAAATTTAAATATTGCAATTAGGAAGAGAAGACTTTTATAATTCATGATTAAAAGTAAATTTGTATATATATAAATATATATATATATCTTTTCTCCAAAAAGGTGGGAATGAAGAGGGAACAGGAGAGGAAAGAAAGAGAAATGGGGAGCCAGCTGACCGGTTTCGACCCTCGCTTCTCAAAGCTGTATCGAGGTAATTCTTAAAATAAAGAATGAAAGCGATTAAAATGGCGTTTTATTTAATTTACGGGGAGAAAAAAAAGTGGGAAAACGATTAAAATAAAACAGCGTTATGGACGAATACCCTAGAGAGTAAGCACGTTCAAACCCAGGAGGCAATACCTTTGCTTGCAAAGAGAAGGTTTTCTGAGTCGAACGTGAATGGTCTCTAAGATCTTGAGATGGTATAAAGAATGAGTACGACTAATAATAGTAAAAGAGTCCGTGCTAAAGTTTGTTGCACAAGACGGGTTTTTAAGTAAATGATCAGCGATTGAGGACCCGTATGTGTTAGTAACGACATCAGTTGCCCAGTAGGTTCCATTCCTAATTTTACTGGGTACATGTTATTGAATTCTTCCATCTAACGTTAATGTCGTTCGACCCAAGAAGTTGGCACCGCAACCACATTCAAAATTGTAAATAACATTACTTTTATGGTGTGTGTGTGTGGGGGGGTAGAACGTCTTTTCGAGAAGATGGAAATAAAGTTCTCGTAGAGAAAACAACACGCACATTGGCAGCAAAATAACATCCATGAACTGCTGAACTTATTTGTTTGGCAAATTTCTCACTTACTCTACCTAACCAAGGCAAACGAAAATAAATTGGACATTTGGCTACTATATTCTCTTTAATTCAAGAGAATTCAGCCAATTTCTTTTGAATAGTTCACCTAATCACATCAGGGGGGTACCCATTTTTGGATAAAGTATCCGTAATTGTTTCCAATTCCTCATCTAATTTTAATTTGGAACAATTTGTTCCAAATTAAAATTAGATGAGGAATTTGTGTATGTATATATGTATATATATACATATATATGTATATATATATACATATATATGTACATATACATATATATGTATGTATATATACATATATATGTATATATATACATATATGTATATATATACATATATATACATATATATGTATATATGTATATATATGTATATGGGTATGTATATATATGTATATATATGTGTATGTATGTATGTGATGATTGCAACGTCTTGTCAGACGAGTGCCACTCCCTCAGACATTTAAAATCCATGAGCCCAAATGCCTGAGGGAGTATCTATACAAATATGATGTTACAGAGTCCTAGCTTTGTACGACAGCTAAGTCTCTATCTCGGTTCAAAATGTTGAAATCCAGCAACAAGCAAGAGCAAGATATCCAGCAACAAATTAAACTGCAAACCAGCTTAATGAGGGTAATGGTCTTACGCTTTATGGTTTTTTAAATCAGAGATTTGCTTCTCCTAGAAAGGTTGTCTTCACCACGGCTTACGGGAGCCCTCTCCACCCTAATACACATATACACACACACAAATATACACGGTGCTAGTTGGCCGTAAACCCAGCAAAAGAGTTCATTCGCCCTTTGTTGTATATACATACATATATACATACATACAAAGGGCGAATGAGCTCTTTTTCTGGGTCAATATATTCCAAAATTCATGGTGTTGACCATCTAATAATTTGTTAACTTAATTCAGTTGTCATTTACAATTCTTTACGGTATCTGTTTCGTAGCGCAAAATTAATTACTTAATTATTAGAGCAATCATACAATCAATCACTTAATTATTATATCAGTCTTAATAAATTATATCTTAATCTTAATTATTATATCTTATACATATATATACATATATACATATATATACAGATACACACACACACACACATATATATATATTCTATATATATCTATATTTTTATAAAGTAATAGGGTTCGTGTGTTTCTGTCTGTGTGTACAGCTCTCCATCATCAACGAAATATAAAGGAGGTAAGAGGGTAGATCTCTCCTGGTAAAGAAACATTAGAACCCATTTTAGGATGTTTCTGTTATAGGAGACATAAGAATCTGTGCCTAATTTCTTTATATACTATTCTACAAACAACCCCCATATCGAATGACTTATGCTCATTTGCATATCACATTATATTAAATCTCTTTAACTAATTACCTCGACCTTATTACATATTGGAAATATTCTAATCATTTCAACTGTACTATTTACAAAATCTATTTAACATTTAATCTATCTTCTATCTTTTATCTATCTATATCTATATCTATCTTCTATATATATCTATAAAAACAGAGATGTGTGTGTGCCACAGACGATTTCTGATTGGTTAATCCAATAATCACATCTCCTAAAAAACAATCGTTTCTACGCTCTTACCTTTACCATAAAATATTATGGCTTTATTTATTGTCCATCTTGGAAGGGTTTAATTTTTTAATAACTTGTTATTTACAAATTAAAAAAATACGAAACTACACGAAATACGCGCACACAAAATACTAAACTACACGAAAAATACTAAACTACGCAAAAAAATACTAAACTACACGAAATACGCGCACACACGCACACACACGCGTTCACTACCGTCACGTTGTTATGGCAACCAAACCCGCTGACTTCTTTTTCTCATTTCACTCGTGGTCTTAAATTCATTTCGGGTTTGTATTACTGTACACATAGATTCGAATAAGTTGCCAAAAAACAAATATATAACAAATAAATGTTATCAAAGGCAAATTTTTCGTGTTTTTATTCAATTTAACATGTTTATTCAGCTCGAAAAGCATACAGTGTTTACCGATGTATTGGAAAATTCAAGATGGCGGCCGATTCTCTCTTTAACACGGTAAGTTTGGAAAAAGGTGTAATAAATAAAAAACCGGTTAAAATACTGTTAAAAACTCGCTCAATATATGTTACCGTGACATAGGTTGACATATATTCGGCGGGTTTTTAATAGTATTTTGTATAGTTTTTTATTTATAACACCTTTTCCCAAACTTACGGTGTTAAAGAATGTGTGAGACGCCATCTTGAATTTTCCAACACATCGGTAAACACTGTATTCTTTTCGAGCTGAATAAACATGTTAAATTGAATAAAAACACGAAAAATATATCCAGTTTTTATCGGTTTTTTACCTTCTCTGCAGAAGTACAAAAAAAAAAAACAAACAAAAAAAAAACGGAAGGTACTTTTACAGAATGTTAAACTAACCCTAACCGATGTTTTATGTTTAGTTTAGGAAAAGTCAGAAGAAATAAAAGTCATTGCATGAAATATACGTATTTAGTTGAAGTATTGTTTATGTCAATTCTTTCGAAGAAATTTAGCAAGAATACCTGTAAACCAGGAAATCGGTAAAATGTCATCATGGATGAATACTTGTCTATTATAATTTCTACCCTTGACAAAAACTTAGCCATAACAAAAGAGATTTATTGTTCAGATTGTTTTTGAGATTGATTTCTAAAAAGATATTTTACAAATAAAATCGACTTTAAACTTAAAGACTTAAATTACAATAATTGAATTTAAACATTCTTATTTCAATATTTGGCACATAACACCTGCAAAAATGATCACAATGTCAGGATTTCATTTTATTTCAGAATCGATGGCAAATACTAATATTTAACATTAGTTTATCATTTAAGCCGATAAAAAAGCCCTTTTTTTTCCGAGTCATAAAAGGATTTGGAGTTTCCTAATCAACCTTTCGGGTGCAGTTGCACGCTCTCAAAATAACTAAAGTGTTGGCTTTAAAAAAATTGGTTCATTAAAACTAAACAGGTTTAGTTTTAATAAAAAAAAAAAATTAAAAAAAAATCGCTTTGGTAATTAGATATGTCGTATGGTTATCCCTAATCGCTGAATAAAACCGCTAACGAGTTGAATGATTACGACATAAAATTAAACTCGGGTTCCTGAAACGGAAACTTCGTTTGTTTTTGTTTTTTTCTTATCAATATATTTACATTGTTATTTTGTTTTCATTTTCAATCATTCGAACAGTTTTCTTTTTCAAGTAATCCAAGTTACAAAATTCCCACTGTTTACTATGCTAAAATCACAATGACTAATGTATACCTATTAACCCTTATCCTTGAGTGGCCTCTGGGCCTTGATAAGTGGTGACACCCATGTAAAAAAAAAAAAAAAAAAATCACTCGAACAGTTTTCTTTTTATAATGTACAGTTTTAAAAGTTTAAAAACGATATAGTTTTTACTTCAGGAAAATTAATGGGTCAGTTTTTACGATGTGCCCTGTTAAAATACTGTTAAAAACTCGCTCAATATATGTTACCGTGACATAGGTTGACATATATTCGGCGGGTTTTTAATAGTATTTTGTATAGTTTTTTATTTATAACACCTTTTCCCAAACTTACGGTGTTAAAGAGGGTGTGAGACGCCATCTTGAATTTTCCAACACATCGGTAAACACTGTATGTTTTTCGAGCTGAATAAATATATTACATTGAATAAAAACACAAAAAAGATATCCAGTTAGGTAGAAAAGTAACTTATCTTGCCTTTGATAACATTTATTTATATATTTGTTTTTGACTATTTTTTCGAATCTATGTGTACAGTAATCTTGCCAGGATGCGGAGGAAAATGAATGAAGGGGGAGGGGAATAAAATAAAAGCATTTTGGAAACAGAGTAAGTTTGAAAGAATTGCTTTGCACAGAAAGAAATTAATGAATAAATAAAATTAAATTTCTTTTCTTTCTTGATTTTTTTTTTAGTTTTTTATGAAAAAGGAAGTCAAAATTAAGACTATAAAAAACAATTTTTATTAAGAGCGAACCTCAGTCGTCAGGTCTGTAAAAAAAAGACGTGGAATAATAAATGTTTTCTAATACAAATTGTTTTTACTTATGTGTTCATTTGTCTCTTTGAAGTTCGTTTGTTTAATATATCGGTTTGCAATATAATTTTGTCATTCTGTCAGACTCAAATTTTAAATCTATATATCTATAAAAGTGAAAGTGTGTGTGTGTGTGTGTGTCTGTGTACATTTCCCTACGAAATAACTCTGTCAATTTTTAGTCTACAGACTCGAAATTTGATATACAGGGTACTGAGATTTGGAAAAATCTATGTGATCGGTTTTTAGCCAGAAATTTGGCGATTAAGGGGTCAAAGTTCAACGATTTGAGCTTTGAGAACTCTACCAAACTTCTCCGACAATTTTGGGTCTACACACTTTAAATATTAGATATAGCTTCCGTGGACATGGATCTAACTTAATAACTTGATTTGAGCCCAAAACAATAAATTTTCAGGGGGTCATAATAGGGGTCAAAGTTTAAAAAATTACCCCCTTTTTTTTTGCTCAGCATACACCTCCAAACACCCGGGCAACGCCGGGCACCCATGCTAGTATATATATATATATATATATTCTATATAAGTGTCGTCCATGTTTTGTTATCCTTTTAAAATCGGCACTGAAAACCTCCTTGTCCTCCATTTTTTTTTCAATGTTTCGGTTGATTTGACTCGCTGGGTTTCTCTTTCTATGCTATTGTTCATATTCAGGACTAACAATTGTCGTCGTACTTAGATAACCAGGCTTTGTTATGAGACTGGTCGAAATTGATTTAACCTTTGAGTTAAAAAAATGACATTGCTAATAATAATAATAATAATGATGATGATGATAATAATAATAATAATATTGTCTAATAATCTGTATACAACCTATATCATGGTTTGCATTAGTTTATGAGTAATTTAATTTTAATTGTTTTATTGTAGACTATTATCCTAATCTTTATGAGTTGTTGTTTCACGATGTTTCGGCCAACTATTCCTCTGGCTTTCGTCAGGTGGTAACTGCGACGGGATATGAAATCGAAATCTCCTAACTGCATTCTCAGCAATTACTCCTATCCATAATTGTCGTCTCACCACGATTTGACCAAGTAAGCCTCTGGCCGGTTTGGGGTAGGCTTACTTGATCAAATCGCGGTGAGACGACAACAACTATGGATGGCAGTAATTGCTGAGAATGTAGTTGGGAGATTAGGAGTTCCTATCCCGTCGCAGTTACCACCCGACGAAGGCCAGAGGAATAGTTGACCGAAACGTCGTGATACAACAAATTAAAAAAGATGAGGATAATAGTCCGCAATAAATAAATTAATAAATAATACTCATCTCAATAATGAATTCCAATTAAAAAATATTTATAATTTAATTTTATATACTTATTTTTACAATTAACGCTTATACTGTATATACACTAATTCTTAAACTCTGTCAGACCAAACTGATATGGCTTAACATGTTTTTTCATCCTCGAGGATAAGGGTTAATTAGTTTATAATGTTCACTGATATAATTTTACACAATGATCCAAATATAAAACGACTCAGAATTTTAGACGCATTGTATATAAAAACGAAAGCTCTAGCGACAAATGATATTGACTACAAATCCAGTCGTAATATATTAAATTGTTTAGGTACGTAATCTATAATATAAATCTCACCTGTCTGCTTAAATGTATGTATGCATGTATGTATGTATGTATGTATGTATGTATGTATGAATGTATTATATATGTGTGTATGTCTGCCTAAAGCTTTCGACGCAGGCGACACATTTTCACAAGATTGGTATCATTTTGAAGATCGATGTCTCGGACGACAAATAGCGAAAAAAATGGTCAAAAACATTAATTTCATCGCCCTCAACTAGACAGTTTTCTACCCGGAGGGATCCATTTTTTGCGAGTTATTCTTGCAAGTCATTGTATCGATTGGATTGACTTAGCCTAATTTTAACGTTCCGAAGTCCGGTCGCGCCATAAAGTAGAGGTGAGACGTCAGATTTTCTCTCACTTTCTTTTTCGCCTTCGCGTCACGGGTTCGAGCCTGCCTATTAACACATTTTCTTTTTTGCTCAACGCACACATCCAAACACCCGGGCAACGCCGGGTACCCAGGCTATTTAACAATAAGAAGAGGGGGAAGAAAAAAAAATGTAAATTTTATTATAGTGTAACTAGTTGGGTGGGGGGCATTGCCTGGGTGTAAAATACGCTTAAATATAGTATTTTAATCCGTCAAGATTTCGTGTATATGATTATAGAGTCGTGGTTCCAAAAGTTAGGAAAAAACATTTAGGTGCCATCAGCTAGAATCGAAACAGAAACTGTACCAACCTGATACTTATGAAAACTGGTTAAAAATAAAAAAAACGAAACTAAGATGAATATACGAAAAGGTTAATGATTTTTCTTTCAATTTTGACGCATTTTGGGCCCCTTAAAAAAATTTTTAACCGGCTGAAGACCAATAAAAGAAGACCCGTACAAAAATCCTATCATTTGAGGGTCCTACCACCGCCCTGCAACTTTTAGTTCCAGGGGTTTTGAAAATATAGAGACAGACAGACCGACAGACCGACATACATACATATAACCGTTTATATATTAGATTTTAATACACTTGCTCAAATATTATACGTACATCCAATGGGATAAGCTTTAAACACATACGTTTCCCCAGACGTGTTTTTCTATAAACAGCTACACGATTTAAACCCAGCGGACAAACAACCGCATGATGACAACTGATGTTTAAGCAATAAAGCGCTAGCAGAAACAAAGCAAAAACACGTAACATACAAACATTTGATAATACTACAAAAAGATTAATAGGTAAATTGGAAAAATACTAGAAGAAAGTCGTTTAACAGAAACTCGACGTGCTTTTCAACAATGTATGTTTAAATATGCACACATATATACATAAATATATATTTTTACACGCATGTATATTTATATATTTATACACACACACACACGCACACACGCACACACACATATATATATATGCGTATATATAAAATTGTCCGCCAACCTAACTTGTAATAAGCCACCACGTGACAATATAT